>NC_044244.1:92717689-93022037 GCF_003957555.1 Calypte anna
AGTTTTCTTGTGCTATTTGGATAAAATCTGAAGAGGCAAATCTAGTCATTTTATAATGGTGTGAAAATACAGAATAGTTTCCCAGTCCTGCCACACCCATGTCTTCTAATGAGCATGGATTACAGTCTTTTCACAAAGGCATCATTTGTGTCATCATAAGTTCTGTGTTGTCACTCAGTGCATTTAAGTCTCACAGTTCTCATTTTTATGGATGGCCTTGCGGTCTGCAATCAGGTAACTCGCTTCAGCTGAGATTTAAAGCAAAGGCTTTTTCAAATACAGGCAACAGAAAAGATTTCTAGGAGAAAAGAGTACTGCTGTTTAACTGGTGACAGCATTTGGTTGCTTCATCCAGTGGTGGGAACGACTGTCTCAGATTGAAACAATACAGCTGGGAGAGTCAACACTTAGCCTCCAGCCCAGGCTGCCTGCACACAGACACTGTACTTGTCAGCTAATATAATACATGCTAAAGAAGCCTGGGATTTCATGACTTTCTGCTCAAAAGAGCCTGGGGCAGATTCACTTGAGACTGCATGGCTTGTGCAGAACAGATCAGACAGTTTAGCCAAAGGCAAGCATTAATATACTGGTTATACAACTGCAAGGTATAGGCTTAGCAACTTGCTGCTAGCCCCTTAGTGTAACACCATCTTATATTGTTTAATATTAGTTGTATTTGCCATAGAATTTCAAAGCTGATACAGTACAGCACCAAACCAGAGTACTCTGTTCAGTAGTAGCACCTTACATCCTATTTGCTTTCACGAATAAGCAACTGAACATAGTGTAAAAGGAAAGAAACTGAGAACACATATTATCAATGCAGATTATCTGGGACTAATCTACTACACAGAGAGTAAAGCTTTCTGTGCTCACATTTGGGCCTTGAGCATCTCGTCTTGGCCATATTTGGTCTACTACCGATGAATGGAGAAATCTGTCATCTGTGGATACCCTAACAGAGCTAATATCTTCCAAATAAATGTCTGAGCAAAATAAACGACTAAAGCAAAGCTCTACTCATTGCACTGCTCCAAAAATAGGTGTACATTAAAATAGAGTCAAGTGTTATACAAAGTACCCCGGCAACAAGAACTAATATTACAGTGAGTTGTAAGTCCGAGGAATAAAAAAGGAGCTGGGCAAACGAACTGAACAGATAAGTTATAAACACATGCTGCTGCTGCAGAGAAAGGCAAAAGCCATACTGAAACATGGGAAGGAAACCTTGGCGTACCACAAATCTGATGCACTACCTTCAGGCAAAATATCACAGAGGAAATTAAAGCTTGGAAACTTTTAGAAAAAGAAGATGGTGAACTGCACTAAAAGAGGAACCGCAGAAAGAGTTGGAAGTTTCCAAACAGAACAGAAATGTGACAGCAGGTAAAGATTTTCTGGTCTCAGCAGAAGGAAGAAGAAGGTTTCAGGATTTTATTCTCTGCTATTATTCTTGTCAGGTACTCACCAACCACTGCAGTATAACATTTCACTTCTAGAGATCTGATGAAAATATTCAGATGACTAATGATACTGTACATCAAATATTTCAGATATTTCTTAAGAAAATTATTCTTATTACATGCAAAACAATTTCAAAGTGGTTCAGTCACAGTATGCTTCTGTGTGAGTGCTGATACCGGATACAAGACCCTTGATAAGTTTTGCTTTGGAGAGAAGCTCAGCTACACTGATTTATTTCATAAGACCTAGTTTGTGGTGGTATATGACCTTCCTCCTGGAGATATTACCTGGGGTATATTGAGTCCAGAAACACCTGTTTACATCAACACATTTTAAATCCATGCAGAACTAACAGCCTTTTTTGGCTGCTAGATTTGCATACCTGAGCTTCTGGGAACCAGGTAGGTACAGTCCTCCCTGATAAACATGGGTTAAATGAGCTATTAGGTAAGGTTAAATTAAAACTCAGCTTTCAGATGTCATCATCCCTATAAAGATCCCTGCAAACAGTGTTGCTATAGTTAAAATACAGATTTGATCTTTACAGATTGATCAGATTGATCTTTACAAAAGCATTAGTCTTTTCTCTTATCTGATTTTCTGTAGTTTTATTAATTACAGGTAGCAATAAAGAAAACAAATGGAAATTTAGCATAACTGTAAAATAAAAGCAGACAGTCAGCTTGTGTGTCCATTTGGAAAAATTAGGAAGAGAAAATAATTTTTGAATGGCAAGAATTTCCAAATATCTACATATCTTACATTTTTATAAAAATACACAGATCGAACAATTTTTCACAAGTAAGAGAATTTGGGATGGGCTGTCCTGATTTCCTACTAATTACATAAAATTCATTAGTGGAAGTATAACAGAATCCAAATATTATGTTACATGCATATACTTTTGTTCCTATGAAGCACAAAAAAAGAATTTAGTCAATCATCAAACTCAAATGCCAGTTTCACTAGTTTCTGGAAGTTAAATAACTGCTCTGCATGAGAATAATGAATGTAATGAAAGTAGTCTGGATATAACTATGATTGTGCTAGCCAGAAGTTTCCCTCATAAATTATTTATCCAGTTCACCTTCATTTCAATGCTTTTTTCTCACTGTAAATATCTAAGACCTATTAATCATTCTTCAGCATTTTTAGTGAAGCAGATTAATTTTCAAGCAAAATGTGATTGTTTTCTTCTCAATTTTCCACTAAGCTTTTCATCACAACATAAGCAATATGAATGCAAAAATTAAAGCTTATCTCAATTATGTCTACTAACTTTATTCATACAGAAGGTTAGCTTACCTCCTTCTGAAAATAAACGTTTTGAATTATTTTGCACTGCAGTCATACAGCCTTTACAAAGATAAAACCAGGAAATAGATAACAATTGACACATTCATTGTGATATAGTGCTGAATGGGTTATTTCCATGACTCAGATGGCCTTAACATTTAACACCTTCTTGCACTTGAAATCTAAGGGATTTCCAAGAAAGCAGGTTAGGGTTTTTACAGAAACAGAATCACAGAATTGTCATGCTTGGAAAAGACCTCTAAGATCACCACATCCAATTGACAACATAGGGGAAAAAAAGAAACAAACTACCATCCCACTAGATCATGGCCTGAAGTGCCTCGTCTACACAACTTTTGAATACCTTCAGGGATTGCAACTCCACAACCTCCCTGGGCATGGCTACTCTGTCAGTAAAGACATTCTTCCTAATATCTACTCTAAAACTCCCTTGGAGAAACTTCAGACCTCTTGTCCTGTCATTATTTATTGGGGCGAAGAGGCCACCACCCACCTTACTTTAACCTCCTTTCAGGTAGCTGCAAAGAGCAATAAGGTCTCCACTCTGCCTCCTCTTCTCCAAACTAAACATTCCCAGTTCCCTCAGCCTCTCCTCATAGGGCTTGTTCTCCAGACCCTTCACCAGCTTGGTTGCCCTTCTCTGAACTTGCTTTGGCACCTCAATGTCTTCCTTGCAGTGAATGGCCCAGAACTGAACCCAGTACTCAAGGTGCAGCCTCACCAGTGCCAAGTATAAGGGCACAGTCACTTCCCTTTTACTGGCCATACTATTGATGATACAGGCCAGGATGTTGTTGGCCTTCTTTTACCACCACTGCAAATAAATGCTCATTAGCAAACATTTCTTTTCCTATTTTCTAATTTTAAATCGTTTCTGCCTCAATCAAAAATATTGCCAATTCCTCTGAAGAAATCTGAGTCCCCATTATTCTGAGTGTCCCTTCCCTAGAAGAAGGTTGTTATGCATAGATACTGAATTAGTTGCAAGATCCGAATTCTATGTTCACATAGAACAGCATCAACTGATTTTTTTGAAGAATCTTATTTGAATCTATATAAACTGCAAATGTGAATTTTATAGAACTAATGACTGTAAACCCAGAAAAAGAGTTTCACCATCAAACTTGCATGACATCGCCATATCATATTTCAGAGTAATTTAGTACTGAAGTAGGAGGTCACAGTACTCTGGACAAAAACCAAACCAAACCAAACCAAAAAATCCCAACAAAACCAACTGATTTTTTTTTTTTTTTACAATAATTAAAAAATATTTAGTGATGAAGCAGCTTTATCACTTGAACCTTTCTTCAGTTGATCACAATGGGGATGAAAGCTACATGTGTTTTTCTAATATGTCTTTGTCTAGTGATAACCCATAGTCAAGGCTGTAACTTTACTTAATAAATTTAAGTCTTGTTACTGAAATAATAATTGAATCTTAACATTCTTTGTTATGTACCAACTAAATTGAGCTTGGATTACCACACCTGGAATGTGCTCTCGGTTGTTAAATATTTTGTGTAGACCTTCTTGGAAACTTCTGATTTATTTACACTCTAGCACTGAAAGTACAAGCCCTCATGCATTTTTCTAGTACAGTCTTCCTAGAATGAAATGCCAGCATCAAACCTTTAGGTCCCTTATTCTTTGTAAAATTTTTCAGGGACCCCCACTTACATACATCTAACCAATCATTTTGGATATGATATTATGTGCTTTCTCCTCAGAAATTCTGAAATGTTTGCATTCATATATGCAAACTGAATGCAATTCCAGTTTCAGGGAAGTGCTTCCATTGGTTGTGGAGAAGTCATACAGAAGTTGTGGTGGTATTTTATACTTTTTGTCATCATTTGAACATAAGGAACCAAAGAAGGAGGGCTTTCGGACTCTGAGAGGGAAAGAACACAAAGGGAGGGATCTATTCCCTCCTATTCCCTGCCCATACTCTATATTGGGAATGCCAGTAGCTCCTCCTTGTTTCTTTCCACTGCTGTTCCCCTGCCCTCCTGTACCACCAGCTCACCACATGCTTGTCAGAGCCTATATCTATCAGGATATACATATATATATTTGTATCCTTTATTACTTTATCCCTTATGTTATTACTTTTCCTCTGTGTTAGCAAATCTATCAAATTGTTTTCATTTTCCAAGTTAAAGTCTCCAGTCTCAATTCCCCTTTTTTCTTTGTCCATTACTCGTATCGACTAGAAAAAAAGAATAATTTAAATGAGACATACCTACAAACAGAAAATGGGAGGTGAATTCTAGATATGAATATATAAATTATTTGTAAGGTAAAATGGTTAACTTCTTTTTCCATTCTGTCTTCCATCTTATATTCTGAAAAGGCAAAATTAGAACTGTTCTTACTAAGATCACGGTGTCTAGGAGGATTAACAGAAATTTCCTAAGGTCATTTCTGTAGCTCACCGAAGTATTATTAACATTTAATTAATAATAGTCTCAGTGAAAACAGATTAAGACAACCGAATCAAGTTTCTAGCCATCACTTCTTACGTTTCTTCTGGCTCCTTTGGGATGCCTTGTAATGTTATCACATTTAACTGAGGCAATTTAATATTTCCCATAGAGAATACAAGCTCATTTGCATTATTATCACCAAATAAAACCTTATTTCAGTGACATTTAACATAATTAAAGTCTATGAAAATGGCATACAGATTATGGTCTGTGAATAGTAAAGGATTAAATGTTAGAGTGACAGTTATTCTGACTGAACATATATATGTATTTTTTGCAAGTTTCTAAGCTACCATTTTTTAATATTTGTGCTGGTTAAATATTTTACTGTAATGTTTGCATTGGCTATAGATGTGAAGGTGTTGGCAGCAGGAGAGCTGCTCTGTGTGATGAGCCAAGGGCTGCCCTGTCCCAGACACACCTTGATGCAGCCAGGTCCAAAATGAACCCTTCAGACAAGCTAGTGGCACCTCTGAGAAAACATATTTAAGAAAGAAAAAAATACCACATAGGCTGTGAGGACTGAGGAAAAAAATGTGTGAGAAGCAATCCTGCAAACATGAAGGTCTGGGAAGAAGGAGCGGAGCCCATAGGTTTATCCAGAAGGCCTGCAGCCTGTGGAGGACCTATGTTGGTGCAAAAAGATGTCCATGATGGTGTGAGGAGGAAGGAGCTACAGAAAGGAGCTGTTATGAACTAACTGCAGGTCCCAGTTCTGCTCAGTTCTGCTTCTTGTACTGCTCAAAGGGGCAAGCTGGGCAGAGGAGTCAAAAACAAAGCCCAAAAAGCGAGGTGGAAGAAGGTGTTCCCTGTTTAGTTGGAAAAGACTTTTAAGATCATCAAATTCAACTGTTAACCCAGCACTGACAAGTCCACCAATAAACCATGTCCCTCAGCACCATATCTACATGTCTTTTAAATATCTTGAAGGATGGTGATTTAACTGCTTCTCTGGGCAGCCTGTTCCAATACTTGACAACCATTTTATTAATATCCAATCTAAACCTCCCCTGACACCATTTACTTTTGTTCTGCTGCTTGCTGGGAGAAGAGACCAACACCCACTTCTCTATATCCTCCTTTCAGGTAGTTGTAGAGAGCAAGAAGCTCCCCTCAGCCTCCACTCCAGACTAAACATCCTCACCACTATTTCCTCACCACTATTCATAAGACTTGTGCTTTCTAATCTATTTTTAATTGGAAATAAATTAAATCTATTTTCTCCAAGCGGATTCTGTCATGCCCATGATGATAATAGGTAAGTGATCTCTGTGTCTTATCTTGACACACAACCTTCTCCATCTTATATTCTCCCTCTGTCCTGCTGAGTACAGTGAGTGACAGGGTGGCTGGGTTGGTTCCTGGCAGCCAGCCAAGACCAACCCACCACACTGATGCATGCTAATTTCCAGGTACAAAGGTTTTGATTAGTAGGGCCCAAGCTAAAGAACATTCCAATGTGAAAATCCCATTGAAATAAATTCTCAAAATATGCACTGAAATCAGAAGGCAGAAAGAAAGCGGGGAAGAAGACATTGTAATTAATTTCACAGTCTGGCTTACAGATGATGAAATGAAGTTCTGGGGTTTTTGTTTTTCCCTTTTCTTTTGGAAGGTATAGTTTTTTCAGAATTTAACTGCTGAAACCAAGGTCTCAGAAGTGCATAATTGATTGCAATTAAATAGAAACAGAAGTAATATTCACAAGCTGGCAGTTTCTATACATTACTGCCTATGCATTGCTCTACTCACACACATATCAATACAACATTAAATTTAAAAGCCCATGAAAATGCATGCCTATAAGACTGTGAATGCTTTCTTATTTGGTATGTAAAACACATGGATGCATAGCTTCTTATGGCTTCATGAATTTTCAGAATTTATATGATGTTACAAAATTTCTCTGCATGCAACCGCAGTACAAACTGACAGTTTGTAAAAGATCACACTGATAAGCTATAAACAATAGAGTGTAAATAACAATTTAGACAAATTTTGTTGAGTCAAAAATATATGACATAGTACCTTAACTAATTTGCTTAGTTTTCCAGATATAGTTTATAGATGTTTCAGCAACTGTGAAAAATTACCTAGATAGAAGGAAAAAAAATGGTTTACCAGAAGATATATTAGATGTAGCTGTGATACTCTCCTAAAAAGAATATCTTTTCAACACTATTTATGAAGTTGTATTGCTGGTATTGTTCTTATTTTTTGTTATAATGGCCTAGAAGTTTTACAACTGTTTGGATTACTGTAGTTCAAGTACATGGGAATTTAGAAACAAAATCATCTAAACAGGTATCTACATGTTTTTATGAAATTAAGTTACGAATGTGCTGAATGAGATTGCACAAACCAGAGTTCTTCAGAGTTATGAATATTAAGAACTTAAAAACGGAGGGAGTGTTTTGACAACAGATTAACATATGCTTCTCATCATGCAGGTTTTTAATAAAGAATAAGAAAATTTTTCAGCAAAAGCCAGTGTGTCTGATATATCCTTCAATACATTTGGTGCTATTCTGATGACAGCACTGAAGAAAATGTCTGTTGTCAAGTGATAGGGTAGGCAGCAGCTCAGAGGTTAGTGACAAGAGGTTGGACACAGGCAATTTCACCCACCCTGTACATGTGAGTTACACTAGCTTAAAAATTATCTTATATTTGATAGCCATTTTGATTTGGAACTTATTTGGTAGGGAGGAAGTTATACTAAAAAGTAAATATTTGTAATCTCTTAGAAAGTTTTATCTTCAAGGAGGAGTACTTGTGCAGCTAGAAGAGGACTTTAGCTACAAAAGAGCTACAGCTACTTGCATTTTCGAAACTAAACACAAAAGTATACTTGGCCCAAATCCAGTGTGTGACAGGCATGATATGCAAAAGCAATATCCAGAGTGGGATTAAACACAGCATCAGTTGTGCATTGATTAAAGTGTATTGATTGCTCAGTCTTGGAATGAAGTAGTAAAATTTAGGCCCTTTCAAAATCAGCATATGAAGATGCACTACAATGCATATATTTTAGACCAACACTGAATGTGTTTCAGGCAACAGGACCAGGAGTAGTTTTTTAAATACTCTTCTAATAAAGCAGTTTCTTGAGAGTGGAAGACCTGCCAGTTGGGAAGTCTCAGAAAAGATCAGGTAGCTTTTGATTATATACAGCAGGTGTATTTTGTACACTGACCAACCTGGGCATTCAAGGGACTCTACTGTCCTTTAGGTGTTGCAAAGTACAGCTAGCAATTTAGCATCACCAGGACTGCTTGTATGTGTGTTTCAGTGGTTCATACTTGTTAAGGCTTGCCTAGCCTTAAGACCTGGTCATTGTGAGGTTCTTAACAAGTGTTCATGAGTGATAGCAAGCCTAACACTGGTATTGATTATCAAACAGTAAAATATGGTGTCTGACTCATGCAGTGACTGAAATACAAAGATTAAAACACTTTACTTCCCCAGGCAAGTACTTTTTTATTCCTATTTACACTGTGCCAAACATTCTTCTAGTGATTAATGACTTCTTTCACATTTTTATCATGCCCTTCTTAACTGGCTATTATCCATACATGAAGGATAAAGTCAAATGTCAACAATTCTTATCACCATACATTAAGTTCATGCACTAGCCATGGAGCAGCATGTAACAAATTATTTTATTTCCTTGTATACACGGAAATACGCATTGTGCAACATCCTTCTGAAGGGTGATGTAAATCCGTTCACAAATATTGCATGTCATTCCCTGACTTACTTGGACACTCACCTGGGAGTACTTAATCATATATACAAATACAATAATTTTTCCAAACAACACGTATTTCACTCAACTAGCTTTCATTTAATGATATTATTCATTTTAACCCAACCCTTAAGCCCTATATGGCTTTCTGCTTTCAATATATCAGTTCTCCTGATGCCCTGGATTTTTTTTTCACTTGCTTATAATCAAATTCTATGATGACTGGCAATAGTCCAAAATAACAGATAATTCCTTAGTAGAAGCTTATTTTTTACAAAGTAGACATAAGGAGACATACAGACATAAAGAGACCATAAATGGTTTGAGGCTATAAAGTACATTTGTTATCTGTTGCCCAGCATGATTGATGCACCATGCTTAATGAAGTAGAAGTCTGCCTTAAAAGAAGATAAAGCACAACTTTAACCTGGTTCAATAGGAATCAAAAATGCCTGTAGCACAGCAAGGTATTATTTGTTCACAACCAAAGATTAGTATTTCAGTCTTCTGAAATAAATTCATATTCATGCATATTCCTTACAGATAAATAATTCGCTTTATCTTAAAGACTGCACGTTGCAATAGGTATTTTAATCTATGGAGTGCAGAGTTGCCTGTTACAGATCTTAAACAGTGTTCTCTATTACCTTTTTAACTTATTTGACTTCTGCTGAAAAAGTAACTCATATAAGTCTGCTTTACCACTGTGGAAAGTGTTTTCTGCACTCTCACACTTATCTACTGTTACTCTCTTTCATGTGCTGTTTTACATCTTCATTCACACATCTTTTTACATTACGTTCAACTACACACACAAAAGATTGCTTTTATGTTTTCAAACTCACTAACTTGAGGAGAAGCTTAACCTCATTCCAAAACAATGGGAAACAGTAGCCACCTTCAAAGCAAATACTTTAAGGAATTCACATTACAAAATATAATTAATTAGCCCTTGATGAATAATGAATTTCAGTTACAAAGAATAATTACAAGAAAAGATGATGGAATCTTTCAAAATCAAACAAACCAGGAAGCATAAACATTCTTAAAGTATTCTTTTATTCATAGGAAATTCAAAATCTATTTTATTCCTTATTCCAACCACTCACGGAAAAATCATGGTGCTTGTCCACAAGTTGTTGTGTTTTTGTAATGAAATCAGTATTAGCCAAATCTAACCTCAAAAAAAATTCTCAAAACCCCAGTCAGCTATTCATATATCAGTCTGCAGCTTGATACAGCAAGTAAGCATCAGTAGCAGGGAAGGCACACCCTGAGTTAAGTGATAGGCACATGCAAAACATTTTGCTATTTGCTAAGATTAATCTAGAGTTTACCAAATATAGCAAAACTTAGGCTAGAAAGCTACTTAAATTGACAATGAAACAGTAAAGAGTGCTCCTTCCAAACAATACTGATCAACATCTTTTTTTTAATGAGTTGACCATATATATGGAGCTGTCACTTCACCATTATTAGTTCATTTAAAGCTATGAAAGACTCTCATGTTTGTCTTTAAGCTGGCCCACATGTCAAGTTGTGAGAATCACCTGATTCAGTCACTGCATCCGATCCAAAAGCTATGGATGAGCCACAATACCTCTCTTACAATCACAGGTAACCTTAATTTAAAGGTTTCCAGTGAAGAAAAAAATCCACGAAATACCTTTTTTAATTTCTTCATGGATAAATTAACTTCACTGCTGACATTTGTCTATTATTTTACTGCAGTGTTGCTTTCAGATATTGTTTTGCCTGGAAAACAATTCCATTTGCTGGAATTAAAAGTATGAGCAGACTTATTATTTATCACAGGGAGATTATCTTCAGGAAAGACTATACTATCACATCATCTTTCTGACTTCTCTAATAGGAAATAAGACCCTTGTTAGTTTAGATTTGACAAACCTTTTCTCAGTTTCTGAGCTTTCATCTTCCTTTTTGAACTATTCGTTCCCAAATTGGCTGCAGTATTCCAGGAGATCAATGCCAAAAGGAGTGATACAAAATGGTCTTGCTTGTCTTTACAATATATGCCACTATATTCATACCCGGTGGCTGCCTGAGCTCTTTCCTGTGCTCTGACCATGTGATTTCACTGTGACCCTGGGTTAGTTTGAAGTCTCTGTGTTCTGTTTTAGGTGAATATATTCTCACCTGGTACTTCTAACACATGGCCCTTTTTTATCCAGCAGGGCAACCTTACACTTGATTGTACACATGCATTTTGATAGCATGCAGCATGTTAAGTGATCTAAATTGTTATGTATCATTAATTTGTCTTCCTAAGTGTTTACTATTGTCACAGTTACAACTTTGTCAGTGTTAATTTCATACCATGTCATTGACAAGTATGTTGAAGGTGATGAACTAAGAATAAGATTATGTAAGGCTGCATTAGAAAAGCCTTCAATTGTAGGTCTGTAATTTGTAAGCCACTGAACTCTTGATGTGGCTCTAACACTAGTCCACCTAATGAAAATGTAGTGTAGTACCACATCTCTTCTCCAGTCTCTAAAAAAATGCATCAACTCCTTTAAGAACAATACTTTTAACCTCATAAGGAAAAGATCTCAAGGTAGATAGATACATGACTGCCATTCTTTAGAAACCAGTGCTAACTGGTATTAATGTGGTCACCCCCTTTCAGTATTTTATTGATAATGTCCAATGTTAAGCACTTTTTATTTTGCCTTTAATCAAATCTGGATGGGCAGGCCAAAAATAAATAAATAAATAAATAGATAAATACCAAAATTATTTGGTTTAACTACACAGCAGTTATTGAACAGACCAATCTCCTGCATGTTTTTTTGTCTCTTGAAGGTGTTTTTGCAGTATCTATTTACTAGGAAAACAAGTGATGACTCACTACGTATCTTTTATTTCCTATTATGCATTAAAAAATTATTTTTCTTTATACCCTCTGTCATGGCTTTCTCTTAATTTTTTTTTATCTTTACAGTTTCCTGTACTTCCTAGTTTTTGGTTGATGTTCAGAATCGTTAGCTTATTCCATCTTCCATTTCTTATGAGTATTTTAGTTCATTTCTTCACTACCCCTCTAAATGTTGAGGATTTTTTATTTAGTTTCATATCTTTCTTTTTGATAAGAATAGTCTTCTTAGTGGCGTGGTAGCAAGCTTGACAGCACGTAGTAAAATTCTTTTAAGTAGTATCCAAATGGCATTCATATCTTGCTAAATTCTTTCTATCTGATTTAGCTGTAAGTGTTTTTTCACTTTATGATAGCATCTCTAAATCATTACATGTGTATTTTACTTTTATGTATTCTATTCTATATGCACATAGTAAATGTGATTCACTGGAAAATAATGACAGATGAGAGAAGAAGCTGAGGAAAGAGCTGGCTTGGCATGAGGACTAGCAGGCTTTGCGGGGACTTAATAACAGCTTTCCAACACCTAAGGGGAGGTTATCAACAAGGTGAAGCTAGACTCTCTACTGAAGTGAGTGACAGCAGAACAAGGAAAAACAAGATGCCAACTTTACATAAGTGAAAAAAAAAATCACTATGATACTAATCAAGGATTCGAACAGGGTGTCCAGAGAGATTGGGTAATCTCTGTTCCTTGGAGGTTTGTATGGCTGGATGCAGACCTGAGCAGCCTGATCTGATCATAGGGTTGATCCTGCTTTAAGCAGAAGATTGGGCTAAAGATCCCCTGAGGTCCCATCCTGCCTGAATTACTCCAATCTTGTGATAAGATCACTCACAACTCTGCCAGTATTTATTTTTAATTCTGTTTGCATCTCCCTCTGTCAGAATGAGGTTTATGTTAGCATTCCACCGGGTTGGTTATGATAATGCTTTAGGTTTAGATTTTTAGAAAACAAAGATGGTTAGAAATTTTGAGAGTGCTTTAGAATTACCTATGTCAAACCTCCAATTCTTGTCATTATGAGATTACCCACATTAGCTATGGGAATGGCTTTTCCAGCCTTTGTCTTTGTTGTTTATTTTGTATAGCAGATCGGCTATTCTCTATATTACAAACTCAACATTTCATGTGCAGTAGGCCTTTTCAAGCAATCATTAAAAAACTTTAAGACTGTGTAACTGCCAGTAGCAAGCTGTGCTAGAGTCACAAAGTACCATTTATCAGTTGTGGTAGTATATGGTCAGGGAAGCTGGGGTAATGTAGGATGAGAAACACTCTGTTCACACAAACTGTTTGGTTTCCAAGTCCTACGACAGTTCTTTAATGCTTATGTCACTTGGCTGAAGTGTATTTTCTGTGTCCTGTAAGTCGCAGACTGACAGATACCGAACATAGCACATACAATATTCTCTTGCAGTTAATGCTATACATATGAATCTTCTCTGCTGATAATGAGGGCCCAGATGGTCTAGAATTACTTCTCTGAATTACTAAAAATTTTGGTTCTCAGGATTTAGGAAGTAAATAATTTTTTTAAAAGACAAAAAAATTGCTTCGTCTCCTGTCACTTTTGCTTGGTTACAGGTTTTCTAACCAGACTTCTTTTAATTGATCAGGAAAATGTCTGAGTTTGCATGCCTTTTGATTACATGCAAGCTAAATCCTTAAAGATTATTATTCCTATAATACAGACCTTTTCACAGATTAACAGAATAGTAAGGACTGGAAGGGACCTTTGGAGATGATCCAGTTGAGTTGAGCACCCCTGCTAAAACAGGTTCACTGAGAGCAGGTTGCTAAGGATGAAGTCCAGGCAGATTTTTAATATCTCCAGAGAAGGAGATTCCACAGCCTCTCCGGGCAGCCTGTTCCAGTGGTCTGTTACTTTCAAAATAAAGATGGTTTTCTTCATGTTCAAATGGAACTTTCTCTTTTCCAGTTTATGTCCACTGCCCTTTTCCTGTCTGGGCACTGCTGGAGTGTGACCCCATCCTCTTGACATTCATGCTTTAGATATTTATTATCATTGTTAAGTAAGCGCCCTCTCAGTCTTCTCCAGGCTAAACAGACCCAGGTCACTCAGCCTTTCCTCATAAGAGATGCTTCAGTCATCTGATCGTCATCTTCATAGTCCTCCACTGGACTCTTGCCAGTAGTTACTTTTGGTTTTTTAACAGGAAATCCCAGAATTTGACACAGCACTGCAGATGTGACCTCACTAGGGCAGACTAGAGAAGAAAGATAACCCCTCACAGCCTCCTGGCAACATTCTTCCTAATGCACTCTAGGAAGTCACTGGCCTTTTTGGCCACAGGGGCATATTGATGGCTCATGGTTAACTTGTTGTCCACTACGACTCCCAGGACGTTCTCTGCAAACTGCTTTCCAGCATGCCAACCACTAACCTGTTCTGGTGCATAGGGTTAGTTCTCCCTAGGCACAGTACCATACACTTGTCTTTGTTGAACTTCATTTGATAGATACCTCTCCACCTGGACTCTCCAGCCTATCCATGTCTCACTGAATGACTGCACTGCCCTTTGGTGGATCAGCCACTCCTCCCAATTTTGTATCGTGCATAAATTTGCTGAGGATACACTCTGTCCCTTCATCCAGGTCACTGATGAATGTGTTGAAAAAGACTGGACCCCATACTGACCCCAGGGGAACACCACTAGCTACAGTCCTCCAACTAGACTGCACTGCTGATCATTACCTTCCCAGCTCTGTCATTCATCCAGTTGTCAATCCACCTCACCGTCCACTCATCTAACCCACACTTTCTAAGTTTGCCTATGAGGATGTTATGGGAGACAGTATGAAAAGTCTTGTTGAAGTCAAGATAGACAACATCCACTGCTCTCTTCTCACTACCCAGACAGTCATGCCATCACAGAAGACTATCAGATTCATCAAGCATGATTTCTCTTTGGTGAATCCATGTTGATTGACTTATGATAATCTTTTTTCCTACACGTGCTTATACATGACATCCAAAATCAGCGGTCACAATCATGACCAGGGGTAGAGGTGAGGCTGACTGGCCTGTAGATTCCTGAGTTGTTCTTGTTGCCCTTTTTGAAAACTGGAGTCACACTGGCTTTTCTCCAGTACTCAGTACTCCAGTACAGGATACTTTCCTGTTATCTGTGACCTTTCAAAGGTGATGGACAGTAGCTTAGCAATAACATCTGTCAACTCCCTCAGCACTTGTGGGTGCATCCCTTTGGGGGCCACAGATTTGTATCTAGTTTGCCTAACTGGTCTCTAACCTGATCTTCCTTTACCAAGGAAAGTCTTCCTTTCTCAAGACTTTCTCTTTTACCTCCAGGGTCTGGGACTCCTGAGGGCCGACCTTACCAGTAAAGATTGAAATAAAGAAGGCATCATGCAATAGCTCCACTTTCTCTGTATTGTCTGCCACTAGGGCACGCACCTCACCATAGAATCACAGATTTGTTTAGGTTGGAAAAAAAATTTAAGATCATCAAGTCCAACAATCTATCCAGCAGTGGGCCCAGATTTTCCCAATTTTCCTTTTGCTACTGATGTATTTGAAGAGACCCTTCTTGCTGATCTTCATATCCCTTACCAGATTTAATTGCATGTGGGCCTTCCTTGTATCCCTTCATACTCTTGAGAACTTTCCTATATTTCACTCAAGTGGGCAGTCCCTTTTTACAAGTTCTGTAAACATCCTTCTTCCATAACATGGTGTTAATGTTGACATGTTAAAGGGACTTTAAATATTCATATTGATAAGGATTCCATTGCTTTCATGTCAGAATCTGTGACTCCTTGCCGTAAACGACCTCAGTAATACACTTGTAGGCCTGTAACTCTTTCATAAAACCAACCACACTAACAGTCTCATTTTGAAGTTGGTATTAAAAGTGGCCTAGGCTAGTGTTCCTCTGTTACCATATTCCAGACAGAACTTGCTGCATACAATTGAAGTAGAAAATTTTTCCTGTTATGTGGTTTGCCAACCGAAATGGAGACATTTGGCAGGACTTGGCCTGCAATTCTGTGGGATTTTGTTCACCATACATTACTATCATAGTAATTAATTCCCCAGTCTTTGGCTTTGCTGTTTAAAGTCTACACTCAGTATATATTTTCTGGATGTGCCTTGGGAGTAAACTGAAGGTGATGTTTGAAAAAATGGCTTTGTGTATTAGATGAAATTTTATTACCTCTCCAATAAGAGTATTGTGCTAATACTGGAAAAAGGGCATCTCTGTTAAACCTTGGTAGTTACTAGATGATCAAGTAATTGTTGTAAACAAGATGTACACTTTGATATCATGTTAAAACAATGCCAATGTATGTAACTTCAGTCAGCTAAAAGCTAAGCATCCAAATGATGTTACACAAAATGCTTCTCTAGAAAAAGTTGGCAGTGGTAAGAAGAAGCTGCTTCATTTCACATCCTATGTTAGGCACCCACAGGGTGCATCTCTGCTTGGGCATACATTTAGAGACTAACTATATATTAAAAGACATATGGAATGCAATTATAAGAGCATCAAGTAAGTTAAAAGAGTCTAGCATAGAGTGACTAAGATGATTAAGGCAGTGGAACATCTCCCTTATGAGGAAAGACTGAGGGAGCTGGGTCTCTTCAGCTTGGAGAAGAGGACCATGAGAGGTGACCTCATCAATGTTTATAAATATGTAAGAGGCGAGTGCCAGGAGGACAAAGTAAATCTTTTCTCAGGGGTCATTAACAACAGGACAAGGGGCAATGGTTATAAACTGGAGCACAGATCATTCCGTGTAAATATAAGGAAGAATTTTTTCACTGTGAGGATGACAGAGCACTGGCACAGGCTGCCCAGGGAGGGTGTGGAGTCTCCTTCCCTGGAGACATTCAAAGCCCACCTGGATGTGATCCTGTGTGACCTCCTGTAGGTGACCCTGCTCTGGCAGGGGGGGTTGGACTCGATGATCTTTCCAGGTCCTTTCCAACCCCTCTATGATTCTATGCAAGA
This sequence comes from Calypte anna, assembly GCF_003957555.1. Lineage (NCBI taxonomy): Eukaryota > Metazoa > Chordata > Aves > Apodiformes > Trochilidae > Calypte > Calypte anna. The sequence goes on from NC_044244.1 coordinate 92,734,608, forward strand.
TGGAAAATACACCTACTATTAGTTGAGGAATCAAAATTTCAGACTTCACCACTTTAGACAAACAAATTTCGTCTCCTAAAGTTCTTCTCTACTTAAGTTCCATACTCAGAAATCTTGTCTAGCAGGCTTTTGTAGTGTTTAGCCATGTGACGTTCTCTTCTGTATTTTTATTTGTGTTTTCAATTACAGTTCCCTTCTTATTAGAAAGGCAGCACCTTTTATACTAGAAAGCTGCTCAAAGAAGCAAGCCCACACTTAGAGATGAATTGTTAATTATTTTCATTTTTCTGATGTGGAATAAATGTACATGCTATTTTCACCACAAATTTTAATTAATTCAAATCAAATTTCATATATGAGATGTCAGAGGAAATGCCCAACCCATTTGTGAGAGTATAGTTACCAAATGTAATGTGAAGAAGCCTCTACTTGTTATTATTTTGTTTAGCCATCATAGGTGTTTAATTACATTCTTTTGATGTCAGTAAAATCATTTAACTTTCCCTGAAGACATTGAAAGACATCTGCTATATTGAAGAAAAAGTATTTTCCCATGCCACAATCTGAGTTTTAAGCATAACTGCTGAACACATAGCTATATCTTTTAAAAGTTAAAAATTTGCTCAAATTTATGCTCGAATAAGAATTCAGCCATTACATTTTGCTTTTAAAGTAAAAAAAGCAAATACATATGCAGAAATACATATAACAAAATGTATGCTTCCATAGCAAAGAACCCCATAGACGGAGATGTACTTGGAAGCTGTCCTAATAGTGCAATTTCAAATAATTTTCTTTCTTTTCCATAAGAATTTTGGTTTATAGCTAACCAGTAGAAAACAGAGCACACCTGCATAATTTATTACCATATTTGAAACTCAGCAGCTGGATCAACATATCTGATGGTGTAGAAGACTAAGAATTTAATTTGGGACCATGACGTTTCTAATCTCCCATTGGGAATTTAATTCTTTCTATGTTAAGTGGTAGATTGAGGAGCAGAATACACTGTCCTGTAACTAATTACCATTATCCATTACCTAGACATTTCCTGTGCTCTGTCTCTATAGCATTTCATATTTTATGTTTTATATGTTAGCAAAACATACAAAGTCTTACATTAGTAAGGTGTGTTACTGACTGAAAATAAGTATCCCAATTTTTAAGTATATTTTCTTCAGAACTCTGGTATAATGTAAAATTGTTTTGGATCATTATACCATGTTTGCAACCTGTTACAACATTCCATACAACTCACAGTTCCTTAGAGTGCATCCGTAAGCTGTAAGAAATTAGTATGATACCTCCAATATTTTGTTACCATTTTATTTATTCAAACTAAAACAGACACAAAAATTTACACATGCTTATACTAATAATTATAAATTCCATCTTATATTAAAAACAAAAATCTAATCCTTGGAAAGTTTAATAATTCCAATGAACTTGAAATATTTTCTTATGATCACCCATCTGTAACTCCTCAAAGAATATTTCTGCCTTAACATTTCTGCATATTTTTCGTTAAACCTTGGCAACAGCACTGAGATTGGGAGTATTAATGTATATCTCAATAAGAACTGAGAGAAAATAATTTCATAATATAATCCTATGAAATCATGCAAACACAGTATCTTTCACTGGACACTGTCAAAAAAAAAAAAAAAAAAAAAAAAAAAAGTAAGTAATAAATACAGATTTTAAAATCTAGCTTTTAATCCCTACCCTTCAAATCACATTGAGAACAGTATCTCTACCTTCCAATCACATTTCCACTAGTGGAAATCTTGCTACATTGAAAGAAAAATAATAATAAAAAAGACTTCAGGAGAAGGATTCATAGGTTTTTGACAGGATTGAATCCAATTCAAATGCATTTTAATCCAAAACTATTTCTTCAGCTAGGTAGCTATAAAGTAATAAAACTTCTGTCATACAGGAACAGTAACCTACATTAACACGTGAATTTTTCTTATAGCCCTAAGTATCAACACAGAAATATAAATTTATCCTATGAAATTTCAGGTGTTAAAATATGTCTCAAGTGAATGTACTGAAATTCCTTATCCCTTGCCATTAACTGCAGAGGAAGACTAGATGTTTCATTTCGAGTAGGTCACTAATTCTTAACTGCTAATATTAGGTGAGATGAATTCCACTGTAAAAATTACCGTGTCTATTCTACAAAAACACCTTGACATAGGAAATAAATTAATCTGTAAAAAGCAACATTAGCTCTTTGTATTAGTATTTTATTCTTTTTATTAGTAATTTTTATTGCTTATTTAAGGTAATGTTGTTATAAAATATATAATGATAATATATACCATCAAGCAAAAAGTAAAAGAATGACAATGTGTACAAGGAATGAGAATGAATATTGTCTTGTGACATGGTCCTCCTTTTGGAGGACACATAACACGTGTTATGTTGTATTTATCATAAGGTATTTCTGGTTTTTAAATATAATGTATTATAATATTAAATACCTCTACTGTCTGTAAGAATATTCCATATTTTAAAAAAACAGTGAATGATTCTCATTGCATACACCTTTCCTTTCATGTGCAATGATATTCACATAGTTCTTGTACCTAATCAATTCAGCTAGGAAAATGTAAATACAAAGTACTATGTACTTTTTTTTCCAGAAGTAGCACATGACAGGCAATGACAAGCACATGGCAAGCTACAAAACTTACATTTGACAGTATTTATGCTTCAACTATTAGAATTCATCCCACTGGGTCTAGAGGTCCATTCATCATCATACTTTTAGATGAATGGCATTATACATTGACATTATAACTAGAATCTAAGTTACGTTTACTTAATATAGATAATAATATGCACTTGCCCAAAACCCTAAATAGCCTGCTAATAACACAATTTGTAAAGTATTATCGACATTAACTTCATTGGAAACTCAGCAAACAGGAAATTTACAGACACTCATTTCCAACCTCTCATCCTCATGGGATGTAAAGTTTCAACACCTTTTTTCTGCTCTCTCAAAATGATGTCTTCTGCAATCTGAAATGATTATTGTACTCAGGCAGTTTCAGACTCAGGTGATACTAGAGTGAATCCTGGAACAATTGTAGGGAACACATCTGATTTCGTGTATATGTACAGGGAGAAGGGAAAAGAGAAGGAGAAAAAGATGGGAGAATGTAAAGAATTCAGTACGCAGTTCTCTGCTGGCAGCAGCTGTAGTAATATGAAATGGGATAATTCAATATTTTGTAGGCTTCCATGATATATAACATCCTTAACAGCTTCCAGAAGCAATTAAGCAGAGTGCAGACTTTAGAAGGTGGGATGCTTCTTCCTCCCCCCGCCCGCCCCAAATTCAATCACTCATAAATTGACTGCTACATTCATTATCACTTTCAGTCTCTGACTGCCTATAGCAGCATAGTGAAACAGCTTAATGTTAAAGTAGCAAAAGAATAGAAAACAGTAGCGAAAAGGGCAGCTTTCAAAGGCGGAAGCTTTCTGACCAAACACAGATCATAACAAGCTTGCTGGGTAACTCATATAATAGGATCACCAAATGGAAGATAGGAAGCCTAATATTGTCTCAAATTCCTATTTTGATGAACTTCAGCAAGCAATGGCAGAATTCAGTTCTCAAACTTCTTCAGTTTCCTTTTCCTCCATCTGTTTCCATAACTCATTATGACAACTGAAGTCCTGGTCTACATTTCAGGTAAGTCACTGCCTTTCGTGCCATACAGAGAATGACTGCAGTTGTTTGCTGCAACAACCAAGCCCCAGGAACAGGAATACATACCAGAGGCTTACAGGAAGTATCATTTGCTTTGCCTTCTAATAACTCTCCTAACAATGGGGAATACACACTGAAGAGGAAAACTGGAATCTATGATTGCGAACTCTCTTGGGAGACACTCTAAGCTGAGATTTCATCTAAGGACAAGAATGAGGAATTATTCTGTTTGCATTTGTCAGAGTCTTGAGGTGCATCATAAAGTTCATGAACATTTAAGCAGATTTCATAAAACATGGTCTCTTTTCCCAGATGACTTTCAACAAGACATGAGAGCATGGTCTTAAGTTGTGCCAGGGGAGGTTTAGGTTAGATATTAGAAAGAATTTCTTTACGTAGAGAGTGATCAGGCATCGGAATGGGCTGCCCAGGGAAGTAGTGGATTCTCCGTCCCTGGAGATATTTAAGAAGAGACTGGATGTGGCACTCAGTGCCATGGTCTAGCAACCGCAACGGTGGTTCAAGGGTTGGACTCGATGATCTCTAAGGTCCCTTCCAACCCAGCCAATTCTATGATTCTATGATCAATGCAGACATCTGATCATTATTCATTTCCCAGAGGAAAACCTCCATTGTCCTTATACAACTATCTGACATAAACATTTTCTATGGAAAACAATTTAAAAATTCCTGAACAAGCAAATAAGTCTTCTAAAAGGAAACCAAACCACAGGTGTGTCCCACTGCTGCTGAGCCAATGTTAGCTCAAGAGCTATGGCCATACATTGAGTAGCTGCAGTTTCTGTTTATAGATGACAAGATAATAATGGGCTCTTTTAAAAATAATTTGTTATTTTACAATACAGCCACAGGTAAAATAATAAATTGTTCATGAGTGAAGCTCTGAGGAGTGATTGCTCAGCAGTCTGGCTCGGTAACAAAATGGATTTTTTACAGAGTATGATTAGCTGATTAAAAGGTGAGGTGCCAACATATTTAATTTCTAAAGTATCATGAAATAATATAAGACTATTAATGCAACTGGACTTGTTACTATTCTTGCCATGCTCCTTGAGGACATGTAATAATTGCCTTTGGAGTTTTAATATTCATTTGCTCATTCATTTTCACAAATGTATAACTGTGCTTTTCTTGCCAGGAGCAGATGATAGTAACAAAGGCTGGGTTTAAGTGTCTAGGGTTGGACTAAAATTAACAAAACCAGTGTCTAAAGCTCTACCCATAGATCTGGGAAAACACACACCTCTGCTTTGAATCACTAAGAAAGCCATGAATCTTCTCTTAAAAGCACTGTAGCTGCAGATAAACAAAGTTAACTTGGAAAATACAGGAACAGATCCAACATGTGTCTACCTTAGAAACAAAGTAATCACTCTGGTAATGTTTTGGGATTAAATGCACTACATCTGATATCCTACCTTCCAGACTCCACCTTAAGTAGGCAATTGTTTCCTTGAACATTCCTCACTCTTCCAATGTATCAGAGCTTAAAGTCCCACAGATGCAGTGTGCGATTAACCGTGTTCATTCCCTTGGGAAAACACTGATTCCCAGACACACAATACCAGCAGCACCACCTCATGCAACTGCAACACCCAGTCATGGTGACAACCCTGTTCAATGACACTGGTACCTGAGCTTTGAACTACAGTTTTTGCCTCCACCTGGGCAGTGCAGAGGTATCTCAACAAATTGAAACATGAGTGTTTGCAAAAAGGTTCAGAAGCCACTCTTATTTAACATGGTGTTATGTATGCATAGAATTTTCTTTTAAATAAAATAAAAATTCCAGAATTTAAAACACACCGCTGTCTGTGTTCAGGGCAGGGCTTATACCCATGCATGCTTCATACCCTTACATAGTATACATAGTAGCAGGAATTTCATTTCCTCATTGTAATATTAACCAAATGCTCTAGCATCCACTGCTCTAGGATGGCTATCTGAGCTTAAAAAGTTATGAAGAGGTCAATTTATCTGTTCTTTTCTTGCACAGAATTATCTCACGACTACCTCCCAAGTATTGATAAAACAAACAAACAAAAAAATAACCAAAATATTTGGCTAGCATAGCAAGTATCACTTATTCGGCTTATTTTTTTTTCACTTTTCAATTTGTTAAGAAAGTGGAAAAATAGGCATCAGAAGATCATTAGGTGAAATCCTGATATCATAATGATATGCTAATTCTGAAGTACCCTGAGATATGCCAGATTTGTTCAATTAAAATTAGTAACACTCATTTTCTTGGAACAAGTGCCTCATCAAAGGGAAAATGAGCCAACTATTAACACAAAGATTCATGTTTATTCGTTTTCTGAGCTCACGCTAGCACATTAATGCTTAGAATATAAAATGTTAAGATAATGAAACATTAAACTGAATGGATTATAATGAGGTAACATAAAAAAATTAGCATGATTAACCAAGTTACCTTCTTTTTTTTCACTAAGGATTTTTCATATTCTTTCCCATTTATTTCCTCTGCACCTAGGTTTTATTTACACTTATAATATTGTATGTAAAATTACACCACTCAATACCAGGAATCATCTTCTGGCGACTCGGTAGTGAGGGTATCCACAGTACTAACATCCTTTTCCCATTACTTGCCACTCGTCAGTCTTGAAGTTTGATGCCTTTCAGCACTTTGTCCCCAGTAGTGGCAAGGATTTGTCCAGCTTATGTAACATCAAGTTACTTTTTTTCAGGCAGGTCCAGCAATCTACTGTACTAATTCCCTACATTTGAGATGGGAAAATCCAATTTTCCCCATGCTGTTCTTAACATATGCACTGTGGGTCAATGAATATTAAAGATAGTTGAAACCTGCTGTACTTCTCCACTAATAGCTGTACCCACTAATGGAAAAACAGTAAGTAAGCTGCTAGATTATGTGGTGAAATGCTCTTCTCCACAGACATCAGAAATGCAAGTAGGGGAACCCAAATCCTATCTAGCTCAGCCACTCAAAAGCCCATCACAGGAGAGCTCGGCCCATCTAAGGCTCATGTACACAAGCACAGAGAAGCACAGAGATATAGTAGCAGGAAGAGGAACACAGACCTTGTCTGGGCCCCTCCCAAGGCTTTCCCAGGAAAGCATCAGTATTGGTGTCCAGTTGTGAAACTCATCAAAACGAGGCAACAAGGGCAACTCTCTGGAGCATTGTTCAGGAGGGTTATTACCTCGGGTTATGGGGCACAGCACGGGATGCAGAGGAAGAGCCTTTTGAGACTGCACAAGGCATGCTATGGGATTTTTAAGTGAGGACTCCAAGGAGAGAAAAGATAGTTTGGGAAGGAACAAGCATAGGAAAAAAGAAGGGTTAAAGTGGTAACTGGGCAGTCAGAGAATAAACTGTAGGTGGTCAGCAGGTTTGGCCATGCACAAAGGGCTCACGTGCCTGGGTGACAGTGTCTGGAGAAATCTGAGTGAAGCAAGTGCCAGACTGTGGAGTGGGACCAGGGGTCAGAGGCCTGTGTGTCCATGGAGCAAGTGTGGTTGTGATGGCCCTAGCAGGGATTAAGCTGGATTTATTACCAAGTAGGTGAAGCAGCATGGGAGCAATGGGGTGTGGGCATCGGAGTGACTCCAAAGGTGAGCCCATGGGAGGAGCTGGCTTCAGAAGGAACTAGGGGAGTGCCTGGTGTCAGAGGGATCACGGTGTCTGGGGAGCTCCGAGGCAGGGTCAGCTGGTGGGTGTGGATGCTGGTGTGTGTGTATTTACATCAGCAACTGGAAAGGAGCTGCAGAATTGAGGGTTCATATGTCTGGGTGTCAGCAGCTGCAGAGACCAGGACCCAGAAGCTACTACTTGGCCAGCTAAACCTGAATCCAGCCATGGGTTGGATCCACTTGTACATATATTCCCACTAGCTCCATCCTGCTCAGCCAGAGAGGGGAGCTGGATGAAGCCACTGGTCCTGTTTGTTTGAGTACTGAGTGTGGCCGGCTGTGAATACGTGTGTATTTGTGGTGCTGTACATGTCATGTGTCTGTGTGTCTGTGTGTGCCCACTGGAGGAGTGCCTGCTCAGCCTCACTAATGCAGTGAGACCTGGGGGCATGGAGCTGTGGCAGCCTTACCTCTGCTGGGCTACTGGGTTTGGCACCTCTTTAGCAGAAAGTACAAATTTTGCAGTAACACCTGCTTTTTAATACTGCATCAAAAGCCAAATTTATGGGTGAATTTATTTAAGTATAGATACATACATATTTAATTCCCCAAATAATTACGATGTATTTTATGGAATAGATAAAAAATAATACCAGGTACAATCTTTAAACTAACAGTTTGCTAACTATATAATAACTTTGGGGTTTTTTTATTTATTTTATTTTTCTTTCAACCTTCCTGCCTTTCTAGCAATAAAAAAGGGTAATTTTAGCTTCTAGAGATTCTTAATCTTACTTGCCCAACACCAGAAAGACTGCCTACACTGTTTTGGTGAGGTGTGCCAACAGCTAAATGAAACAGAGCTGTACTAAAGCGATTTTATTACTATTACTTTGTTATTTCTCCAAACGGACCACCAGTGTGATTCAATGGAGAAACAGCAAAGGCTGGTGGGTTGTAGATATTGTTTAAACATGTGTCTACCAGTGGTGTTGGAAACAGACTAGATAAATAGCTAATATAAGGACATCAGTATTATCTAAACCTGTGTTCAGAATCAACACACAACAGATAAAGAAGTAACTACAAACACTGTAAAAATCTCTTAGTAATAGTGATCCTTTCGACAACCATTGGGTTTTCTGTTTTTTTGTTTTTGTTTTTTTTTAATAACCCCCCTAAAATGTCAGTATAGTAATGCTGACACTGCCATTTAGCATTCATTAAGAAAGCAGTGATAGCAATCCTGTAATTGTGGAACCTTCCTAGATCAAATGAAAATCATTAACATACTCTCATTTTTTATTTTCTTCTCCCATGGTCTAAGTGCCAGGTTATAGTGTCTTAATGTGACTAGCAGACAGTGTTGTATGACTGTGATAAAAATACTAGTGTGATATATTTCATGGTTTTGATTTACAGAAAACCTAATTTTATCTCCATGTTGCCATTTCACAAAAAGAATGAAGCTATTATGGATTAAGGAACATTCAAAACATGAGCAAAAGGCTATGTTAAAGAAATTAATAATCTGCTGGCTGAACTTTGGTTAACAGAAAGCAGAAGAGAATTGTAGTCAGTTCACTGAAAATATTTGATTCAGAAAATTAGCTATGCAAAGTTTGACCTCAGTTTGGTTAGTAAAACAGAGACAGATCAGTTACCAAGACCACATTTCTGTTTCACTGAATCATTGCCACCCAAAAGGGCAACAGTTCAGTGCCTCCAGGAAAGCAGTGTTTTTACAATTAATTGCACTGACTAATTCCATTCACATTTCTTTGACTATTGTGGACAGTTGATACAGCCAAATTTCCAATAATTTAATGTTGTCTTTTACACTGATCTTCATAAATGGAAGTGCTTCAACTTCTGACACTACTCTCATAAAACTAATCTTTCAGGCATTTTTCTATTTGTTCTGTGAAGCTTTAGATGTTCAAAGCAAACAGAGATCAGTGTATAAACCCAAGCCTTTCATTTTTGTTTTGTTTACAGTTCATTTAAACTAAAGTCTCAAACCAAAGATATTTATGTAAAAATTTTCTGTGCTTCAGTTAAAAGTTTCAGTTAAAGCTTCAGTTAAAGCTTGCAAAACTCCAAGTCAGATTCTCTAAGACTGGCAAATATCTACTAAAAAACAGAATTTGACTTGAAAACAGATAAATATACAGGAAAAAAAAAGGACTTCATTCAAATAAAATTTTTCTGACCTCTCTATATGACTAAACATAAAAATAACATTAAATGCAACACCCCTTAATTAAAACATAATAAAGACCACAAAAATCTTATACATCAAATTAATAATTGTTTACGAAACATTTATTGACTCTGAAGTTGGCTTCAGAGTGGCTTCAGAAGTGGGCTCCTGAGAGGCTGAATCCCATTTCTATTTTCTGTCACTGACAACTGACCTTTGTCTAACCTCTCCTTACACACTTTTGAGAAGGCAGATTTTCTACTTTTCCAATATTTCACTCTCCTCAGTGATAAATATCTTTCTTAAGCTCAAACCAGACTTTTTTTTCTCTTTTTCTACAATATTATTCTAGTGCTACTGCCCTCACTGTTGCCAATGTAGGTAAAAATAGCACATTTTCCTTTGGCACTGTGCATGCTGCAGCATCAAACTGATGAGCTCTTGATTTTGATTTGTTTTTCCCACCCTTTGGAGCTGGAGAAGATCTGAGTGAGATCTTCAAGACTATGTAACAGCTCTGGGAATGCCAGAACCTATATTTACTGACGCTTCATATTTGAGAGTCAGCAACCTGTGAAAGTCTTACTCTTGGCAAAACTACATTGCACATGAGTTACTGTGCATTTTCTTGAGCACAAAGGTTCAAGTTACTATCGTTATACTTTTACTGTAATAGGATAATTTCTAGGACATATGGTGATATAGGAATACATTTTAGTTCACTAAGGGCTTCACAAATATCCAATGACTCCTGTCTCAAGTGAGCTTGTGATATAAACATAAGACACAATAAATGAATACAAGTGTAGGAGTATAAAGTCATTCAGTTTTATTTTGTGTAATAGTATATTCACTGCTGCCAAGCTTTGAGGCCACCATAGCAAATGAGAAGTTGAAGGAAAAACATAAGAGAGGACAGTTAGATTACTTAGAGGATTTTTCAGGGAATGGCATATGGGACAAACAGCAAGCATGCTTGTTTAAAACTTAGTAAAATAAAACACGCTCTTTAATGATTTTATAAATGATCTGAATGCAGAATTCAAATGTACATTAAGTAAGTTTGCCAGTGAAACTAAACTAGAGTTGTTGACCCTGGAGAAGGTTCTGGGAAGACCCTATAGCATCTTTCCAGTACTTGAAGAGCGCCTACAGGAAAGATGGAGAGGGATATTTTATAAGGGGATGCAGGATGAGGGGGAATGGTTTCAAACTGAAAAAATCTAGATTTAGATTAGATATTAGGAAGAAATTCTTAACTGTGAGTGTTCAAGGCCAGGTTAGATGGGGCTTGTAGCAATCTGATCTAGTGGGAGGTGTCCCTGCCCATGCAGAGGGGTTGGAACCAGATGATCTTCAAGGTCCTTTCAACTCAAACCATTCTATGATTCTATGATTTTATGATGTGTATAGCAACACCCAATGGAAGCAAGCAACATTTATATAAACACACAGATTTATATCACTCAATGTCAGAAAAAGATGTAATTCTGATGTGAAATTATACAAATTTTGACTGTGCAGCTCTATAGGAAAGGTCTTATAGAAATAACTTAAACCATTTGATAGTATCAGAGAATAAAGTGTTCCTTTGATCATTTGAAGACTTATTAAGAAAAAAAATATCACAGAGATAATCTGAGAATAATATAGAGCTTATCTTTCAGCCTCACAGTATAATTCCTAAGGATCAGCTGCAAAATCCTGAGCACATTTTTTTTTCATTAGGCGGGGTAACTCAGTTTCAATCAAACCATCGGCAAATGTACCTGACAAGAATTTTTTTTTTCCTTTTCCTCTTAATTGTTTTATTCCTTCCTATGGTACAGCATCCAGCACCTGAGAAAAAACTTGTAGACAAATATGTGGAAAAAGATGATGAATAGTTAAAAGTTTATTCTGTCTTATCCATTCATTCTCCATTTACTGTGACTCACACATGCCTAATAACTTTTGCTAAACATAAGAGTGACTGGTGATATTTTCCCATGTGGCATTTACCTGAGAATTAGCAGAATCCCTTCTTAACTTCATCAGATGCCTATCTTCCAAACTGGAAGGATATGCTTGTCCGGCTCTTTGATTCAAAGTAATTAGCACCAGACTTCCTGCATGAGAACATGTCCTGTGGAAACAGAGGGTGGGTCCACAACATTACTTAAGATGTTTGACCTTTTTGCATTCTGAAAGTCAATTGTACAGAAACTTTCTGAGAGAATTTCTGTGCTGCTGCTTCTGAATTTCTTTAAGAGACACCTTTTGAGACACAGTTCAAGAGTGGCTCTTGAACTGAGAATCCAGTGTTCTTCACCAAGAGCTGAACATAACGTGTCCCAGTAAAACAACACTATCTTACTCTCTGTATTTTCCCTCAGTCCCTCAAAGGTTTTATCTGAATACAATTTTAGAGTCTGTATTTCACAATGCATCTAACCAGTGTTTTTCATAAGCACAATATGGAGGCAATTAAATCAATTAAATTTGCTGAACATTTTTTACCTATTTTCATTGAAAATTGTGGATTGCTTCTGCTGGTTCACAAGTTATTATTGTATTTCATTTACTTTACCAGGATTAGTTTCAAACTGTTACTGAATAGAATTATCAGAAAAATATGCATGCTCTAAGAAATAGCTGGACAGACCAAGCAGCACAATTTACTTCTTTACTGTTTTAGCAGGATACTTTTTTCTCTGCAAATTTCTACTTATTTTGTGTGTTGCTTTCCATGTAGCTTCTGTCATGCAAGTCAATTTATGTTCAGTAGCCCAAAACAATGCACAGGGAAAATGAGCTCTTCCAGACTGGTGTCTATAAAACCAGTACACTCAGCAAGGACAAAACTTCAGAAAACCTGGAGCTAAAGGTTGTACTCAAGATCTTTGCCTTTCTCTAGAATTAGTACTATTAGAAGGCAAAGGAACATAGGATAATTCATGATGGAAGGGATCACACTTTCCTTTCCATTCAGGAGGGAGAAAACACATTTTCAAATCAGAAGGAAGTAAGAATTTGGACACCATACCAGACTAATTCAAACTGTCAGACCTCCACAGGAGAGTCATTGTAGAGAGACATTGTCAACCAGGTGCCTTGAGTTGCCAAAGAGTGGGTGTGAGTCCACCTGTGCCTGATTAGGACAGGCCCCTATTGGGCATGAGCAAGACCAGGGGGCCAATAAAGGTGGGACACACACCCACAGAAGGCACCTCAGTTCACTCTGGTGTGAGGCATGGAGAGGCCAGCAGCTCGTCGAGCCTCTGGAGCAAGAAAGGCTCTTCCTGCTACACTTCTACCCTGGAAGCGCTGTGTGGTGGCTGGAGTCCTGGAAGAGACCAGCAGCTCGTCGAGCATCAGGAGCAAGAATGGCTCCTCCCGCTACAAGTCAGCACTCAGTTTTTACTTGCACAATATAGTTCTGAAATTCAAAAGTTATCTGATTACCCAGCCAGTGCAAGCACAGCTTGAACTGCCTTGAGCTCTGCAAGAGCCGTGCGACCTTGTGAAAAAGGCAGAGAACTTGGGTAGTAAACCTTGCCTTTCAGAGGGATATCAGGTTTGGTGGTACAGTCACTTACGTGGTCTCCAGGCTTTGCTTCTTTTGGAACAGGAGGAGCGTGAGCTTGTGTCTCTTGAAGTGACTGTAGTAAACATGCCTTACGGAGTAAAAAATTACTTCCTTCAGGAGCCCTGAAAACCATCATGCTTAGAGTTCCCTGAGGTATATTTTTGGTGCTGCAGGATTTTTTTTAGCACCTGAGGGAGATTTCCAGGATGCAAGGCTTAGGCAGGTAAATAAATCAAGTTTTAGATCCTTGACTTATTCTCTTGAAGCAAATCTAGAGGTCATCTGGTTTACTGTAATGAAGCATATACTGAATAAAATACTGGGTGGCCACTTTCAGAAATACCAGCCATCCTACACACTAAAGGAAGATGGAAAATATGGAAAAAAGCTATTTAAACAGCTACTTAAGGACTTCATCATCTGATATATATTCATAGAGGAGGAAGGGAGGATGAATTAAGTTTCTACTAGCTATCTTGATCTGATGTTTCCTGATTTCTTAGTATAATAGAGAACAAGTAAGATTTTAGAAGACATTGTAGGAATAGGAGGAGAACTTGAAGCTGAGAAGCTGCACAGTGCAAGGGAAGACACTTGAATATAACACAAGTACACTACAGAAAGAAAAAATAACATACAAGAGTGGAAAATCTCCCTTATGAGGAAAGGCTGAGGGAGCTGGAACTCTTCAGCTAGGAAAAAGAGGAGAATGAAGGATAACCTACTTAATGTTTATGAATACGTAAAGAGAAAGAGCCTGGAGGGTTGTACCAGACTCTTCTCAATTATGCCCAATAACAGGTCAAGAGGCAATGGATATAAGCTTAGCTTAGTTTCCATATAAACATGAGAAGAAATTTTTTAACTCTGAGAGTGACAAAGCAGTGGAACAGGCTGCTCAGGGAGGTTGTGGAGTCTCCTTCTCTGGAGACATTCAAAACCCACTTGGATGCATTCCTACATGACCCTGCTCTAGCTGGGGGCTTGGACTCAATATTTCAAGGTCCCTTCCGACCCCTAACTTTCTGTGATTCTGTGAAGTTTTAAGCAGAAAATCTTAAAAGAGAGGAAGAAGTCAATAGCTGATTAAAGAGGAAAGGTGTATCTTCTTACTGGTTTCCATTCCAGTTAACATCTAAGAAATGAAACCATATATTATATATATAAACTTATATTTTGCACTTACATACTTTCATACTTCAGTACCTATCTGAAAAATGTAACAATGGTGACAGAACTCTACAAAAATATTTTCATGGTGAGAGAATTTTTATGATATAACATCTATAATACAAACTCAACATTAAAATCTAAAAATAATATTAAAGTTAACATTAAAAAGGTATTTAATAATCAACGCTACATGTAATTTCTCATCAGTTTTTACTGGCTCAAATTTAGATTTCAAAATAATTACGCAAGTTCCCTCAACTAGCATATGATGTATTACCACAATATCAAATTGAGAACTCAGAAATCAGCAGTGTTCCTCAATATGTTTTATGCTATCTATAACAGGAAGAGATACAGATTAGCACACTAATAATCTGTTTTGTCAAAAATTAATAGCATCTCATTCTGAACAGCCATCCGTTCACACATCACAAAGATTCTGGTAGAACAGCCTGTCAAATCAAAAGATTTAATTATTAAAGAGGAATTCAAGGGTGTGTTCAGATTGAACTGGGAAAGAAAAATGAGGAGAGGAAATCTGGCAAATTAAAATACTGAAAAAATTCAGTTATGATTGATCTGAATTTTTTTATAATCGAAACTAAGTTGCTTTGTTTCTAAAACTTTTTCTTCCACCCTTCCACTCCAAATCCTTGAAAGACTTTAGTGATGCTTTTAGTGATTCTCTTTGATGAGGTAAGTTTTGAAATGAAAACTTTATTTAGGACATATATATACATTCTCCACCTGTAGATTTCCTCTCACATTTCTTTTTTCTGATGCTATGCATTAGACTTAGATGCTAACCAACTTTCCTTATCAGATCAAAACGTCTACAGTACACCATGTCTTTGGCGAGCTAGCCTAGTAAACATATAAATTTGTATAATTGCTACAACAATCAATAACGAAAATGTTTTATAAAGTTCCTAATACTGAAGTAGAAAGAGTTGAATTCTGAGTTATGTTTGGCAATGTCACACTACACTTATAAAATACTATTTTTAAAAAAAGTTATGCAAGAATTTTATACTTTCAATTTCTCTACATACAGACATTTCAAAAAGCCAGTTAATAACATTACTTGGATAGGTACAATACTTTCTTTATTACATTTTCAAAAAGTATTTACTACCTCTTAAGGTTTTTGCTTGCATTCACTTTGCAAAACATGTGAACTCTTGTTTTTACCAGCTGATAGCTGATAGTTGTTAGCAGCAGGTGCTCCCATACTCGTTTGGGGGATGGGATACCTGTTGGAGTAGATGGGATAAGAATTATTACTGGCACAGCAAAAAATAATTTAAAGGTTTGAGAAATGTTTTCCAAAGTTGTCTGCAAGATTCATTGATAGACATGGACCTAATGGTATCTAAGGTTAACAAGAACACAGAAGAGGCCTTAATGGGTGGGAATGTAACGAAGGTGCTTCTAATGTGCATGGAAATGCAGACACAGGACTATTGGCTAACAGAAAAAATTTAATGTCTTTTGATCAAACTGAAAAAAAAAAGAAAGCACTTAAAAAACTTGGAATTTGAAATATTTTTAAAGGTAAAGTGTAGCAAAATATGAGGAGTGAGAATTCCATGCATTACAAAATGGATTACCTTGTTATCCATGATCATAGACAACTGTTCATTACTTTCCCAGTATGCACTCCTAATTTGGTTGAAACAGCCTGAGATTATGCATTTATGTCCTGGAGAGCTAATATTCTCTCCAGGATGCCCCAAAGGTTTTGGCAGTTGCTAGTGCTTTTCCTGCCCCTCCAGGAAATTAAAGAGTCGATGAGGACTGATAAGAAGAACTATCTGCTGTTCCCTTGAAGACTGGGCTGAAAGCTAGTTGTTTTCCAGGATGGGACAGGAAGATGAACCATTTTGTGGTATCAGTGCCTTTCCCACAGCTATCTCATTAAACTTCAGCTGCTCAGTCTTTTTGGAAAATCTTATTGTTTTCACACCCAGGCCAGAACAATTACATCTCTTTTAAAGTGATCAAATGGCCCTAAATACAACATTCAGTTCTCTTCAAATCTTTTCTCAAGGATATCCAGTTGAGCCAATTCTTCTGTACTAACAATAAAACAAAATTGTATGGAAGTTGTTTAGTGACTCCTCTTAACTTTGGGAGAAACATTTGGCAGTAGGGATTCACAAATGGAGCTCTTAAATAGGACACCCTATCTGTTCATTATTATAAGCCCCTGGAGAGTTATCTAAAGGCCAGTTGATTGCTATTTTACAACAAAAAAACAGTGCTTACACAGCAGTGCCAACAGTAAATTGGTATTAAACTATTTCTATATGAACCACTTGGAAACTGACATCATAGAATCATAGAATCATAGAATCCTAGAATCCTAGGG
Source organism: Calypte anna (assembly GCF_003957555.1). Classification (NCBI taxonomy): domain Eukaryota; kingdom Metazoa; phylum Chordata; class Aves; order Apodiformes; family Trochilidae; genus Calypte; species Calypte anna. The sequence goes on from NC_044244.1 coordinate 92,751,292, forward strand.
GTTGGAAGGGACCTCGAAAGATCATCTAGTCCAACCCCCCCTGCCAGAGCAGGGCCACCTAGAGTACATCGCGCAGGAACGTGTCCAAGCGGGTTTTGAATGTCTCCAGTGAAGGAGACTCCACAACCTCCCTGGGCAGCCTGTTCCAGGGCTCTGTCACCCTTACAGTAAAAAAATTTTTTCGAATATTCAACTTGAACCTCCTATGCTCCAATTTACACCCATTACCCCTTGTCCTATCACTGGTAATCACTGAGAAAAGCCTAACTCCATCTCCCTGACACTCGCTCCTTACATATTTGAAAACATTGATGAGGTCACCCCTCAGTCTCCTTTTCTCCAAACTAAAGAGACCCAGCTCCCTCAGCCTTTCCTCATAAGGGAGATGTTCCACTCCCTTAATCATCTTCGTAGCTCTGCGCTGGACTCTTTCAAGCACTTCCCTGTCCTTCTTGAACTGAGGGGCCCAGAACTGGACACAATACTCCAGGTGTGGCCTCACCAATGCAGAATAGAGGGGGAGGAGAACCTCTCTTGACCTACTAACCACACCCTTCCTAATGCACCCCAGGATGCCATTGGCCTTCTTGGCCACAAGGGCACATTGCTGGCTCATGGTCATCCTCTTGTCTACCAGGACCCCCAGGTCTCTTTCACCTACACTGCTCTCCAGCAGGTCAGCCCCCAACCTATACTGGGACATCGTGTTGTTCTTCCCCAAATGCAAAACTCTACACTTCCCCTTGTTGAACTTCATCATGTTTCTCTCTGCCCAACTCTCTAGCCTGTCTAAGTCTCTCTGAATTCAAACATTTAACACTAAAAGGCTTATATTTGAAAACAGAATTGTTATCTAAATGCAAAAAATGTAAATTAAAAAGTAAAAAAAAATAGATAATATAAATTTTGGTAAGTGAGGGCTTAGACTACACTACTAGACATTATTTTTTAAATAATACTTCTAGAATAGTTCACAATAACTTAACAAAGATTTACTTTTCTTCTTAATGAGAGAAGTTAGGCTCAGATGGCCTTGATTAATCAAATGCTCTCTTTCAGATCACAGAAAATCATTCTCAGTGGCTTTCAGTAATCCTTCCTGCTGATTTGAAAGAATTGCTAAGATCACAATTTACTTTCATTCCTTACACTCCTGACCTATAAATAGCAATTCAAATGCCAATAAAACACTTTATCAAACACCAAATTGATTAAAAAGTACTGATTATATTGATGTTTCTAACACACTTTATACAGTTACAGAGATTGTTAAAGCAAAACATCATTATAAAATGCATTTCCAAATCCGTTCAGTGGAGCATTGAGAAAACTTGTGGCCCATGAGAGATATTCCTTATAGTAGTGCCTCCTTAAACCATCAAACTACTAAAAAATTTCCCCTGCATCCTCACAATCTAGGTACTTTAAACCCAAGAAATCCAGGAGCTTTTAACTCTTGCAGCATTTGTAATATTTCCCCCAGGATTTTTTTACATTTGAATGGCTGTTATCACAGAAATACAGTCTTGTAAATTACCCCTTTGCTGTACTTTTTTCTCAATATTGAGGTTCCATTTGCATTAGGGATAGCAGCAGTATAATTGTACTGTGCTGAAAATGGTGGTATTTTAAAATCAGTTTTAGAAAATTATGCTTTCTAAATTATTCTATCTAATTAAATGCCTAAACGCCCTAAGCTATAAGTCTTCTGTGAAAGTAATTCTCTGTTAGAGATCATAATTTTAGAAATAAAATTCTACAGCAGACAAGACTCGAAAGAATATCTCCTGGACACAGATTAATCAAAATACTGAAATTAATGATATAAAAAACTTCAGTGAAGACCTTGATGCTACCTAAAAGTACAATCATTAGCAAATAACAACTACCTTTTTAAAATAAAGATTCATAACATCCTTAATCCTTAGTACATAAACCCATTAAAACAGGAAAAAAGCTCGAAGCAAATTGCTTGAAAATAGCAGAAGGATATAAGATAGTCTGGGTCAAAGATCACAAATCAAAAGGACTTAATTAGGCAGACAGATGAAGTACATGAAGAGAGTACTCCAGGTGCCCAAATAGGGAATTCTTCAAAAATAAAACCAAAAAATCAAGGAAATTTACAGAACTCCAATTTTAAATTCACAAATAGAAATGAAGATGCTTCTGTTTATCAAAAGCCTCATAGAAGCAACAGAAGAGTGAAGAACAAATCATGTTCTTCCAGTTTTACATTGATTTTATGAGGTTTACATGGGAATAAGGAGTAAAAAATCCTTTCTTTTTCTTTTCTGTGTTATAAAAAAGTTGTGGCACTAGGTTAGTTGATACAGATGGATGAAAAGGTACAAATTGTTCTTTCATTTTATCAAAAATATTTTTCATACTATCTGTCCCCTTCAAATTCAGGAAGTCTAGTAGCCATCATAATGCTTGTGAACAAATGCATTTGAAAATATTCCTGAAATTAGAAAATTAAAGACATGAGCAGACAAACAAGTTATTCCAAGGTACACTGATGTTTGAATCTTTGCCACATCAATTTCTCTTCAGGAACTACCCTTATGCAATGTTCTTACCCTGAGGCACATTCTGATAAATGCTAGGGAGGTTACTCCTCTCTCTCCAAAGGATATGCTCTCTCATGTTTCCACAGAGTGAGAATATGCAGACTTCTGTGGAAAAGCTCTTTTGTAAATTAGTGTATAGCTTCACTGGGGAAAAAAAAAAAAGAAAAAAAAAAGAAAAAAAAGGGAAAAAAAGAGAGGAAAAAAAAGGGAGAAAAAAAAGGGAGAAAAAAAAAGGGAGAAAAAAAGAAAAAAAAAAAAAGGTACCCATATTGTTAGTACTAAAGTATCAAAATCACTGTTCACAGCAAAGAAGAAAGAGAATGTAGCAAACAAACTGCAGCTGAATTTATGTCTCTCTACAAAGAAAATGATACCTTGACTACCTTGACGATTGTGTCATAAGGAAATTATTTGGACAAAAAGGAAAGTGCTGTGATCAGCAATACCTAAGATTTTTATATATTTCTTAGAGAAATATTGCTTTTAGTTACAAATCTTAACTAACTAATACAATTGTATTAGATTGATGAGTCCTACAAACTGCAGAACTAGTCAATACATCAGATATCATAATTGGCACTTATTTAGAGCATAGTCAATAAAGCTATTCAGTTTTGGCAATAAAAACTCTAAGAGTTGGAAGGATTTAAAGCAGCTCATCTAAGTAAATTTTAAAAACATGAGCCTTATTTATACTTAGAAAATATATCAAGTTTCATTCATGCTCACTTCCATGTGAGCAAAGTCTTATCAAGTCATTGCATGATTTCATTTTTAATAATAAGAACAGGCTGAGCTTCTCAGTGCAAGGCAGTTTTCTGATATTAGAATACTTTTTGTGTTTTGCTGCTATACTTTTCTCTAATTTTACAGTATATTAAATTAATTTTTAAAATGTATAAAAAGACCAAATATGGTACTCCATTATGGGGTACAACTATGTTGTAAACATAATTTCTTCTTCAAGTCATTATTTCTTTATTTGTATATTCTCCACATCTAGATATAGATTTTTTTCCCCTAACATTCATGCTAGCAACTCATTCTAGAATGTCTGCCTAACCTTTTTTGCATACAGCAAAATAATTTGGAGCACTGGGAAGAGGAAGAATTAGCTGGATAATCAGAAATCTCAGAAAAGCAGTCCATGTGAGTGTGACTGGCCAAGCAAAATAGAACTAATTCTTAAAAATTTGAGCAACTGTGAAATAGATGCTGACACCATAAACTGATCAGAGTGCAGAACCAGATTTTCAAGATTAAATGAGACATGACTGACAGAGTGAGGGCTGTCCATGTAGAGCTTTGGCTAGAGATTAGGCCTTCTTCTGCATCGTATTGAGACCCATCTCTCAATACAATAAAGGAGAAGAAAGCTATAAAAGGCATAGAGAAGAAATGAAAGCATGATCAAAATGGTTAGGAAAACATTCTTTACATGTGCTTAGAGCAAAAAAAGAGTTTCAGAAAGACTAATCTGGGACAAGATGGCAGGACAGAAAAATGTTCAGGAGGAAATGTACAAGTAGCATTGATGGACTGTGCATGAGTGAGTTATTGCCTTTTGCCCAGTTTCCCATTCAACAGTTGAAAAATGTCAGAACATCAATCTTCTTTAAGCAACATTCATGGCTGCACAGGAAAAGGTCAGCTGAGCACACATGAGACAGGTGCTATAACTCTTTGATAAGGATAAAGGATTGGACAAAGTTGTGGAATATTAATAAGTTAGAGCTACTCGAATCATCATACATGCTCTCTCTTCTCTCTAATGTTATTAAGCCTTTCATCTACAAAGTTATTAAGCTTTACAACACAATATCCAGTCAAAGGTGAAAAATAAGTTTCATTCTGAATAATAAAAATAAAATTAGACAGACTGCTAAGTAATTAATCCCTTCTCACTTGGCCTCCCACCTCAGAGAGAACATGTTATTGCCCAGAAGGTGGATTCATGTGTTTAACTCATAATTTTTATGAGGCAGTTGATGGCAGGCCCTTTATTGCTTAGATTGTTTTGTACTCAAAGACTTATACTTTTGATTAAGTTGAAATAGGTAAGACAACTATGTTAATTGTACTCTTCAAACACCAAGGATAATTTAACCTCTTTTTTTCTGTAAAAATACTTTTGATCTGCTGCACTGAAATCACACAAAACACAGCAAGTTGAGACATACTGCAGACTTTCTGAAGCTAAGTCTACAGCAAAGTATCTAAGTTTAATATTTCCACCACAGTAGAATTATTGGTATTATACTTGCTTGCTGTAAAACAAATTAATTACCTGTCTATAGTGTGTTAGTTAGTAGCACAAGTAGATATTTTTAAAAGTTCACACTGACAATATTCTAAAAGTCATTGCTTAACATTGTTCTACATTTACTTGTGATTTTTTTAACCTATTTATTTTTTAAGCTTTCATTTAATTACATTCTCTTCATTAATTCAGGCTGGTCTTTGTAAGTATGAGATGATCTCAGATCATCTTGACAGTATACTTAGATTTCCATTGTATGTATACAGAAAAATAATTTTCTACAGGGATGAGATTCTGGCAGTCGCTAATGTATTTCAAAATCTAGTAGGGCATTTTCTCTTTCCATCAAAAAGCACTGGAATACAGTATTAAGCATTTAGTAAGAGGAAACCATTAAAATGAATGGGAAATCTTATTTTATAAAAACAATAAGGAGATGCTTTCCAGATTCCTACTGTAATTCCTTTCATTTAATTCTAAGACAAAACCATTAACAAATTATTCAACTATTAATCCTAGCAGTTTCTCTTCTGGGAATCTTTTTTTTTTCCTTTGTTTTCTTTTCTTTTTTTTTTTTTTTTTTTTCTCTTATGTCTTTAAATAGATGCATTGAACTGTCTTAGTATGAAAGGAAAAAAAAAAACAAACCAAAAAACCCCCAATGAAAACATACATCACATATTTTTAGGCATTTTTCTGTAGAATTCTGATCCATGACATTTGAATAAAAAGATGGGGAGAAACGAACCAGTCTTTTTCTTTCAAACAAAAGAATATATTTCCTGTTTCCTTTTAAAAATCAAATTATCAAAAGACATAAAATGTAATTCGCTGAGCATCTGCTGTTCTTCTCTCAGATAAAATTATTTAAATAAAGAAAGTGATGCTGTATGAGGCAAAGCAGAGGAAGCAGGTAGTGATCAGCAGGAATGGCTTTTTAAGAAAAATATATTCCAAGATGAGCAACACTTCTTGCCTCATTCTTCTCTATTTGTTGCTTTTGGTAGGAGAGATTCTTTTCTGGACTCAACCTTGTATAAAATTGCATTTGTATTAAGCTTTAAATCTGAAGTGGACTAAAAGGGCAGGACTTTGCACTTAAGAAATTCCTTGCTTAAGAAGAGCAAGGTGCTCCGTCTCAGTAGATATTATAAATAGAAACCAATTACGCATATTTTAGGCCAAATATATGGCATTTAAACTTTATTTATATTCATTCAAAATAATGAAAACTCCTAATATAGGCCTGTTTTTGCTTTCTTTTTACAGCAGCCTGTCAGGGAGATTACTTTTAAATACCTAGCCCCGATACTTAATTTCAGAGGGTAATTGTCCTGGTCTATTTGTCCAGCAAACCAAAAGAATTTTTGTTGAAGCCTTAGCTTTAAGATCCCTAACTTAATCCAGTCACAAAAGGATCAGGTATTGCAGTCCCTACTTTGGGGAGATTACTGTAAACCAGACGTACTGTGGATGATGAAGAGAATGGCACCTCAGGCCAACATTATTGCTCCACTGTGCCCACAACAACATGAGGAAGCAGCCACACGTTTTGGAGTTCCAAGGTCATCCTTTCTCCAAGTCTCACTTAATGTTCTTATTTGGAGACCTCTGATTTAGTCTGTTCCTAGCAGAAGGAGAACCATCTTACTTTCCACTGTGATAATTTTCCTTGGCAGAGTAGTAGACAACATATTGGTTTAGTGCATTAATATTTATATTTGAGGGTCTTATTTAAAGTGCATCTTTGTGAACACTGTTCAGACTTGCATCCAGAAAATGTTTTTAATTTAAATCCTCTTCTTTCTTTGAGTATAAACACATCTCTTTCTACGATGTTCGTAAGCTGCATAAATACGAGACCTTTTTCACCTCTGACATTTCTTGTTTTAATACATTTCTCATCATTTTGAAGAAAATTAAATACGGCTTACCATATGCTAGCTGCTAGATTTAAACTGGGAAATACACTCATTGTCCCACACAGACTTATTTTATAGAAATGATGTAAAGCAGAACCTTGCAGGCTGTAGACCTGAGGCTCCCAGTGTTCAGGACTGAACTTTCTAGCTGAATGCAAGCTCTGTCTTTACTCAATACCATGAAAAAAACCCTGATCTTTCTTTATATCATACTTATCCAATTCACAAAGCTGCATTCCTGATTTAAATGATTTTCCTCCTTTAATAAGAATTAGTTAAAAATGAAAGCGGGGTCGCTGCAGGTCAGGATAAAACTGTTGCATTAAACAAGGGAGATGAAGCTTTAGCTGTGCCTATTCATATCATACTTCTATGAAATATGTTACAAGTCTTCTACTCTTCCAGTTATTAAAGCCAAAGAAGTTAGAAACATGATTTTTCAAAGTTTCATTGTAGTTTATAGGCTCTTTACTCCAGATACTATATATGGTGGCTAATAGATGTTGTTGTGTTTCAATATTTGCATCTTGAGTAAGTGTTAGATATATGATAAAAGTAATAGTCTCATAGCATTAAAAGTGTATGCTAAATAAACATGGAGTCAATTTTCAAACACATGTTTTCAAACACATTTTCAATGTTTTATCCCTCATTACTTATGTCATCTTCTTCAGTTTAGCTAATTGTAGATGTCCAGGGGCTTTATACAGGCTCATTGACTTCTTTATCAAAGGTTCTGCAGGAACTTGTTTTAAAAGGGTGTTGGTATTACACCCTTTAAATCTTTTCCTCATTTAGTAATCCTGAACTTGACAGCCAGCTTTGGTTATGCAAACAAAACTCAGGGCTTTGTTTTGCAATATTTTTGTCTGGTTATTATTGATAGCAAATAGTAACAGTTCCTCAAAAAAATATTCTACCCTCTATTTTGCTCTGTGTTTCAATACTAAATGTTTATATTACCTTTTGCCTCTTTTAATGTACTGTCATACAAGAACTTGGTCTTCCTGGAAGGAATCAGTCTCCTTAGCTGCTCCCTGTACTTTCTGGTGTGTAAATAAAATAATGCTAAATTAAAGACAAAAAAATGTTGTGGGTTTGTTCGTTTGTTTGTTTGTTTGTTTGTTTTTCTTGCATGCATTGTATTTAGAATAGAACAAGAGATATCAAATAAACAAGGGCAAGGAACTCTAAAGTATCATCTAATTCAGTCCACTGCCCCAAGGACAAACCAACCATTCTTAAAAGCATTCTTGATGCATATTCTTTAAACATGTTTTGAGGAACCGTGAATGACATACCTTTTAGCTTTGCCAGTAAACAGTCCCACTGTTTAGTTATTTCTAACAACTAATAAATCTCTCTGCTTCCTTACTTGCTGCTCTTAACTTCTTGTGTACTACCAACCTCTCTTTGGGTTGGAGTAAGATCTATTACTGCTTGTAGTCAAAGTGCAGATGAAGTAGGGAACATCACCGCTCTTTTAGAGAACCAAAACTATAAAACCTCTTGCTCACAACTGAGGGCCCAGATGAGGCCTTCCCCTTTCTTCACTCTCCTCAAGAATGGGTTCAGGTTAAGTAGGACAGAGAAAATATATGTAATTCTTGCAAAATGAGTTTTGGTGAGTGCATTGTGGTAAATACTCTTGTACTGGGGCAAAACCATATTAGAAATTGAAAAAGTTGATGGCATGTAAGCTTAGCTTCAGGGAAACCCACTACATGAGTCATTGAACAGGTTTGACAGCCAGGAGATGAAAAGCGGCAACATCCTGGTAGAGGGAGAAAGCTTCAGGTACACCTCACTTCACTCTCCTCCATCTCTCCCTGCCACTCCCTTCTCACTAACTCCAAAGGAGAAACAACTCCAACCAGGAGAAATTCAAACCTAATGCCAGAGGGGCTGGTGCACAGGGATCACTATGCTCTTCCTCCAGATAACTAAACATACCACATTCCCAGCCACTGCCAGTCAAACACATGCCATTCACAAATGATAGATGATGTCAAAGCATGCTTGGGCAGCTGTTGGCAATTCATTCTGTCCATGGCCACCCACAGCCAGTAGCACTGGGTGTAACTGCACTACATGTTCTCCAAAACAACAGTCTTGACAGAATTGCTGTGAACTATGATGGTGCTACAGCCCAGTGATTGTAATCCCAGTCTTTCCCCAGCATGGTCCTTTTGTGAGTCTGTTTTTCCCTCATCTCACCAAAGCAAGTGGCTGACTGAAGCATGCATCTACTCCTTTCCCTCTTTTCTCTCATGAGGAAATGTTTGCCCTTAGTACTGGCCACACTCTGGGGTTTCCCCATTCCACAGCAGTCTGTTGCAGATTCAGAACAGAGGTGACTTATGTCACCAAATGGCTGCCACTCCAATGGGTATCAAGAGCACTTCCAGCCATGCTATGGACTGAAACCATGCTAAGGACCAATCTGGTTTCACAGAGAAGCTGACTGGATCCCTGTGTCCCAGAGCACTTCTGGGGCTGTTTAGTTTACTAATACTGTCATTTTCTGATTTTCCAGGAAATCCCCCATGCCACAGCAAACATCTGCAGGTTATACATTAATACTAAATCTTAGGTTTACTACACAGAGACACACAAATAAAGATTTTTCTTAAACTGAGGATGTTTAGTAGAAGTTCTGCGCATGAGTATGTTTTTCTCTTCAATAATCAATATCCAGAGATTTTCAACAATTACCACTCTATTTCTCTATATATACAAACTTAAGAAGCAGGCCCATGTGAACCTCATGAGGTTCAAGAAGGTCAAGTGCAAGGTCCTGCATTTAGGTTGGGCCAACCCCTAGGACCTATACAGGCTTTGGAAATGAAGGGATTCAAAGAAGCTCTGCAGAGAAAGACTTCGGGGTCCTTGTGGATAAAAAGATGGACATGATCAGAAATGTGCACTTGCAGCCCAGAGACCCAACCATTTCCTGGGATGCATCAAAAGAAGTGTGACCAGTAGGTCGAGGGATGTGAGTCTTCCCCTCTACTGAGCTCTGGTGAAACCCCACATGGAGTACTCCGTCCAGCTCTGGAGTTATCATAACAGAAAAGACATTAGCCTGTTGAAATGAGTCCAGAGCAGGGCCACAAAAATGATCATAGGGATGGAACACCTTTTCTATGAGGAAAGGCTGAGATAGTTGGGGTAGTTGGATAGTTGAAGAGAAAGCTCTGGGAAAATCTTACTGTGGTCTTTCTGTACTTAAAGGGAGCCTATAAGAAAAATGGTGATAGTTGTCAGTATGGCCTGTAATGATAGGGAAAAGGGTAAAAATTTTAAATTAAAAGAAGTTAGATTCAGACTAGATACAAGAAATTTTTTACAATGAGAAGAGTGAAGCACTGGAGTATGTTTCTCAGAGACGTGGCAGGTGCCCTATACCTGGAAACATTCAAGGTCAAGTTGAATGGGGATCTGAACAACCTGGTCCAGTTGAAAATGTCCCATCTCAATGTAGAGTTGTTAGACCAGATGACCTTTAAATGCTTTAAATGTCCCTTACAACCCAATCTATTCTACGACTCTAGATTCTACACCTCAGAGATAATGGTTCCAAAGCAACACGTCCCCCCTCTGATTCCTTATAAAGAGTCCTTAAAGAAACTGTACTCATATTTGTGTTATTGTAGTTATGTGAGACATTCAAAGTGTCTTTTTTTTGTCAATTAAAAAAAGACTAACATATCAAGAACCCCAAATTGTCAGGTTTACTGACTGTGCTGCTTGAACACTGAGGATATTTCAGATTCTCATACCAACTTCCTATTTCTGTATTCTTTGACCTTATTATGAATAACCAGAACTCCCTACTTTTTCATCCTGTTTACACATTTGCCTAGATAATATTGATTAATGTTGTGCTATTGGAAGCCACTAATCTCAGTTTAAAGCCATCCTCACATATTTATCTAATCTGCGGTCAAAGGTGGTCTTCCTCTTCTTTGTGGCATGTGGCTCTGTCTCTGCTCTTAGAATTTCACTCTTGATTGAGGAAACCAAAACCTTTCCTGATATAAGAAGTCACAGATCCATGCTCCAGGTCATGCTTATCTGCTTCTGGTCCTTTGTTATCTGTCACTGGGGACTATAGCTGGTAAATGGTGACTAGGAACCAGTTCCCATTTTCCCCCAGAAATCTGGTTCACGTATGTCGTACAACAATAGTTCTTCAAGCCATCCCTGTTACTGATTTGTCATCATTTACATTTTGTTGGCAAAGTCACATATTCTTGAATGCTTTCCAATTTCCTGTGGGAATGGAATGGATGCGAGATGGGGGAGCGTTGCAACCAAGGATGAGAAAAAGGCTGAGATACTTAATGCTCTCTTTGCATCCGTTTTTAATAATCAGATCAACTAGCCCCAGGGTATTCAGTTTCCTGAGATGGAAGATAAGGACAGAGAGAAGAATAAGCCCCCGGACTACAGGAGAAAACAGTTAAGGACCTGCTACAGCTCACATAGCATTTGCAGGACAGCCAGGGGATCAGGCCCAGCCAGCATGGGCTCAGGAAAGGCAGGTCCTGCTTGACCAACCTGATCTCCTTCAATGAGGTGACATGCCTAGTGTATGAGGAAAATCTGACTACTTGGACTTTAGTAAAGCCTAGGACACCGTCTTCCACAGCATTCTCCTAGAGAAGCTCATGGCATAGACAGGTGTACTCTTCTCTCAGTAAAAAACTGGCTGGATGGCCAGGCTCAGAGTTGTGCTGAATTGAGTTAAATGCAGTTGGTAGCTGGTCACCAGTGGTTTCCCTCAGGGCTCAGTTTTGGCACCAGTCCTCTTCAGTATCTTTATCAATGGTCTAGATGCGGGGATCAGAGTGCACCCTCAGTAAGTTTGCAGATGATATTTAGTTAGGTGGAAGTGATGATCTGCCTCAGTGTATGAAGGGTCTACAGAAGGACCTGAACAGGCTGGATCAATAGGCCAAGGCCAATTGCATTAAGTGCATAAAGTCAAGTGCTGGGTCCTTCGCTTTGGTCACAACAACCCCAGGCAATACTACAGGCTTGGAAAAGACTGGCTGGAAAGCTGCCCAGAGGAAAAGGACCTGGGGATATCGGTTGACACCTGGCTGAATATGAGCCAGCAGTGTGTCCAGGTGGCAAAGAAAGCCAACAACATTTTGGCTTGTATCAGCAATAGTGTGATGAGCAGGAGAAGGGAAGTCATCATTCTCATGTACTCTGCACTGGTGAGGCCACACATCGAGTACTGTGTTCAGTTCTGGGCAAGAAGGACAAGAAGGACATTGAGTTGTGGGGGTATGCCCAGAGAAGAGCAACCAAGCTGGTGAAAGGTCTAGAGAGTGAACCCACTGAGGAGAGGCTGAGGGTACTAGGATTCTTTAATCTAGAAAAGAGGTGGCTGAGTGGAGACCTTATACCTCTCTGCAACTACCTGAAAGGAGGTTGTAGTGAGGTGGGTGTTGGTCTCTGCTCCCAGGTAAATAACAATAGAGAAACTGGTCTGCATTTGTGCCAGGGGAGGCTTAAACTAGATATTACGAAGAATTTCTTTACTGAAAAAGTAGTCAGGCACTGAAATGGACTGCCCAGAGAGGTGGTGGAGTCATCATCCCTGGAGACACACAAAATACCTGTAGACATGCCACTCCAGGACATGTTTTAGTGGGCATGGTGGGTTTTTCTGGGTTGACAGTTGTACTCAGTAATGTTAGAGGTCTTTTCCAACTGTGACAATTCTGTGATTCTGCAGTTCAATGCAACTCATGCTTTTAGCATTTTATCCCTGCTTACTGAGAGATTCAAGTGAGAGGCACACCAGACAGGTTTCTATTCCCAGATTTCATTGATAGAAACCTTTGGCTGTAGTGTCCAAAATCATTCAAAAGGACAAAATGGGGAATAGGTAGGGAGAAAAGAGAGAAAGCATTCAGGATCTTTGTGTATTCGGTATTCATGCTATGAAAATCTTTGTCATCATTGGCTGTGATGTTGAACATGTGATTTGGTTTTTTTCCATCTCTACAGACTTTTCTTTACAGGCTTTCCCAAAGCTTCCTTGTTGCTCATAGCTTATCTCCCACTACTTGCAACTCTGTTAATTCTTAAGCTCTTTTTTGCCTTACATTAAACCCTGTCATTTTGTTAACTCTCACCTGTAACTAAACCCAGTGATGACAGGACAGTCAGTTACACCTTCTCCTTCTCAGTATCCCTGTGACACCCACTCAAGCAGCATGAGTGACTCTGCCAGTCACCTACACTCTTCAGTATATTTTTTCCTCTGCACAAATTAAAATTTCCTAAACTATTCCAAGAAATTTTAGATATGCTAATACTACTTCAGTTTTTTATTCTCTCTGTAAAGGATTGTTTTCTGCCTCAACAAAATTCCAGAATCCTTACCTTTGGCTGACAAGTAGCAGATGAAAAAAAAAAGCATGATGACAAAATTAATATTATGCCATAACACACAGTCATAAGGGGGGTGAAGGATGAATTAAATTTCACAGGAATGCTTGCATTTATAATTTTGTCACTTTCAAGCACTGACTTCAGCACTCAAGCTATTCTTAAATTTTTAAAACAAAATTTATTAGTCCAAATGAAACCATTTCTTTCTATTAAAAAAAAATCTTCTTCTTTTACTTCATTACCTCAGAGAAGACAGCTTATTTATTCTTGAATGCACATAAATTTGTTCATATCTCCACCTCTGAACTTGTTTACTCAAACACGCATGTTTTCCTTTTCAGTTGTCTGACATCTACTTTGCACAATGTACTCTAAACACAGAAACATTTTTTTTTCTGCTGTTCTGACCTCCCTATGTCCACTCTGAATTCTCCACTGAGTGAAATTCAGGCTGCTGCTCCTGAGCATCAAAGGTTTTACTCCTCTCTACTAATCTAGAATATTGAAAGTTATTCAGATCTACCTTAACCACTTCTTGCTCTTCCAGAAATGCATCATTTGATTATAGATGCCTTTCTCTTTTCTGCAGTTTCACCTAAAAAGACCAAATCCTTTTAAATTTATTTAACTCAGTTCAACACCCAAATAGTATTAAAAGAATCTATCAGTATTTTCCTTAGGAGTCCTCATGAAAGAGTCCTCCTTAAGAAAATGCATAACTCAGAAGGGGTTACAGAAAAGTCATATAATTATTTGTCACGTACATGTAGAGACAACATATAAAAATATGTGATCATACATCTGTTGTTTAATCTATATTCTCCAGCTTTTGTGTATTACATCCTCATCAGTTTCTGCAACAACCTGAATTCTGACACATCTTAAAAGGAGGGCACTCTCCCTTTGTGACATTCATGTCATTTAGACACTTATATTGTATTGCATATGTAATATGTTCTTTTTGATATGCTGCCATTCCAGCTGGCAGACTCACAAGTATGGAAGACATTCTCTCTTTCGCTCATTCACTTTCTTCTCTCCCTTGGGAAATAAAACTGTTCCCTGCAAAATGGAACAGATGCAACAGGAGAGACTGAAAGTGTACCTCTGGGCTGTCATGTTAGCACAGACTTCCAGTTCACATTTGAGTCCAAATTCTCCCACCATGCACACTGTCTATGCATTTAATCAAATCGTGGGCTCAAGGCTTGCATTAGCCAACTGGCTCAGCAGGAGGGAAAGGCACAAACATCAGTAAGGAGAGACTTACTCCCAAGTGGTCTTCACAGGCTGGGCCAAAAGAACAGATAGGAATTGAATCCAGGTGTACCAAATACTGAAAGGGAATTTGGACTACTCTGTGAGCAAGAAGATGGGGGAGGTGAAATTTTGTGCAAGGCAAAATTCAAGAGGGAACACACATAGCCTGGACTGTGAAGGGAAGAAGTTACTGGGACATATGATCTCAGAACAGCAATCAGCTACTCCATCCTGTCAAGGCTGTGGCAGTTCTAAAGGACTGGGTACCCAGGAAACTCATTCAGAATACAAGGGGAAATTTAAGCACATACAGTTCATAAATATCCAAATGTCTAACCAGCAGGTGATTCTGGTTATGGTGCCTAGTGGGAGAACTCTTGGGCAAGTACCCACATTCTTGTGAGCCTCTAGGTCAGTAAAAAAGGAAAAACTCAAAGGATTTACAGGGTTTTGTAAGTCTGGTACTGGGACAGGTTAAGATCTACAGCTGCAGTTGGTGGAGTATGACACAGACAGATGGCAAGGTTTGAGAGGCCAGAGATAAGAGAGAGACAAGTCTTTCAAAGCAGCAGGGACAAGACAAGACATGGTAGAGAGTAGGAAAGGTAGGTCATCTTGGGAGATGAAAAAAGGAATGCAGAGTTCAGAAAGACAGACTATAAGTGGAAGACAATTGTAAGGAAGAGATATGCAGAGAAGAAAGCCAGGAAGAATGAAATAAAGATATATGTGCCAGAAAAATGGGACTGGAAGGAGAAATCAAGGGTGGGAAAAAGAAGGGAACTGTCCTGGAATCAAGTCAGAGAACACAGTAAAAAGAAAAGAGTCTGTGCTTTGAACGAATGGGCAGAAACATATGTATTCACAAGAGACATCTTTTCTGACAGCCTGCAGTGGAGCTGGCACAGCCTGAGTCTCACTAAACTTAATCCTGGTCATGTTCAGAATTAGAATGTTTAGGTTTAAACTTGCACATTTCCCAGAATCAGAATTTCTTAGAGTCACTAACAAAACATGCATAAATTCTCTGTTTCTTATTAATAAAGTACTTCATCCTGAAGTTCTTATTAAAAATCTATTTCATGTGTTTATACAGAAACAATAAAAACAGAATGTTGCACAATCTGCTTTGATAAACTCTTGGCCAGAATTAAATAAAATCCCATAATGTAGTGGTTAGGTTCTAGCAGCAAAGCTCTGGTGGCTAAACAATTAATGCTAGCATGCATTTTAAAGGTTCCCTTTAGTTCTGCTACAAAATGCATGGATCTGTGTGAGCAGCATGGTAAAAGAGGTAGAACTAAACATTATTTTAATCTCTTAGGTGACCAAAGGAGAGATCCACTGTGTCATAAGTACTTTCACAGTTTTCTGTCCCTGAAGTCATTTCCAGGGAGGAAAAGATGAGGATTATTATATTATTCTTCACACTAGTAATAGGTGTAACTTCCTCCTCCTCTGATATCTGGAGTTTATATATAATATTTGTGTCATTGCTGTTTTAGAAGGAAGGAACTGAAGTAATTCTCTACACTGACAACAGCAGGAATGTTAACCTGCTCTTCCCAAAAGAAAGTTATGGACAGAAGTTGTTAAAATTTACCCCAGACATCTGCACATAACTGAAAGGAAAGACCTATTTTGTCTAAACCTAGTTATAAAGGTGGATTTTTGGTCTTAAAAGTATGATTCTGTTATTAAAAAATAAATTGTGGAACTGGCATTATGCTTCTATTTTTTTGTGTTGTATCCGTTCAGTTTACAAATAATAAATGTTCTTGTAATTGTGCCAGCCTTGCATACTCATTCTGAAATGTCACACTGTAGGCTTTCTCATGTGTATGTCAAAGTGTTGACGCAAACACGATACAAAAAATAAATTCACTGAAAGATATTCAGCAAGCTGAGACTAGACATATAGAGATTCCCATGCTAAAATTCACATCTAAATACCAATGTTTTCAGCAGAGTATACAGGTTTAATTGATCCCAGAATTTCACAGTGGAACATGATGTTGTGTTTTGGTTGTTTTTTTGGTCATGATGCACAAGATTAATATTAAATATGTGTGGTTGTGTGTGTACCCCTTTAGGACACAATTAGATCTCAACAAGCTGTCCAAATGTCCAGAATAAACACAGAAAAATAGCCTGGCATACAACACAGATAGCAATGTATTGAAGTGATGCATCAGCTACCTGTAAACAAGAATCAGAACATACCTGGCTACAGTCACAAGTTCCAGTGCAAGCCACTGTACTTTTTATGTCAGACTTAACTACCCTGTGTGTTGTGCCAGATTGCTGCTGCTATTCTTTATAGCTTTCTTGGCTGCCCTTGCACAGCACTGCAGCCTGGGGTGCAATACAATCCATAGCCCCTGTGTAGAAGAGCAGAAGGAATGACAAAATGTTAATATATTGTATGATTTTATCTTCAAATTTCCATCACTGAATTTACAAACCAGATACTTAATTTGCACAGCTACAGTTATAAAAGCATGTTAAAAAATTGCTTTGACATTAAAATAAACATTAGTTTCTAATATGCAGAGGTTAGACACATGGAGTAAGTGTGCTGGTTTTATAGTCTGATTTCAATTACAAATCTCTCCAACACCAGTGTTTTGGACACTGTATTTCCAAGAGTTATATAAGATAATAAAACAGATGCTTACCAGTATCTTAAACACAGTTATTTAAACCAGCATATCTAATGTCAGTATAGTTCTCCAATAATATTAGGAAATCTGGAACTGAAATTTAAGAAAAAGGTTTTAAATTAATCAGAAAAAACCACAACATGATTATCAGCTTGTAATGCCACATCTCATTATTTATGTCCACAGTACCATTCACTGTTAATTAAATTTTAATTTCTCTGTCCCTCTCTGCTCATAATGATAGACATCATAGCTAGAGAAGGATCTCTAGCTATGACATCATCAAACAGAAGAACAAGCCCAGCTTACTAGCAAGTTTGGTGATACAACTACCTGGCTGTAAAAATTATTCTGGCATCACATTGAACATTACAATATATTTGTAAGCAATCAAGCTTACCAAGCCAAAATGCTTCAGATGTTTCTCAGACATCTTGACAGCAAACTGGTCTTCTATGTGCATTTCAGATCCCCAAACCAAGAGGCTAAAGCAACCTATTCTATTACACAGTAGAAGGGAAGGAGGGAAGGAGGGAGGGAAGGAGGGAGGGAAGGAGGAAGGGAGGAGGGAGGGAGGGAGGGAGGAAGGAAGGAAGGAAGAAGGAAGGAAGGAAGGAAGGAAGGAAGGAAGGAAGGAAGAAGGAAGGAAGGAAGGAAGAAAGGAAGGAAGGAAGGAAGGAAGGAAGGAAGGAGAAGGAAGGAAGGAAGGAAGGAAGGAAGGAAGGAAGGAAGGAAGGAAGGAAGGAAGGAAGGAAGGAAGGAAGGAAGGAAGGAAGGGGAAGGAAAGGAAGGAAGGAGAAGAAGGAAGGAAGGAAGGAAGGAGGAAAGAAGGAAGGAAGGAAGGAAGGAAGGAAGGAAGGAAGGAAGGAAGGAGGAAGGAAGGAAGGAAGGAAGGAAGGAAGGAAGAAGGAAGGAAGGAGAAGGAAGGAAGGAAGGAAGAAGAACACAGTTATCCAGTCCAAAAGGTTTGGGAGTGGATCAACAAAATCAAAGAGTAGTCATCAGGTACACATACTTACAAGCGCAGAACTTATGTGCTTGTACATAGGTTTATTATTTAACAGCTCTTTACTTCAACCTGGCACACCGTACAACTCAGAGTACTTTGAATGCAACCAGCTTATGCCCTTTTATTCAGTCACTTGAGTGTTCTTTGGCTGAAGCCCTCTGCATCAAGAAACCAAAGATATTTGCCCACCAAGAGGAGCACAAACATGTGTTATCACTCCCTAAGTGGTGACCCTTGTGAGGGAATAGTGGGAAGAAGGAAGTTCTGGAAAACTCTTCTCTCACGCTGCTCTGTTGTTGGTAAGTAGCTGCAGCTGCGGTAGGATCTGCTCCAATGTGGTCCAGCCACTGAAACAGGAAACAAAAAAATTAACCAGTTTGGTTCTTTTTCTGAAAAAAAAAGAAGAGACAGATTCAATAGGCAGTAAGTTAAAGTAAAATTCAAAGAACTGTCATATCCAATTACAAAGATAGTACGTTATGGGGAATAGGTGAGATTTGACATTTACTGGCTGAGATTCCCATCTTAACCAAAAGCCTTTGTAGACTATACAATGCTTCTTTGGCTCTGTTTTCTCAAGTAAGATGTAGAATAGTGTCTGTGGTAAAAAGAGAGTTAGCTTACTGTGACACAGAAAGACATAAATTGGCAGATAGACAAATGACATCCTGGGCAAAAATGTGAAGATTTCATAATCATCTGAGTTGCACAACTTCTGGTGGTTTTCTCATAACTTGCCCTTTCATTGAAAGAAACTGTTTTTATTTTCTTTCCTAAAAATATAAAACACAGAGTAAACCACTGCAGTGCAAATCCTTTCGCCCAGATTTATTTTAAAATGTTTCCTGACGAATGTAGATACAGGGAAAATAACTGTGGTGTCTCAGTGAATATATCAGTTCCAGCAAGGTTGTGAAGGAAAACTTCATTTATTAAGGATGTAGAAAAAATTGTAACTGCAAGCAACATGCTTTTGAAAATTCTTGCTTACTCATATTCTCTTTTGAAGATAAAAAATGTTCTTTCTCCACCTTTCAAAATACTGTTTTCTAACAGAGTCACTGCAGCATATATTTCTCCTGTTCATCACAGCTATTTTTTGTTGGTTTAGGTGTTCCTTTTTAGCAAGTGCCACTGAGGAAGGATAAGTGGTGTCTTGGAAGATAGCAATTAAAAATCAAAAAGGCTTCACAAGAATCTATCTAACAGCAAAGCCAACGTCTACATATGTCAGATACAGCCTCAGAAAGAGGCTCAGAAGGAGAGCCAGCCCAGAAAAAATTATCTGTTTTTCTTCTTCTCCTTCTTTTTCTTTTCCTTCTTCTTTTTCTTTTCTTCTTTTTCTTTTTCTTTTTCTTTTTCTTTTTCTTTTTCTTTTTCTTTTTCTTTTTCTTTTTCTTTTTCTTTTTCTTTCTGTTTTTCTCTTTCTCTTTCTCTTTCTTTTTCTTTTCCTTTTCCTTTTCCTTTTCCTTTTCCTTTTCCTTTTCCTTTTCCTTTTCCTTTTCCTTTTTCTCCTTCTTTCTTCTTTTTCTCTTTCTTCTATTTTCTTTTTTCTTTCATTTAGTGATTTATTTATTTTATTTTATTTCTGTTTCTTTTGTTTAGTGAAATGTTCTTTTGTCAGTGTAGCTTTTTGAACTATGTTTTTGCAGAGTCAGATTGCAAGTGCTGACATGAAGAGTGTGAAGAATGAAGCTGGAGAGGATGAATAGTAGGATCCTGGCAATGCCAGTACAGATTAGCTTTAAAGTGATGCTGCAGCCTTATGTTTCTGCTTGAAGTCCTCTGAAAAAACATCTAAAACAGTTTAACTTTGACTAAACACTCTATATTTTGTTCCTTTCTGGGGCTATACAGTGCTCCAGCTGTGCTGAAGATAAGGTTAAAAATGTGCAGTCATATTTTGATAAGCTGAAAAAGAAACTTTTTAGACCAATAGGACTAGGAGACTATCAACATACTGAAATAGATTTATTTTACACGAGGAACATATTTGGGAAAAAGATGAAGCTGTGCGATTTACTTTTAAAGAAAAACAAAATAGATTATTAATTCGACAAGAAAGATCAAGCAAAACAAGCTGATGTACTCTGTACTGAATGTACAGTCACCAGTGAATCACATCCCACGTTAACAAAAACAGTCAGAGGTGGCCAGCACTGCTAACACAACTGTTCTATGGTTAATTAGAGACAATGTTGAAAACTGCTATTTTTGATGGATATCACAGTTTTTCCTAGAGTAAATTCAGCAGTTTGTTCCATCAAATCAGTTATGAGAGGTAAGAGAAGATTTATAAAGAGAGGGTAAAGGAAGATATAATCAATCCATTTGAAAAATCTACGCTCATATATTCCGAATATCTATTACTAATTATATGAAAATAAAAATAATCAGATTGAATGCAGTGTGGCAAAAAGGCTATAACTGTATTTTAAAGAGTCTCGTGAAGATTCCTCCAGGATAGGTGAATCCCTAAGGTCCAAGTAGCCTTTTTTATTCTGCTCTTCTGACATTTATTAGCATATGACTGTGCCAAGACATAGACAGGATGCTTCTGCAACAGAGTCTAACCAGATATACTAAAGTATTTTCTAAAATAATTGCCTTTATGCTTTAGTCACACTCTTAAACAGATAGACGCTGATGTAGTAGATTGCACTACACAGAATGATTTAGCCTGTCTCCAGCCTGGAGACTAGAGGGAAGCTTGATTCCAAAACAAGGAATTCTAGGAAAGCTTTTAGGGGAAACAATGGTACTTAAGAAACAATTCAACTCAGCTGTCTTCATCATGATTTGCCACAAAGAACAGCTCTGTTGAAGTGACCACAATATACTTTAAAACATTGTCAACACTAAAAAAGACAAAAACAAAACATAAAAAAGTAATTAGGATTGTGGTCAACTCAGAAAAGAATTACCTAAGAATAATGAAGCCTGTTAAAAAGATGCTAAAAGGGGTAGCTAAAAGATGATTAGAAGATGACTAAAAGAGTTAACTCTCTGCCAGCAGCATGACACAAACCGAGACTTAAAGACTAAACTGAAGGTAAAAAGGATATGCATACTTCCTGTCATGAAAGATTTGAGAAAAGCAAAAGGAAGCCAGCATGGCTAAATAACAGTGCAAGAGAGATTAGTAAATGCGGGAGGACAAGTTTGAAAATGTTGAATTAGCGTCCAAATATGGGAATTAGAGAGGATGGAACTTTGGCAGGTTAAATATAAAAACACAGTAAAGAAAACCAGAAGACGACTTAAAGAAAGTTTGCAAAAACCAACAATAAATATTTTTTCAAACAACAAGCACAGGAAATCTGTCAGGGACTCCAAAGCAGATATTTAGAGGATAAAAGAAGCACTCAGGGAAGACAGGGACATAAAAAAGGAGCAATATTAATCCCCTATTTTATGTGCACCGTGGATGCATACGGAAAGGCTCTTTGGCCAGAAACCTTTACTGGGAACTTGTTACATGCGCTGACTCAAATTTAAGTGCTGGTGGAGAAGGATAGGAAAATAGATGAAATTAATTATAACTGCCAGGACCAGAAGTTGCTCACCAAAAAACTCAAGGATAATATATCTGAGCTTGTAAATGTGATGGACAGCTTTTGAATTAGAAACACCTGAGTGTCTGTGGACTGGAAGTGGGCAGATGTGATGCTAGTTTTTAAATGGTTTTCGGGAAAGACTGAATGACTAGTAGGCTTATCATCTGCACTGAACACATTAGTGATAATTACAGGAAAGAACAAGATCAGCAGACCCACAGACAAATACAACATACTGCAGAAGAGCTCAAGGCATTATTGAGAAGGGAGGCTTTGCCTCCCAGAATTCCCTGAAGGAGGCAACAAGCTTGTTCCTAGGGGAAGGACAGCTGCTGCAGTCTACCTGCATTTCCAAAAAGCATGCAACAAGGTACTTTAAAAAGCTTTCTCTTGAAAGAAACTTTATCAAACACACCATTGGGTGAAACACGAAGAATAGAGGAGGTGCAGTTGAAGCAGAAATTAATTATGCAAGTAACACAACAAAAGGCACCTCAGAAAGAATCCGTAGAAAGGAAAAGTAGAATTGCATGAGGTAGATCAAATGTTATTGCTAGGACAATGAGAAGCAGCAGGTGAAGAGAACTGGGGAAGAACAGAAAGGAGTTAGCAGGAGTAACAAAAAACAAAAGAGCATGGTTAAAAGAAGGCAAATGGAGAACTGAGTTTGAGTCACATCACTCCCAATCCTACAGAAAGTTGTCTGGGCAGAATAAGATCTGGGATAGGCACTCAGGAGCTGCACAGAAACTTCAGCCTTGGCCATACTAAGTCTGTACCATTTCTACCATTTCAAAATTTCTGCCATTTTGCATGTACACCTGTAGGCACAGTAAATTAAAGGCTTGGGTTGTTTTTAATAGTTATCTGCTCAAAATAGCCTGGGCTGGTAAGTGCCTAGAAGGATATGTTTGAGATTGAAATTACTGTACCAACAGATCAGCCTTTTGGGCCTTTCCTGGCTGAAAGTTGTCAGATATGACAACAGCATAGCTTGGGCAACGTAAAAGCAGAAAGTAGACATTTCTGTACATATATACAACTCCTATGGGAAAGCCACACAACTGTTTCATAGCAGCCTCGTGTCTGGAGCTACTCCAGCCCAATACAGGAATGACTCAATCAAAATCCAAAAGTCTTTATTTTGTTTGCACTTGCAGCTCTATTAATTATGGGACTTATTTGTAAACTGATAGTCATATCCATCAATGATATGATGATATTCAGTGATATGTGGCTCATTTCATGGACACATAAAAATTTTTCCTTCATTTACTTCATGGAAGTGAAGTATTTTCTGAAATCTTGGAATACCCCTTTTATACATATGAAATTAGCTATTAAAATGTTTCAAAGTGCAAAATTTCAACATATGTTGTGAAGTCATAACTTTGCCCTACAGGTCTCACTTCAATATAAAATATACACTGCCCTAAACAGCAATACTGGGTACACTTGTGTAGGAAAAGAAAGCATTCTGGTCTTGTCAGCATCAGGGAAGCACAACACTTTTCCTCCTTGCCCTTTCTAAGCCCTTTAATGATATTTAAAAGTGCAGAAATCAGTGCCTTGTCAAAAACTTAAATCAACATTTACGGCCCAAATTTGTGGTTTTTCATCCTCTTTCTCTATGCTAACTATCAGAGAATAATAGAACCATAGGTTTGTTTGGAAAGAATCTTAAAGATCCTCTAATTCCAGTTCGCTGCCATGGGCAGGGACATCTCCCACTAGCCGAGGATGCTCAGAGCCCCATCTAACCTGGCCTTCAACACTTCCATGGAGAGGACAGCCACAATTTCCCTGGGCAACCTGTTCTAGTGCCTCATCGCCCTCACACTAAGGAATTCATTATGAGTAATTCTTCCAATTCTTCATAATCCCTCTTATTATGAGTAATTATCTTGATTAAATTCTTTTTAAAAAAACACAAAGCCTTTACAAAATCTATCAAATCTGAGGTTGTGTAAGAAAAAAGTACTATATAAAAGAACTTTTAAATATAAAGCTATTCTACTCAGAAATAGAAGGATAGTTATTTTCTATGATGTCATATCTCTGAGATCTTCGTGTTAGTTTAGTGATAATTTAAAAATTTTAAGAGTTGCCTTAACTCTCAACTAGAACTCCATCAAGAATAAAAATGTGCAACAAACAGAACTTCATCAATTTCACCTGCCTTCTTCATGTGGCCCTCAGGACTGCATAACCAGTTCTGGGAGATACTGGTACCACTCTTACATATACATGTCACCAGCATCAACGAGCACCTCCCTTCAAAAGGAAGGGAAAGGATTCACAGTGGCTTAAAACCAAAGTCTTATCCATAAGAACTTTATATTGAGGTTCAAACTTGCACTGAGTGGTCAAGTGAGGGAGAAAGTTACTGGAAAATTCATCAGCTTCTTCATAAACTCAAAAATTATATGACTTAGGAAAAAACTGCACAGTTAAGGTTCGGAGCCAAGAATACTGCATTGGAATAATCTCTCTAGCTTCCAGTGAGTTGGGTGCTCATAACAATGGTGTTCTCTTGTTCAGTTTACAAAAAAACAAAACAAAACAAAACCAAACAAATGAACAAAACAACACAGGATGCTAAGTCAAACATTTTGAAGAATATCCAAGAGCAATATGCCTTTTCACCAAAAAGAATTAACTATTCTAGGGACAAGGTTTTTCCACTGAAAAAGATTTTAACTCACAACTTTTTAACTCACTGTGAAGTTGTTATCAAAAAGGTATATTTAGAGGAAACAAAATTTGTCTGGGTCTAGTTATGTCACTGTTTGAAACTTAATGCCATATGTAATACCTGACATTATAGTATGTGATTCTCTTCTCATCTGTGTGTAGACTGCAATTATGAAAATTATACAAAAAATAACTAATGTATATTGTATAACATGTGCAACATATAACATGCAATATCTAATGTATAAAATTACATCTATTTATAAATCATATGAATTATATAAAACGGATCCAGAGGAGAAAAAATTTCAAACATAATCTAATTGAATACAAAACATATGAGAAATAAGTGGGAAGACTGAAAATATCTGAAATTCCTTCACTTGATACAGCAGAAAATGAAAACAACTTTATAAAATAATCTTGTTAAAACAGAAATAATGTCAGCAAAATGTTCTATTTGATTGTTCTTCATATTTTAATATGTTTGTATAACATTAGATGCAATTACTTTCTAGATAAGGACAGAAAACTGGAATTATTGGTATAACTATCCAGGAGTGAAGTGCTGGAGCTATTCAGGAACCAAGCTGCAGAGCTAATTTTCCAGTCAATAAAAATATTGTCTTGCAACTTACTGTCTTCTATATACTCTGACATGGATTTCTTCACTTTCATCACTGTGAGCTCAACCAATAAACAGGACTGAAAAGGTACAAAAAGTCTATGCCTCTGAGCTTTTTATGCCCACTGGCAAGTTCAGAAGTGATCAAAGTTAGAGCTCCAGTTGTGCAGTGAAGGAAGTGTGTATCTGTTTTGTGAAGTACTTTTTGCTTCCCAGGAAATAATGGTATGAAGCATGCATTCCCACCAAACAACTCTATAAAATACAAGCCTCTAGGTGTTCCCATAGACATCATCTACCACAGACTATTTATTTAGCCTTCCTCCTTCTAGCTCTGGGCTAATTCCACGGAAGTCTTAAGCCCATAAATCTCTCTTCAGGCAACTAAGACTACATCTACATTAACATGTAATTTAGCAAACAAAAGCAAAAAAGACTGGCAGACTGAAGATGCTGATACCCCTGTGTACACATTATGTCTGTTTCAAGGCTTGTTCTTCAGATTATATTGGGTCTGATGCCATGAACTGAACATCCCCATCATGCACATCATTTATAGCTGCTCTGAGGACTGCTCAGTGGTTTGCACTCCTAGAGGGGTTCGAGCACATTTGCAAGTTACTGGAGAAAAGCTTTTGATTTAACTTCTCACAGACGGAAACTAGTACACATGTACAAAAGCTGCTATAAAAAGCAAATCATTGTGCATTAAGTGGGGATGACTTAGAGTTTCAAAACTACACTACTGCACTGAATCAACACATTCAGGCACATTAAGTCTACAGGGGTGTCAACAGTCTTTTTATCTGACTGTACACAAAGTGAAGCTTCTGTAGGTAAAAAACTAGCTCAAATCTTTAGCTGTGCAAATGGAAGCAAAATCTACATTCATCTTCAGAGCAGTAAAATTTACCTTCATATGAGAAATGGACGTATTCTACTGACACTACAATTTTGGAGGATGGAGGCAAAACCCTGATGAAAGGGCTGGTGTGGCTGCAATGCAGTCATCTGTAAAGGAGGAGAAGAGGAGAGTGTTTATTGCCAGGAATCACCTCTGTACCTAATGTTCCTCATCCCACCACTGGAGCTCCTCACAATCTGCAACAGCCTCCCCCCAGCATGGTTGGCAAAATGTTCAAGTGAGGGACCACACAACTGCAGGATCATTCCTGCACGCAGCAGGGCTACAGCCCCTGTGTCAGAACAAGAGAAGTCACTTGGCCCTGTCTAAGGAGGACAATATCTGGAGAACCATTCCACTGTAGCAAGCCATGAGACTTTTAATCCTGTTAGCTTCAGTCTCCTAGCCCTAAAACAACTGTCAGGGTGTTGCATGCTCTTAACTTCCTGTGTTATATAAATCTGTGCATCTTGGACTGCAGAAGTCACCCCATAGAGAGCTGTTTGTGCCATAGAAACAAGGCACAGGCAGAATTAATTTGGGTTACAACTAGCCCTGGCCAGGCAGGGTTGACTTGGAAACCAGGAGAATTTAAATTCTGTACCATGTAATGAAGTGAAAGCCCCAAACCTCCAATTTGTGTCAATGGCAACAAACATATCAGACACATATCACTGCCACTGTCAAGGAAGACATATGGGTGCAAAAGGTCAGCTGTATGATAAATGACTGTAATTGGATGTCTGGATGGAATGAAAGCTAGAGGAGGGAAAGGCAGCATGGTTGTGGAGCAGTTTTGTATCTCAGGACAAGTACAATGATTAGATAAACTTCTAAATTGTCTGTGAATCTTTTTTCAGGTCAACCACTTTAATGTTTTTTTCACTCACAGCCTTATTCAGACAGTAAGAAGACAAACACCAAAACGTCTTTTGCAGTACATTACTTCCTTTATTTCGCAGTGTAAAGTTAGCTTAGCACTTACAGGGCAAGGCTTGGCTAAAATGAAACTGGAGAAGGGCTCTGGAAAAAAAACTTAAAAATGAGGATGTTGTTAGTCCCATCAAAGTGCTTAACATGGGCCTAAGCTATTTTTAAAGCAGTTGTTTAAATTTTAAAGCACTAAGGGATTAAGAACAAACAAAGACATTTCTTGTCTGCCTTGTGTGTAAGTGATCTTAAAGGTCAAGCAGAGTTTTGCTCCTTGTAAAAGACCTCTGCATTTTTGAAAGTTAAAAAATATGTCAGATAATCAGCGAATGTCAATTAGCAGAGCTCTGTCAGTCAATACAGGAGGCCAGTTTACACTGGCTGGGATTCTGGCTTCTGTTTTGTAAAATTCCAGGAGAAAAAGATTACAATGTTTTTAAAGAAATATATCCTGAAAGAGGAAAAGCAGATTTCACTGTCTGAGCCTCTGCCAGAGGGAATGAACTCATAAGTATCATAAATCAAGAGACTGAAAACAGACAGCTAAAGCACAGTTCTTGTGATGACAGGTATGCTGTTTCTTTAGGTTTGCAACAGAAATTCTGTGCATGCAGAAGCTCTCTAGTGAGGCACAAAGAGCACCTATCTTGAGGATGCCATTCCATTAATTCCAGTGAGTGTCCTGACAGTCATTAGAAAAAAAAAAAAAACAAAACCCACCAAAGCACACATCCTTCCACACATAATACTTCTCTCAAAAGATTTTAGAAGCCCTTTTGATATTCTTTGGGCAGAAGAAGCAAGTCAGTAGCATGGAGCTCTCAGGAACTAAATCAGGAGCTTCTTAAAGCTGAATTTAGAATATGACACTACTGTTTTCATCATAATGGGTTCAAAGTGTTTCTTTTGGCATATCAGAAAGGTTTGTCAGTTTTTTAAAAAGTTATCATTCAAGTGGCTTTTTGCAGATTCTTGCCACAATGATGAAAAAGAGCAGAGTCCTATTCCACAGCTCTGTTTTAATATCTGCAGCTAGAGCATATCTGAAAGCTGCTGAAGACCAGATAGAAAGGAAAATTGAGTCAGTGATACACCTGATCAGTAGAGCAAAGAAAATCAATATTATCAGCACAATCCTGCTTCCATGGAAGTCAAGAAAGTAAATTCTCAAAGGGAACAGCATCAAATACTTATGCTTCTTTTTTGTCTTTAGCTGAATATCTTTTCCAGTAATTTCAGTTAGTACTATTTGATTTAAAATTCCTCATGAATAAAGCAACTTGGAAGACAGCATGAACAAAATGAGTAGCTAGTTATTACAAAATTTTCCTATTAAAATCAGGCTTTTAATAATTTTCCCAGTGCTTCACAAGAAAACATTTGCAGATCTAGAAGAAGGATTTCTGAATCTGCCTTTTCCTCCCTGCCTCTGTGCTGTAATCACTTCAGAGTTTAAAGAGCATATTCATGTGAGAACACTTTATTTTCTAAATATGGACAACTGGTATGTTCAGGTGATTAATTTTCTGAGAGAATTCCTGAAAAGATATGATCCTTCTCAGAAGGTCTGGCATTACAGGCTTAAGTCAAAAGAAGAATGTTTTCTTTCACCTTTCCCATTTCAGTACCCACAAATAACAACTAAGTTGTAAGTAAGTTTTAAACTTAATTCTATACTGGAACTGATTTGTAGTAATGTTTTAAGGATTTAACACAACAAAAGCTTAGGTGATTACTCTAAACAAAAACTGAACAGTGACAGAATAGTTAAATAAGGCTTACTCCCAATGAATAAAAGTTGAAAAGCATATGGACAAATACCTATACTTCATTCCTGGCATTAGATTTTTAATTAGGTTTCTAATTCCAAACTTAAAAACAAGCAGAACCAAACATTAAGCTAGTCTATATCCCACATATAACATGTCTTTCCTAGTGAATAAGCATTCTGAGATAAGAATGAGGCTCTATACTGGAATTTAGGTCACCTGAATATAAGCACTGCTCAATAGAATTCTGTCAAATGTCAGTTTCTATTATTTTGAATTTTTAAAATTCAAATAATTTTACACCAGGATCAAAGTACAGGATTCAAAAGAAAAGATATGAATATCAACATACAAACAAGATTTAAAATTCATGGCTTTAAAAATCTTTTGCAAAAGAGCATTCTTTCCATGCTTAGGAGAAATTCCACACTGCATTTGACACACAAGGCAATTATTTCCTTTTTGTGCATTTATGTTATCATATTCTGCTCTTTGACATCCAGTGTGGTAAAAATGCTGCTTGTTTCAAAATTTATCAAGTGATGGGATTTAACTTCCCTTACTGAAGATTCATATTCTAAGCTATTTTCCTCTTCTCCTCTGTTTCTACTCTGCTAAAAAACACTAATAAATCTGTGTGATAATTAACACACTTTAACTTTTTTTGTTTGTAGTCAGTGAAACATACTTAGATACTGGATTAAAAATTATAAATACACAGACAGGGAGGGAAACTATGTTCTGGGTGAAGCATCTTTATTATCTCTGCTTCATCAAGAAACACTAATATAAAGTGTCACTACATAAGCAACATCCAAAATTAAAAAGCTTGAATTATCATTTTAAATCATATGCAGAGATTACAGCTGTTCTGGCGTGCATTTTTCCATGCAGAAACCAAATGCTCTCCTGCTTTTATTTAAAAACTTTTAGGATGCAAAAATAAGGACTAAGAATCTGAGGAAATGACAAATTAATGGTGATTTGTGCACTGGTTAGCGAGGACATTTATTTTTTATATATCCAGCCCACATATTAAATGAAAGGAAAAACAGTAGATGGACATAAAATTAGACACTCATTACAATTAATGACATGGACTATGTACCATTTAGCAAACTCTGGAACATTAACACAGCAGGGTCACTTTCTGTAGAGGGTTTCCTGTCCTTTTTTTTTTTTTAAAAGGAGGAAGTGTGACAAATTTTCTGATTTCGAGATTAAGTGACATGTCCAGGGAAAACCCCCAAGCCCCATTCCTCAAAATGCAAGAAGACCTGAGCTTGAGCTGTCAGTCTCATTGGAATAGTAAGCAGCTAAGGACGCCTGTATTTCACAGAAGAAAATTAGCCACCGCCTCCACCACTATTCCAGAAAGCCAAGTCCATCCTGTTTGCTTTTCTTTCCCATCATTAGAAGCTTGTGCTTTGCTGAGTCTGGAAAGCAGAGAATATATACATCTTTCTCCTTCACCTTCCACTTCAATTATCATGGTTCTGAAAGCTTTAGCTCTGCAGAGCTGAGTAGAGCAGAGCAGAGGTACCACCAGCAGGTAGTTCATGTTCAGCTAGCATTATAGCAGATTGCTAAAGCTTTCCTGGGAAATACAAGTTCCAGAAGAGAAACTGCATTTTTTTGCTATTTCTAACTTATAAAAACTCATTTGCCATTTGGGTTTCATGTGGCAAAGGAAAACACATTTTTCTAGGCTAAATTGTTGATTTAGAGGTATTAGAACATTTAAGACAGAGAGGAAAAAAAAGTTTAAAATGAAAATGGAGCATGTTAAGCAACCAAGCTGTTTCCAGATCCCTGTATAATTATTATAAACCTGTTTCCACTCATCCTGTAGATGTTCTGTATGTTTGGAGACAGAGAGGAGCCTCCTTCCAGTATGCAAGTTCCCCTTGTATATAATTATTTTTCTGCCGAGCAAGAAACCCAAAGACCTGAAGTGGTTACTGGATGCTTATGTGGGCTCGGAATTCCATAAGGGAATGCTGCCATTTGTCTCTTCCGAATAACTATGAATTCTTGCTTTGTGCATTCAATGGAGATTAGATTAACACAGTTATTCTGTTTAAAAATCGAACCTCAACATCATCACTTGCAGTGCTCTAGTAGCTAAATATATAGTGTCTTATCTTGCTGAGGAATCTTTGCCGTGTTCCAGGACCATTTGTTAATGTCAGAGCAGCCACTAAAAGTACAAGTTCATTGTATTGTTATTGTATATACATCATAACAAAAAAGTAAACAGAAGGTCAAATTCTAATCATGTGACTAGGTATATAAATCAAGAACATTTCCACAGAGTAAAACGAAATTGTAGGAATTGCTGTCCAAAGACCTAATTTATTATTGTTTCACCCCCAGAAAGAGCAATTAGAAATAAACACCCAGAGCCACACAGGGTAAATAGAATATATAATGTTATATCTCTGTATATTTAGATTTCTCTGAATAAGCAAGTGGTATGAGCGGATTTTCCTTTAGTTTACCATACAAGAAAATCCAATATAGAGCCTAAACTGTTTGAAATAAGAACTTTCATTGGCTAAAGGAGTATTTCAATAGGATGAATATATTTTTCTTTAACCCATTTAGTTTTGCAGCCTTTCTTCACTAGTTCACTTTCCTGAGAAGAAAAATGGCAATTTTGGAAACAGATTTCTTAAAATTTAGTGCAGTCATTTTTAACCCTATGCTTTGTCCAAAAGCTAGTGCAGGTTTTGGAAAGTCAACAGGGACCCACTACTAAATCTGTCCCATAACACTTTCTTCCTGAGCCAGAGACATGATCAGTTTTCAAGACCATCATTATTTCTTCTGTTTCTAGCAACCTTCCAACCTCACAAGGCATAAAAATAGGTAGGCAGGCTTGAGAATATCTTCACGTCTGAAACATCCAAAGCCTGACATGTGTCGTATCACCCCTAGAGAAAAGCCAAGCACAAAGTGAAGGGGTTTAGGCTGCTGAGGATCTAGCTTATGTCACATCATTCTATCCTGTTGCCAATGTATGGACACATTCATGCATGTGAAAGATCACTACTTGTCAGCATTATTGTCTTGTAAAAAGATGAGTTTAAGATACTTCTAACTCCTCCCAATATAATATATTCAATGTGTGCTTAGCTTTATCATGTAATGATGTCTTTTTCCTGATTCATAGCATGGTACTATATGGTTGATGAACTTAAAACCAATCCTTCCAGTAATGAAGATATGTTCTACTACCTTGTGCAGCCTAGGGAAAACTCTCTTTAACTCCTTTGTATCATCAACTACATCCCATGTCAGCTGGTTCTATTGCTGAATGAACAAACAGGAGATTCTAAAGGACATCAGTGAAAATGCTTGAGAGGAAATGTTTCTTATCCTTGGAGAGAGGCATACACATATATTCATTTTTTGGGAAAAGGAGATTAAGGAATTTCATGAACTAACATTCACTAGTTATTATCTCCCCCTTCTGATAAGACTGCAAGACAGCCTTGGTCTCTAGCTCTTGTCACCTGCTATTCTTTCCTAAATGTACAATGTATCATCCTCTTAATACTCTGAACAAACTCCATGTAGGTGTGATTTCTTCCCCCTGCTCCTTTCTTACGACTGATCCAGAATATCAGTCCTGTGTGGTTTGCTTGTTTCCAGGTTAAGATGCCTATTGGACAATTTGTATCTACACAACCCTATGTGAATATTAGTACTTGATTGTTCCTGCTTTACTTCCTTATTTCTTTGACCTCCACGGAAAAGAATGTCTTAGCCTTTGGCCTACCAGACCAGGCAAACCAAGATCTTTTTATCCTTTTTAGCAAAACAGTGTCTCCATTCTCCAAAGCAACCCTTCTTTACTGATGTTCAAAATGAAAAATCTTTTCTTAAGCCAGGGTTAACAGAGTTCTTAATGCATTAATAAATGTCAGAACTGAGGAGGGCAGAACGCCTTGACTCTATTGCTGAAGTGGTGGAACAACTACCATACCTACCTTTTCCATAGCTACAAGTATCTGTGGAATATTAAAAAGCACAGCTAATCTTGTTTTCATTTACAAAGATCCTTTTCACTGACAAAGTGGCATCTCAAACACTAAAGACAACAACTCTTTTCCACATTTGTGACTTCTGCCTCTTAGTATTGGATTTAACATTCCATTTTACAAATAAAACGAATGTGCTGTGAAGGTAAATATGTTAGAGGAGATGAAGCAGGCAGCTCAAAGCTGTCTATTTGTCACTGGCTGCCGGGTGCCGCTGCAGAGCTCCGGGGTCATGCGCTGCCAAGGGAACGGCGACCGATTTCGGGGCCAGGGTCAGGAGGCAAGAAGTTGGCAAGGATACACTCCTCCTGTGCAGACAAATGGATGGATGGATGTACATACAGAAGGAAATGGAGAACAGCTAGGGCTCAGCCTAAGAGATGATGAGGAAAGGCAATTCCAGCACGGAGCCAAAGCTCCTGGGGAGAGGCTGCCATTAGGGGCAGCAGAACTTGTTGATGGCAATTTTTTAGTAGCTGGCTCCTGTCAGATTTAACCACATCATTTCCAGTGCTGGCCTGATGTGTGCTGTCCTCATACCTACATAAACCTGGCTCCTGTCTGTCAGAACAAACATTTCTTTCAGCCTCTTTTTAACAGGGTAAGTGACAATAATAGGTAGAGAATGGAATTTATCTAAGCCATGGTATGATTTTACTACAAAAAGCCACTGAAAAGTTTAGATCAGTCAAGAGAAAAGACAAACAGATATGTATTAGACATGAAACAAACAATGAAGCATCAAAAATATACTGAGTGCTTTTTTTGTAAATTCTTCAATAAAGAACACAAGGTAACAAAACAATATTGGAAGGCAGTTATTTGAAATAAAAAAAAGACCTCATATTTTACACAATGCAGAGTTAGCTTGTGAAATTGATACCAATAAAATATTTGAGGAATAGCTTCATGAAATTTAAATAAGACTAAAATTAAATGGTTAACAGGAATATCTGCATTGCATTTTCTCTTTCTTTCTCTCACTTGCTTTCTTAATACTCTCTGAATAACCATTTGCTAAATCTAGGAAAAAGGGATAAAATATGGCAAATCATCCTTCAGAAACAGTTGAGGATGATGACTGCTAGAGAGTATTGCATGATGCAGAGAAAAAGAAAGACAATCAAAGTCATTAAACACATTCCTCCAGAGCCTGAAACTCTAGGAAAAGAGTTGTCACATGAATCTGTCCTTTTAAAAGAGTATTTTGAATTCAGATTACTTCATAAATGAAAGCAGACTGAACTCCATTTCCTTTTTATAAATACCTTTAAAAATTACTTGATAGGTTGAGTATATTCAATGAAAATTGCTACTGTTTACAAAATCTTAGGGGAAAACAAACAAACAAACAAAAAAACCAGCAGGAAAATACATTATCCTTTTACCATACAAGTGGTACTTCACTATAAGACCAATGTAGTGATTAACTCCACGTGAAACTGGTCAGAGGAATGGCTCAGGCTTACGTATGTGTCACAGGTCTTCATTTTGGATTATTTCCAAAACTGGGAAGAAGGGGAAAATCTAATTTTTAGGTTTCTTAATTATCTATCCTGTCAGAGCTCAGGGCTTGTGCATGAATGAGTACTGCTGTCTTAATGAAACTGAAAATCAAAGCAAAATAGTTTGATTCTGCATTTCCTTATGCAAGTAAAGACACAGTAAAGTAAACTGAACAGCCAGTCTGGGGGACTTAAACTATCACACAAAACTAATTTCAAACATTCTGAGCATTTTAACTAGAACAGGGTCTTGCTCTAGATCTTCACCCAAAACAACCTAGTCACATTGAGTCCCTTTTAATTGATAAAAATCATCAACTTTCTATCTGTCTTCTCTATCTTTAAAGGGGTACCTAAAGTAAATCGATAGCCTACTGTAAGAGGTCTGGACTCACAGCCTGGTCTTCCCATCCTCCCTCCTCTATCAGTTTTAAATCTTTAGCTGAGGGTTTCCCTGCAGTAAAACACGGAGATTAAAAGAGCAGACAGTTTCTCAGTGCCATAACCTCCAGTTGGCACAGTGAGAATTACTCCTTTGGTGAGCTCCAGAAAGAGAACACTTTCTAGTCAAGGAGACAGCACTTTAGCATGAGGTAATTTCTGCATTCTCTCTTACATTCTTGTTAATAGAATTCTTTGATTGCATTTCCAAACCTCAAAAGGGAGGAAATTCCAGAATTAAGGTTCACTTTTACTGCACAGGTGCTGTGGTTGGGCATTTCCTGAACACCTGTTTTACCAAACTTTTTTTTTCACTATAGCTTGCAAGTATTATTTTTAGTGTGAGCATTAAAAGAGGCAATCCCAACCACAGCTTTAGACCTGGACCCATTCTCTGGCCCCAGGGTAAGAAAGTGGCCGACGACAGCTTACACCCACAGAGCTGAACTCTCTTTCTTCCCCAGGACAAGGGGGGAACTGCCTACAGGAAACCGATCCTGGCTTGTACTCTTCCTCTGACTGAGCTCAGACCTGGCTGGACCAAAACTGTGCCAAGCTGAGCACTAAAAATTAAACTCCACAGACCATTGCATGCCGGTACTTGAGCCCATGCTTCATCTCTGTTTTGCTTATTAGTGTACATATTGCCAGTAGGTTGGGCAGGAGGATCAAAAAGCATTAAGGAAAGGAAAGAGTCTATTTACGGTGAAGGATATCCTTGGCCCAAGAACAAACATGTGCAAATTAACAATTAATATATTAGGCTTCAAATTAGAAGAAGGTTTCCAACCATGAGATGAGTCAAATTCTGAAACAACATTCCCATAGAAGAACAGGGGAAACAAACTTAACTCATTTCACGCTTAAAATGAAGTCTGGGAAGTCCTTTTACTCCTAAGATTTAGTCCTTTCTATAGTCCTAGTGCAATCAGACTTCATTAAACAAAGGGAAAAAAGTGATTACATCCTTTAGCCACTTATCTGATACTGTACCTTCCTCTTTCTTCAGACTAAATGCACTGCACCAAAATAAAAAATAATAATAAAAAAACCCACATTTTTTTAAGTGAGCAGGAATAGTTTCAGTTTTCCCTGTAAACAGTGAATATTTTTATCCAATACTACTTACATAGCGTTTTGTTTTCAAATGAACCCATTTTATCATGAAACTCGAAGGGTTGTAATTACTGTGAATAGGGTGACACAGACTAATGCAAATCAAGAGATTTAAGCAACAAAACTGGGAACAGAGATATTTATTTCTAATACATTTATCAGCTCCAAAATACTAGAATCAAAATATAACAAGGAGTTACTTAAATACAGTAAAATTATAAACTATGTGACTTTCTTTGGAAATGAAACTGTTCAAGCAAAAGAGAATGGGATTTTTTGGGGCTGTATAACTATAATTAATGTATTAGGCTATGCAAACTGATCTCATGACAGGCATATAACTAAATTTCAGACATCAGCTGTGGATGTCTTGTCCTGTAATAAAGATCTCGTTGCACTGTAGCTGTCCAAAATGATGTATCAGCTTGAGCCTGCCTACCTCCAGCATCGCCTGGTTTGCTGACTATAGCATGTAATTGTCTGCTTTTCTCTCAAAGTGAAAAAACAGGGCAAACGTGAGGAAAGTTAAAAATTATGTGAATCCCAAGGAAATAAGGAGTATTTAATATAGCATCTTTAATTCTTTTTAATGCTGTAGGCAGTGTGTTTTACACTGCAAATATGCTCCTTGGAAGCACGAGCTCCAGTACTTTTTGAGTACTGCAGCTGGGGCCTCTGCTATTCCCCTTTAACAACTAATGACAAATCTCCTTGTTCCTTCATGACTGGAAGCCTGTGGATACTGAAATATCCCCTACTGTGATCTTGGGGATAGAAACACATCCCTGGAAGTCAAATCAACTACAGTATTTCAAAGAAATCAATCTCTGTAACATAAAGGATTGCTCCTTTGTCATCCAACATATTAGAGGGAGTTCCACAGTAGATGGCTGGCAGACTTCAGGAAAAGGGTATTCTTCAGAGTTAGTACTACTAAATGCATCAGTTGAACAGAGAGTTGGGCACTGCTCTCAATCATCCAACAAAACCCAGTACAGACACCTGTGCAAATAAGACTAAATTGCTCCTGCAGGTTGGGTATTCCATCATGTCATTTGTACTCTGCTATAACTGAGTCGTGCCAACCCACTGTTCAACGTAACCATTAGCAACTACCACACCACGGTGTGCTATGGTTACATGCAAACTTAAGCCTTGGAAAACAGCAGATCTGTCCATCCTAATATATCCTCTGTCCTCTTTCTGATGAAATACCAAGACCAGACCTGGAGTGGCATCTCTCATCTCTGCAGCCACCCTCATCATAGAAAGAACCAGAGGCATGCCATCAGAGTAATCACAGTGTACTCCAGCAGGCATCCATGATCTAGACAACAGAATAACTTTCCAGATCACACATGTAACTAATTCCTCAAATGCAGATGTAGTGCTTTTTGAGTACAAACACAGATGACTCAGATGCCTTTTAGGACACATGTAGGAGAAAAAAAAAAAAAAAAAAAAGTAAGTTAAGACAAAAAAAAAAATCTTTGAATTGTTGCTGTCCTCTGATCTTGAAGCCTTACTGACAGAAAAACTTTACAAGAATTTCAAGAAGTCACATATTTCTATTACTATTAACAGACAGAGTCACCAGAAGCCAAAGGGAGATTGCCAAGGATCACAGAACTCCAGCAGCATCAGTTTTTCCCAGGTTCTCTGCACACCAGCTTTCTCTAGTTCATGCCAGTGAGATCTTCAAATGCTCATTTTAGACTGCTTTAAAACTGCTGTATATTGAAAAAAATAGTACGAAGTTCTCACCTTGAGTACTGTGTGCAGTTTTGGGCACTGCAGTACGGAAAAGAAATCAAGCTATTGGAGAGTGTCCGTCCAAAGGAGAGCAACAAGGATGGTGAAGGGTCTGGAGGTGATGACCTATGAAGAGCAGCTGAGGTCACTTGGATTGTTCAGTTTGGAGAAGAGGAGGCTGAAGGGTGACCTCAGAGCAGTCTATGGCTTCCTCATGATGGGACTGGTGCTGATTTCTTCAGTGCTATGACCGAAGATAGGACTTGGGGAAATGGCAGAAAGCTGAATCAGGGGAGATTTAGCTTAGATACCAGGAAAAGGCTTTTTCACCCCAAGGGTAGTTGAGCAATGGAACAAGCTCCCCAGGGAAGTGGTCACAGCACCAAGCCTGTCTGAGTTTAAGAGCGTTTGGATCATGGTCCCAGGCACATGGTATGATCCTGGGGGTGCCCTACACAAGGGACAGGAGTTGGACTCGAAAATCTTGATGGGTCTCTTGCAACTTGGCATATTCCATGATTCTAAGAAGCTTCTGTATAGCTTTGTGAAGTCAAAAAAATGGTTATTTACTTTTTAGCAGCTACAACTATATTCTTAGAGGCTCTGATTGAGTTTTAACAGCATGAGTGCAACTTCCTATTTTGGGCTTGTCTTCCTTCCTAAAATCTTTTATTAGTAAAATAGAGTACCTTTGCATACTAATTATCCTGCTGTAAAATCCAAATAGAAATAACAGTGTCATTTTATTGCAAAGTAAACCAGCAAAGACACCAATAGGCTTTTAGGCTTTCAGTAAAAATGTTCTCTCTCCTTCAGGATTTCAGACCAAGATGGCAATCAGATGAACAAAGCCCACTTCCCTTCCAGTGAAAACAAATATTACACTCTTGTTTTGCCTACCTGCTTGTCTCCATAGCTTCTTCTATGCAAATGAATCTCACCCAAAACCATGCTGCACTGCTTGCTTCTTCTTCCAGTCTCTGGATGGCTTTTGGACTGCACGGTGTTTTTTAAAAATCATCTCAATGAGGTATCAAGCTATTCATACATTAATTTCAATAAACAATTGAATTACAATCCAATATCTTTTTTCTTTTTTCTATTCATCCAGAATACTGCATTTACACCCAGCTGGTCTTCCAGTCTGACAAATGAACTCCAGTTAGTGATTTTACCACATAATAACATAATTATGCCTAAAAACCTAGTCTCTGCTAATACATTATGGGGAATCAAACAGTTACATGGAAACTGCTTTTCACAAATTAATCATTAGAGCCAGACCATGTGAATAAAAAAAGTGCAGCTTAATCCTGTTCTTTTGTGGTGCTCAATGAAATAAAAGCAGCTCCATAGTGGTGCAGGCATCCCTGTGGACCTAAGTCGTGACTGAATCATTTACTTACTTGATGATTAGTAATACTGAAAAACCACAAAAGTTCTCCCTGTCGTTTGAATAAAGCACAAAGGATATATGTTGCTTAAAAGAAACCAACAGTCACTTCAATAGCTGCTAAGCACAAGAAGGTTCAATTAGAAATTCAAAATATATACTTTGATCCAATATTAAAGTATTAATACTCAGTTGTGGTTGTGCTCTGAAATTAGACTACGTGAGTTCTCAATCACAGAATAGCACCAAGTATATTTTGTGGTATCAAAGATAGGGAAGACCTCTTTAGAAGTTAGTTATCTCACTGAAGTTCCTCAATATCACAGCAATTAGTCTACTTCTCTATGGATCTTGCAAGACTACAAGGTTTTTCTTTTCTGTGGAGTAGTGATTCCTCTGCAATCAAGTACTTAAAATCTAAGGAAGTTTGAGGGAACTTTGGAGTTTCTTTACTGTATATACTTCAATATTAACTATTTTTATTCCTATCTGCCTGAAGTAGGTTAAGGAAGCTTGTATATTATGCCCTCCTGAAAAACAAAACAAAACAAAACAAAAAACAAACAAACAAGCAAACAAACAAAAAACAAAAAAACCCACCAAAAAACCCAACACCAAACCCCACATAAAAACAGGAGCAGTGGAGTTAACTGAGCTAAACATACAGGGTGGGCCTCCATGCCAGTAAGGCTCCCACACAATCAGAATCTCTAACAGATTAGATGGGATCAGTGTGTTATCTTTCTAATACTTGCACACTGGTGTTTACCTTCACATCTTAGATAGTTTCATAGGAAAAATTCTTCAATTTTCTAAACTCATACAGAACACTTTTTAATCCAGCAACCCGAACAGCTGAGGCTGGATCTGATTCTGCACATTCCAGAATTCCAGCTTGTTACAGCCAGCAGACAAATTATTGACATGCTGGGTGGGGTTATTCTTCTCACAGATGGAGCACAGAAAACGCAGCAAATAATTCATAAAATTCCAGAATACAAAGCACTTAATAGCCATTTCTTGCCTGCAGAAGACAGGTGAGACTCTTCCATTCATGCTAGACTGGAAAGGTGTCATTTATGCTTTAATTGTTGCTATTTCCGTGAATGCAGACCATTACTCCTAGTGAAGAACAATCCTGCTGAATGGGTGGAACCAAATCCTGTGAAGAGCTGGGATGACCAACACTGTTTTGCATAGCTTCCCTGTGAAGAAACAGGTTTTTGCAGAATGATGACAGGAGTCTGTGTTTGCCCTCAAGCATCTAGAAATACAAATGAGGCAGGTCATAAAAGACTGAATGTGGTTTGCAGTTGTGCTTTGGAAACCTACTACTCAATGCACTAACGGTTCATGGTTAACAAGTTTTCACCTGGTAAATTAAAAGTTGATACTACATAAGACTAATAAAAACATGCTTCCTTTACCGTCTATGGACATGTTATTAACAAGCTTTAACTATTAAACTCTGAATTTCATCAAAAAGACTTCCAAAACCATACTGACATCAATGTCTGCAGCAATACAGTTGCAAATTCCCAGCAGAAAGGAAGAGATGAAATGGGCATTATTCCACTATAGCTGTGCTTGATTAAACACAAGGGCAAGTTCAAGAACTCAGATCAGGGACAGAGAGAAAAGGTGCATGATTCCAGCATGGCAAAGAAACTCAACTAGGCCTCTCTGCATGACTATCAACAAGGTAATCAGCAAGGCTGAGGGACACCCACTGAAGCTTTCCCATCATGACTAACTGCAAATTCTGATGGAACTGCAGGAGGAGAAAGATCAGAAGTGTTTTCCGTAAGGTAGGTAACTGCTGCAACAGACTGCTCTTTCACACTTTCCAGGGCACCTCCCCAGGAGGCTAAACTTGTCATCTGTTCTAAGAAGGAAATATGCCATAACTTCCTGGCCCTGTTTGCTAAATGCACAGACTGTGGAAGCAGTATTAGTTGACCATCCCTAGGTGATGTACAAAAATATCCTCTCAGTGAGTGTCATCCTTGATTTTTTTTGTTGTTACAGGCTTCCTCCTTTTCACTGCTTGTCTATCACTTGAATCATAACCTTTTCGAAGAAGAGACAATATGCATATAAAACAATCTGTCAAAGCTTAGAAGGTAACACAAGAACTCCAAGGTAATTCAGTGTGGTAATAATCAAGAAATGAAAAACCAAACAAAACCTCCAAACCTCCAAACCTCCAAACCAACCAACCAATTAAAGAAAAAAAAAAAAAACAGTCCAAACAAAACAAAACAAAACAAAAGAATAAATTTAGTGTGATGCTGTATTAGAGAATTATCAGCCTTTTTTTTTTTTTTGGCTGCAGAGGCACCAAGAGATTAGATGTTTATCTGCTCTACACTAAAACCAAAATATACTGTGGAGCTGAGGATGGGTTCTAAATCTTTCTGTATCTGAACTGGTCAGCTTTACTTTGGCAGAAATCTAATATTTTTAAAACATCACATTAATTCTAGGTTAAAAGTAGACAAACTTTTCCAATAAAATACCTTACAGGGTACTATGAGCATATCTAGTCTCCCTTGGGAAATTGACTTGGTCAGACTATTCTTTCTTAATCATCACTAAAGATTGCTGCCTCAGGAAATGCTAGTGCCATAAGCAGTTCTACTTCCCATTTAATGCACTCTCAAGACTCAGTCTGTGTTAACCTGACAGCTGTCTTCTCCGAAGCAGACTCATTCTGTCGCTACTGCTGGGATGGCTTTGCCAGCAGTACTCCACGCAGTAAAAGCGAAGTCTCCTTTTCCCACAGCCAACACCAATAGATTTTTTTACAGAGCACGCAAATTTAACAGCGTGTTATAAGACCTGCAGTTTCACCTTTCCGTAAGCATTAGGAGGCACTGCTCAACAACTTTTCTGTGGCTGGAGCAGGTAAGAGGAGTTCTCAAGCTCTAGCTCAAATGTCTGTTCCAGTGCCTAACTTGTGTTCGCCGATTATGGAAAGGCAGGAGCACTGAAATGGAAATCGCAGACCCGAAGCTGCCTGCCGGGTGTGCACGCCGCTGCCGCAGATAGGTGCTGTGCTGAAAATGCCGGGCACTTCTTAGGATCTACGCCAACCCTCCGAGCCCGCTGCCTTCCCCGCCGCGGGCCGAGGCGGCGCCTCGACGGCGGGCCCCGGCGGGAGGGACCCCCCCTTCTCACCGGCGTGGGTGGGGGACCCAACCCAAGGGCTTGGCTCAGCGCCGGCAGCCTCATTGACCTGAAGAGCCGTGGCGGCAGGACGCTTCCCCCCGCGTTGCCAAAGCCCTCTGCAGAGGAAGCCAAGACCCCCGCCCCTCCTCGCCCCGCCTCGGGCCGCTGCCGTCTTCGGGGTCACCCCCGAGCATCTTCCGGGAGAGGTCTTCTGACACCCTCATCACCTCGGGGGCCAGTGCCGAGCGCTCCCTGACCTTCATCCCCCGCCCCCCTTGTCCTCCCTCCCGCGTCCACCCGCATCCTCTCCTGCCGCTCTGCCATCCTCCCGGCGGGCGCGCTTCCCTCCCGCCCTGGGAAGGGACAAGCTGGGCTTGCTCCTGCCTCCAACTTCCCCTAAGTTTGCTCGGGTTTCCCCCTCCCTGCGGGGTCTGCCTGTGCTCCCGGTCCTCCAGGAGGGAGGGAAAGAGGGCGGGAGGGAGGGGAAAGGCGTGTCTTCCCTGGGCTGCCGCTGCCGCCGCTGCCGCCGCCGCTGCCGGAGGCAGATCGGAGATATAAAAGACCTGGCCGGGCGCCGGCTGTGGCTCCAGTCAGAACGGGACCTCACGCCGTGGGGAGAGGGGCGGAGAAGGGGCGCAGCGGGGCGCGCAGAGCAGCGGCGGAGAAGGGCGCAGCGGGGCAGGCAGAGGCAGCGCCGGGGGCTCGCCGTGGGCAACCCCAATGCGTGGACTATCGGCTGCTGCATTATGCTGGAGCTACAGTTCCGCTGAAGGGAGTTTGCACACGGCCGGCTGGGCTGGACTGCAGCGCTGCCGTTCCTTATGAAGAAGGCACAAGTGAGTGAGGCCGGGCGGCGGGGGCGGGGGGCGGCCGGACCTACCTGCTGGGGAGGGAAGGAACGGACCCAGGCTCCCCGGTCCATCTGCGGACCGGGGGGGGGGGGATGGGGAGGGCGGGAGGCGGCTGCTGGAGCGGAGCGGGATGCGCGGGTTGGGGGACAGCCGCCGAGCGGGGAGTGGGCACCCGCGTCCGTGGCGAGGAAAGGGAGGAGGGGGCGGCTCCCCGGCGACTCGAGAGGTGAGGGGCGCCGGAAATGGGAACTGCTTCTGCTGCTGAACGATTTGGGGGACCGAGGTAGGGGGGCGAGGAAAAAAATCACCCGGTCTTGCCCTTGGCGCCCGCATCCCGTGGAAAAGTTGCAGCAAGCGGGCCGGATCGGCGGCTGAGAATTGGGAGATCTCGGAAGGCACTTGGAAAAATCGCCTAAATAAATCAGTTGCCTGTGTTACACTTGACGAGCTGAGTGCGAAAACACGAAATAATCGGAGGCAGCCGTTCCGTGGCTGCTGTGCTCAGTGGCTCCATTCAAGCTGCTTCAGCGTGCGGCTTCGGGTCGGGTCGGTGTGCGGGTACCCCCCGACATTCCGCCCCTCGCCGTCCCTCACCCCGCCGTGAAGAGCCGCTCTGTACCGCCGCGGAGGACCCTGCCGTTGTTTCTCCAAGTTCTGTAGAAATTGCAGTCTCTGGGCTATGCGTTTCTTAAAAGGAAGGATGGGGACAGACACGATTGGGAAAAAGAAAAACAAGCAACAAACAAAAAAACCAGTAAAAACATCTTATAGCAAGAAGCAGCTCAGGGAAACTGAAGCGAAAAAGTTTTAAGGCTTGATTTTGCAAGGTGCCAGTATCCTTCACCCTGGCTGAATACAGTGAGAACCAGGATTACTCAGTGCCGAATCTGATCTCCGAGAGAGAGCAGTGCATGGACACCCACACCGCTGTTCCTG
Organism: Calypte anna; assembly: GCF_003957555.1. NCBI lineage: Eukaryota > Metazoa > Chordata > Aves > Apodiformes > Trochilidae > Calypte > Calypte anna. The sequence goes on from NC_044244.1 coordinate 92,795,083, forward strand.
CGCTGGAGGCTTTTGCTATTCCCTCCACTTCTTGCTTAGAAGGAAGATCCTTTTTGCCTTCCTCTGCTTTTTGGCGGTTTTTGGGTCATCCACACACCAGTAGCCTGAAGACACTATAGTAACACATTCATTGGAAAAGACCTAAGATACATCGTTTTAAAAAGGGACTTTACTGAAGTCTTTTGGGTAGTTAGTTTTGCAAGAGGTGACAGGAATTAGAAGTACGCATTTTTTGAAATATTTCTTAGCTGGTGAAAGCACTGGATAATGTACAAATACTTAAGGAGTTATAACTTGAAGACTTAATTTTTGTGATGCTGAAGTAGTTAGGTGTTAAATTTTCAGTTCTGAATTCTAACAACATATACCCTTTAGATGACTTAAGAAGCTTTGCACCTCAAAGCTTGTTTGAGACCCTGTATAAAATCTTTGTCGAGTATGCTGAGTAGATTATTTGGAAAGGGTCTTTTAAAGTATCAGAGCCATACTTATGTGTGATTAGTTATATGCATTCATTTAATACCAAACTTGATTGCAGTAAAGTCACAGGATGTTATCCTAGCCCATGGAAGCATACATATAGATACATATAGGGCTTTTTCTTCAGAGAAGAAAAAACTGTTGAACAAACAACTGAGGATTTATGAGTGCAAGCAGTCAAGTGTTTTATTTCATATGAACTGTAAACTTCTAAAACCAACAGAGCATTTTTGCAAATTCAGAGCAAAGCAGGAACAATCCCTCTCTCCCAATAAACTGGGAAAGACAGGCAGTCTTGGCATTTGGGACCATATGGCTTGACTCAGGAGCTCATGATCTGTAGCCTGTGGAACAGTTTCTTGTCATGGTGGTGAAGCATCTGTCAGCCTTCAAGCAGTTATGCTTCCTGCTATTTGGAGGCAGTAACAGACTCCTAGCTCTCCAAAGGATTGTATCCTTCATTTTAAGGATTAGCAAAACATTAATCATTTGGAGGGGACCAAAGCAGGAGATACTTTGAGAAAGACTTTCCACTAAAACCATGAAGACCCTTGCACAAAGAAGGATCAAGCAAAGAGGATGCAGCAAGAAGGACAACATAAACACCCTGGGGTACTCAGCACATAAAAGCAAATTTTCATCTTTATTCTCTCCGAAGACTACTTTTGCTATTGTCTAGACTGGTAACTGGTGTAATGAAAAGAACAGGATTGGGAAGCCAGGAAATAATTTAGCACTTCTTATACTAAAATATTCTGCAATAGACATAGTAGAGAAAGTGAGAACCACTACATCACTGAGCCTTGAAAACACGTTAAAAAACCTGGATAGGGCTTAAATTAAATAAGGGATTTTGATGTTTGAGGTATTGCTTCACAGGGATAATATGTAACTAGTGCAGCTGAAGCAGTAGCTGCCTCTCAGGTTAGTGCAACGAAAGTGCTGAATGAGAGGAGGTGTGGGGAGCGGGTTGGTCAATTCATTTAAATCAGTCTTAACCTGAGAAACCATAGGAACTGCAGAAGCATGCTGCCCAACAGTGTCAACCCTAGAAGGATTGTTTCTGAAACTATAGTTTGATGAATACATAACCCCTTGTTTTAAACATACCCACACGTCCTGGATTTGGTGGTTTTTTTATTTGTTTGTTTTTGCGGGTTTTTTTAGTGGGTTTTTTCATTTAGCTTTGTTTGGTTTGGTTGATTTTGTTTGGTTTTTGGGTTGTTTTTTTTTTGCTAACAGTGTATTTAAAAATTTAGATTTTTAAGCAGATTTTAGATTTAAGCATTTAGATCCAGTCATACAAATCCTTTTTCAGTGGAACTGTTTCCATTAATTAATCTCATAGAAGATTATGAGAGAATTTGCAATCTTACACACTTAATCAAAGCTAATATCAGAAGTGAGTTTATGTAATTTTGCATGCTAATGTGACAAAAAAATAAAATATCACTGATGCCTAGACAGCCTTTTTCATTTTGACCAGAAAAGGATGAGTGATGCTAGTGTGATATAATCTTGCAAAAACATGTAGCAGATCTCTGATTTGCTTGTTCTTTGTTTGATTTGAAGACAAATTAAATAGGATTAAGTTACTAAGAAATATGCTGCAAGGAGGGGTTACCCATGGGGCCAGTTCAGAGGGCTGCTGATTTTAAGGTGTCACAGATACTTTGTTCAGGCGCTTAATCTTCAGCAGTGGGTTAGATACACAACCTCTAAAAACCCTCAGTATTAGAAGTGTCTTAGACCTTAATCTTTTTATCTCTGAATGTGCACCTTATTGCTGGTAGTTAAATGACCTTCTTAGGTTGTCTCACATCAGCTATCTGTCATACAGCTATCTGCAGAAAGTTTGCATCACTGAAGTGGGAGCACTGTAAAAATTATTATGGAGAGGTACCTGGAAAAAGGATTAGTATCTAGATTGCCCACTCCAGTCTCTTATCAGCAGACTAAATCAGAAACTCAAAGCAGATACCTGATACCTTGATGCGAGTTTGCAGGGACATTATTTTAGGAGAAATAGTGAGCTCTGATCTTCAATTCTTCTTGCTCTTCCTGCAAAAAAGGTGAGCACTAGGCACAGTAGGTATAGACCTGCTGCTTATCAGAAATAAAGAATTTGCTGGACCCCAAAAGATGTTGTGCTGTTCTCATTGAGCAATGAACTAAGGTCTCTTTCTCCTTTCCCCTGATTTTGACTCAGCCTGGGGAAGGCCAGTTTGAGAGAACTGCAGCTGTAAAGTACATCTTAGAATAAAGTATCATATGGAGAATAAGCAGCAGCAGATGACCTGGAAGACTGTAGGGTGGGGGAGCACTGTTTAAAGCTTATTTGTTTAAAGCTTATTTGAATGATCTTCCTATTTGCTTTTTTTTATTTATTCCGCCTGCTTGTATTGTGCATGCCTGTAAGTTTTTTTATCTCTGTGAACTACGTGGCACTTGGCTTTTTAGTTTCAACTGAGGCTGTTATCCCAGTCTTCTTTGACCCAGTTCTGCTGTCACACTGAAATCTAGTTTCTCCTTTTGTGCCATGCATGTCAGTCGTTCAGGTACAGTTCTGCAGGCTGGCAGTGCCGTTCTCCAAGTTTTGTTATGTGACTTAATGGTATGCTGGCTCATGTAATTGCCATATTGTACGAAAGTTAAGAGTTGGCAAGATGCAGTCCTTGGCTTCGAGTGGGCAATGCTCAGAATGCAGAATGTAAACACAACACCCATTTATTTGAAGCAAGGCAGGAAAAATCTCCCTACGCAATTCCAGTTGAGTGGTGTGGGAGCTGACAGATGAAAATGAAAGCGTTTGTTCTCACCCTGGTCTTTGGTATGCCAAACCTGAGGTTAGTCAGCCTTTTAAACACACTGCTGATCCACTTGTTTTGTGGTTTTGTTTTGGTTTGATTTGGTTTGGTTTTCCTGTGCACTTGTGAGAAAAGGAGATGGACCAAGGTAAGGTGAGTGGAGAGGGGTAAAACACATTTATTTTTGTCAACTAGCCCATGTTCACATTACTTACACAATCATATGTAAACCTGTAAAACCAGCATTTGTAAATACTACCAGTGCTGAAATAAGTCACGGAAAATAAGCGTGTAAAATATAGATTTCTTTGCTGGATGGTTTTAGTTATTGGGAAAATGTAAATAGCATCAGACATTTATTAGTATGATAATAAAAATAAAAAATACATTACATTTACAAACAGAGAAAACAAAAGTATTCTTAAGTATTTTATTTGATTAAAGCTGGTAGCCTGCATAATATCCAAGTTTGAAGAAAGTAGATACACCCATGAAGGCATTATTTCTACTGTAAAAATTCTAAATAAAAGCCTGTTCAGGGGTTCAGATTAATGAACACTTTGGATTATAGGAAATAAATTATCCTATAAATTATATAGGAAATAAATTATCTGCTAATTTCCTATTGTTGTCTAATAACCAATGGATGAATGATTGGTTGTTGTTTCTGTTTAAATAATGTTCAAATTATACAGTGTTGATGAACGCAATAGCCATTTGAAAGCTGATGAGGAATTTTGCACTTCATACCTGTGTTTCTGTTATCATTGCTGTGTGAAGCAGACTTGAGTTTAGGTGCAAGGTGACAATAGCATCAGGTCTAAGATGTCACCGCAGGTATTGCCTGAGGGAAGCCCATGTGGTACTCAGTGCTTTGCAGCCATGCTTTGGAGCCCAGAGTTTTGCAAGGTGGCTGGAGTCACAAGCCTCCAGCTATTCCATCACCACTTGAACCAGGGCTAAAAGTGAGACCAGGTGGTGTAGGCTCCAGGTGAGACTCGGGGGTGCCAAGTGCAGGCTCCCCCTTCTGCTGGGCCAACAGTGCTCCTTACAGTGGTAAGGGCTCCTGGAAGGCTCTCTCAAAAAGTTGTGATGTAGATTGACCTTTCAGATATTTGCTAGCCCCCAACATTCACTGCTGTTAGGGTGCATGTAAGTATGCAGGGACTACAGGATTGGTTAAATTTTCTTTTTCTTCATTTTTTTTCTGGAAAATCTATGGGATGGAGAAGACCAGGATCAGGAATTATTCTCCAGGTCATTTTTATCCCCAACCTCAAGAGCTACCTCTTCTCCCAATGGTGATTTTTTATCTCTTTATAATATCCATTCACATGGTATTTCTTAATGTTGCAGTGAATAGTTTCCACAAGTCAGGGTACATATCTTGGTACTCCTCCACCTTCACTGGCTTCTTGCTGATTTTGGGCAGTAGAGCTGGGACGTCAGAGAAGGGTATCTGCTGGCAGCCTTGAGACCTGGGCAAAGGTGGGCTGCACAGTTCAGCTCAGACTGATTTATACAAAGCCTGCAGGTTTAGGCTGAGATGATGAGTGTATGATCTACAGACATTACCTCTGGGTTTGGGAACAGCCTTGATTCAGTGAGACAGAAAAAGGCTGATCTAAAAGAATTCACCTGAGGATTCTCACTGGAGTGAGAGAGACACAGTTTCACATCTTTTCTTGGCTAGGAAATTATTTCTCCAGGAAAGGTCTAACCATCCAGTCTGTCTTGTTGAAGCTGTTTTACTTTGTCTAAGTAATTATGCATTGTGCCAGAGGGAAGAAAAGAAGGAAAAAAAAATCAAGTCCAGACTCTGAATCTGAAGTGTAACTTCACTGTTGCTCCAGACCCAAACTGGATCCATAGAGATTAAGATTTTAACTCCCTCCTGTGAGTTAAGTCATCCTTTAAGACTATCTTACTGAGCTGTTAGATTTATTTGATAGATTAGATTTATTTGTTCAATCTCGAGGGTGGCTGACACGTGAACTAGGAGTTAGTGAGGAGGCACTATCTCAGGCCATGAGTCCACATTCACATATTGTGAATCAAGCCAATCTCTGAACCTCCATTCAGAAAGATTTAGTCATCTGCGAATCTGAAACATTAGTCTGCCAGTCCTATCTGTTCCTATAGCTTGGTGTTTCCAAATGTGGCCATTCCATGTGACTGAACCTGGCTTGGATGCGATCCTCTGAACTGTCTCAGTGACAATAAACCCTCGTACAGTGTTGTATTCAGCTGGTCTTCTGCCTTCATTTATTTTGCAGCCTTCAGCTCCCAGGTCATCAGTTCACTCACAGTTAAAGCCAAGGGTAAGTGTAGTCCTGCTCACTCTTCTATACCTTCTTTAGAGGTACCAGAAGTTTTTAGAAGCATCCTAAATATAGCTTTAGGAATAAGTAAAGCATACACAGTCTATGATTGTATGATACAATCATACATTCTACATGCAGATACATTCTTCATTTACTTTAGTTGGAATCTCTCTACTTCATGTAGGTAGAATCACTTGTACTGATAGTTTTGGGCTATTTTCCTTGCAACTAATGAATGTTAGGAGGGAATCCAGGTATCTCACTCCACAGAGGAAAACATGCCAATCAAAAACATCTGTACATATACAGTGTTCCCTATCTGGATGCCAGGATATGTTTGTGCACAAACTTGTGTGCAGTGAAGGTCATAAGCATAGTGTGCAAGACTTCTGCCTGAGAGATTAAAAAATCTCTATGTAATGTGGGTACAGCTAAGCCTTGGGAATGTCCTGTTTCAGCCTAGAATAACGTGCACAGAAATACCAACAGTGCCAACGATGTGTGTTTCTTTTACATTAGAGACATAATCTGTGTGTGATTTCACACCAAGCTTTTTTATGAAAGAAGTGAGACAAGAGAACAGCACAGTAAAACATTCTCAGAATAAAGGCTTATCTGAGTTCTGTACTGGATAAACTTAAACCATTCTTGTCAAAGGGATATATAGCTTTTTCTTTTTGTATTTTTGTTGTTTACTGTGAAACTCAGGATTCACTGACAGGTAAAGTTAATTCCTCACTTTTTGAGCAAGTACCCAAGAATGCTCAATTGTTTTTTTGAAAGGAGTTTTATGTTGACACTTGATAGTTGTATACATTTTAAATGAATTTGTAAGTGTGAGGGAAAACCATAAATTTTCCTTCCTACCTTGTGCTTGCTTGGTAGCAGCAGACCAATATATATGTCTTCTTATGTTTGTAATATGATACATAATTGCTGGATGGATTCTTTGGTCTGTTTAGTAACACATGACCTCTAATTACCTTTAGAAAAAAGCTATTCTGGCAATGTAAGTCTGACTGTAAAACTAAGATGTACATGTCCTGACAATCTATTCCATTAAAAACAGAAAATGCACTGTGCATCTTGCAATGCAACTCTTTTTGTGAGAGCTGCTTCTGGACATGAGAATGAACATAAGGGTGTCTACAGCACAGACTGAAAACTTGGAGTTTGGTACATGTCCATACACTGATGTACAAGGGCCATTATTTTAAAGTGTGATTTTTGTAAATATTAGGGGTTTAAAGTGCATAGGGAAGTTTGTTCCTCCATTTCATGTTGATCAAAAAAATTCCTCTGTTTATACAGATTTCATAATTGTATCTAAAATGGGAGTAGAATACCAGGATGCTGACTTGTGGTCTAAATGAAGTAATGGACTGAAGCAAGGCAGTGAGGAGTCAGACATGATACATTTAAATTAATTATATGCTCCATATATGCAAAATAATTCACTAAATGAAAAGAAGTGCTTAGAGATTTTTGGGAGGCTGAAATTTAAACGTGTTAGTGGTTTATTGTAGAAAAGTCCTAATTTCCAGCCCTCTAATTTCCAGCCTCCATTTACTCATTATTAAATGAACTCAGCAAACTTTGTTTTTGGCACTAAATGGCAAGCAGACAATATTATATATTATAGTTTAAACTGATATAGATCTGAATGTAAGTTCTTGAGATTTGTTTTTCTCATAGTACTTTGAAGCATGCAGGAATAGGAACATTAGTCAGCCAAATGAATATAGGAAGCTTGTATAACACTGCTTGGCACCCTCTTTCACTTGGATTAAAAATATGTTCCTGAATAAACAGAGCTTTTTGGTGGTTATTTTAAAAGGAAAGAAAAAAGTACATATCTCCAATATTCATAATTGATGTCTTTTTCAAATTAGTGTGGTTCTGCAATATGTAGATTGTATTTCTATACTAACTGCAAAAACTATCGGTACTGTATTGGAGGCCAGTTTAATTAGTTCTGATGTGCTATAATCATAGTCTGTTCCAACCTGTTTGATAAATTTCTTCACTGTTTGTTCCTTTAGTAGTGTTAGACTGGGTAGTGAAAGCTCTCTTAAGGTTACTAATCCAGTGAAAATCTTGCTATTTTAAAAAATTAAACTCCCATTCCCAAGCAGGGTGGTGTTCATGGTCACCCAATAATTTTTTTTCTGCCACGAATGCAGGAAGATTTAGTTCAAAGCCCCATGTCTGAGATCAAAATTTCTGGATTTTTCTTCCCTATCATCACATCTCAAGACCACATTTTAAAACAATTACTCATCCTTCAAGTTTCTCTCCTCTCTTCGCATTCATGTAGATAACTAACAGTCCTCCCCTTATGTCTTTGTGCACGTTTCCTGTCCTCATTTGCATTTAAGTCAGCATCCTCACCTTGGGCACTAAAACTTCAGCACTTCTGGCAGCCAAAATACTGAAGATGTCTCTGGCACCATCCTGTTTCCTTCCACGTAGCTTTACCTCTGGTGAATATTTTTCTACAGTTTTTGTAGTAGTCTGTTCAGTGGCCATTTTAATTTCCTGCAATCTTTTTGAAGTCCTCTTCAAATATTAATCTTCTGAATAGACTGGTTTTACTGTATTTTGTCTTTTATAAAAACTAAGTGTCTCAGAATTAGAATGAATGCAGTGTTTTGTAGAATATTTTGTTTACTTATATGAAACTCCTCAGCTACTAATGGTGATGTAAAGAGTGCTCTGAAATATTGATCTTCCGTTTCTAGAAGTGATAATACCTTTTTCTCTGTAACATCAGCAATTTTCTTAATATAGTAAGAAAATTCTGGCTTTTTATTTTTTCTTCCTTTAAAGTTCAGATACTTAATTGAGGCCAAAGGAAATCCTTTTAGAAGTACTTGCTTTCTGCTGTATCTCAGCTTTGTCACCCAGCCATATTAGAAAAATCTGATTTGGTGTTTTTATTTGTCCTTTAAAAAAATCTGGCCTAAAACTTTCTTTAAATCATCTGGAGTGAATTTCCTGTCTTCTTCTTCTCAGAACATTTTTAAAAATCTCTTCTCACACGCAGGTTTTAGGAATCAGCTAGATATTTCCCAGTAATAGTCAGATTGTGTACAGCATTCTGGTCATTTCCCACTGTAACAGAATGCTGTTGACACTTAGAAATGATCTGAGACATATGTGAAGTTAATCTGATTTCAGCCCAATGGTTTATTTCTTTTGAAACAAGTCCCTCTTGCTTTGCATCCAAGAATATTATTGATTATATATCCAAGAACAGTTACTGTTGAATTCATACCTACTTAAAGTGCTAACTGTCTAACCACGATGTGCTTTTGGGCTTTATTCACCATGGTATATTCTCTTTTTAACATGCACACGCCATTACTTATTTCAGAGCAAATGGCGCAGCTGCTGTGAAAGTGTGGAGAATGTTTTTCCTGTAAAAGCTAAGTAAATCACTTATGTAAATTTGCTAAGAAATTGCATCGTTTAGGAAAGTATCTTGTGTTTTACTAGAATTTTAGGATGTAGACACTGAAAAGTGTATACTATGAGGCGATTTACACTAATCTTCTCAATTATGGGATATAATATTTTCTGAGATTAATTACAGAAGTGAGAGAAATTTCCTGATAGGCCAGAGAACCTAATGTATCCTCTTTAAGAAAAGCAATCCTAGGAAACTTGTGAGAATTAGGTTCATAAATCAGCTAAGAATTATTATAAAGTGTCAATAAAGTTTGCATGAGTTTTTCCTGTTAGCACATATATAACAAGGATGCTGTCGAACATGTATCAGAAGAATCACTGCTGACAACTGTGGTTATTTCTAATTCACATGGATACTCTTGTAAAAATGTGAAGCTTTGTAGGAAGTAAACACACTGGACACAATTCACAGCTGCATTTATATAAGTAAATCCTGTGAAAATCATCCATTCTATCACATTGTTACAATTGTTGTAATGATATGTTCTTGATATCTGAGGTTTCTTATCATTTATTTAATGAATTAAAAGTTCTCTATAACTAGTGTCTTTAAAATTACATTTTATGTACAACTGTACTAAATAGACATTTATATTTCTGCAAAATAGCACAGACCTCGGGAGCTTTTTTCTCAGATTAATTTTCTTTCAGATGTACCTGCATCTCCGTTGGCACACTGAGCCACAAAGGGACTGACTCAACTTCTTCTTTCAGTATGTTTACCTCACAATTTCTGCAATTTTAAAGCAAAGCTGCAAGTGGAGCTTCAGTTTTAAGTTTAGATATTGTTCTAGTCAGCTTAACTAAAACAAAACTGTTCAGGCAACCTTTTAATGACATCCATACTGAATCTGCAGTCACAATTCCATGACAATGAAGTTATCTGGGATATATCCTGTGTCTCTTTGCTCTAAGATGAGAAGACTTACATATTGTTACATATCGTGGGAATGTTCCTCTTCTTCCTGGAAATGCAGGGGATTTGTGAGAAAACACTGTAGTACTAAAAACACTTCTATAGAGTTTGTATGCATAAACCTATACAAATCTCAATCAAAACAAAACACACAAAATACCAACACCAAACAAACAAAAAAATTCAAACAAGATTCTTAAACCCACTCAGAAACCTCAAGGTTATAGGAATTACAGTTTGTATGGACAGTTCGGAAGTTCAGGGCAGATTATAAATTATAACTCAGGTTTATTTTACAGTAAAGTCAAAGCATTAATAATGTGGTAAATACAGGTGATCATGGCGTTCCCTTAATTTTCTTAAATATATAGTGTCTTAACGCATGAACTCATAATTCTTGTCTTCAGAGTTAATGAATATGTCCAGACTTTAAAAAAGAATTTTTCTTAACAGCTTGCCTCTATTGTTGCGTTGTCAGCAGAGCTCATTGTATTTAAATGTCAGTAGAAGGGAGGTGGAAAAGCTGTATTAAATAGAGTTCAAAGAAAGGAATAGAAAAGCCCAGCTTCTGTAAAATAAATGCTTTCAATGTGCTAAAATTCTTTGTGTTTTGAAATGGGTGAATAAAAATAAAGCATTAAAATGACTTAATTTGATTAAAAAAAAAAAGTCTAAGAAAACTAAGTAGCCCTGTACTGTATCTCTCCTGTCATAACTGTCTGAGGAAAAAATTATTTAGGGACAGAAAGCGAAGTGTAGGAATAAGTCATTAATTTGTCACATGGCAAAAACCTAAGAGGTAATGTTCTCTAATTGTCAGCAACCTCATCGAGTTCAATCTGGTAAAAGGGTTCACAGACTGATGAGCAACATGTGCAAGCTACATAAATTACTCAGGTTAATTGAAATTAAAAGAGATTCTAAGGAACTTTTTAAAGGTTTAGAGAAGATAGGAGAACAGATGGCATGATGGCAAGTGGAGTTTGTGATGTTGAAGAGCAAGGGGGATGCATTTGGGGAGGGATGTTTTGAACTAATTGTAACGTTAATAACAGCAGTCTTCATTAGTTAGAAGAACTATTTAAAAGCTCTATTTTAATGTTCTTGTAGCAAGACTTGGTCAAGAAAAATGGCTGAAAAATCTCTGTATTTACTTGTGGTAGAGCAAATCAACCAACAGATGAGGATGCAGTAGCAATAGAAATTGAAACTTAAAAACTAATAGTTTTGGGATGGTTGTAGTCTGTCATCTTGAAAAAAGTCCTGACTGTCCCTTTGGAAAAAAATAATATCGTAGAAATGGTAGTCCTTAAGTAGGCGAAAGTGTTATATAGAAACAATGTGCAAATGAAAAAGAGACTGAAAGTTGAGGGCAAGAAACTACTGAGTGATGCGCAAGAATCAGTAGAAAGAATGATTACTGGATGTTACTGATCATGGAACAAACAAAATTTTTAACACAGTTGGAAGTCAGAAGATGCTGAAACATGCAATGCTACCTTCACACACAATTACCAATCTAGAAAGCTTTTTGACACTAGATAAAATATGGCTTGAAATGCAGCTTGATAAATGTCAGAGTGAGCCCAGCAGGTCACTTCCACCGAAAAGGGTAGTCATAGTCTTCTTATCCTTGCACTTCTCCTCCTCCACTGATTCCTCAGGGATTAGCTTCCTGTCTCTGAGCTGAATTGGCCAGACACTGACAGTGAATTTACTGACTTGCAAAGGGGTCGGGTAAATGTCAGAGGGAGAAAAGCTGTGAAGAAGGAGATGCTGAGAGCCCTCTCAGCAGCAGGGAGCTGTTAGATTGCTTCAGACCATCTCATTAACCTCTACTGAAGAAAAAAAGGATTATGCACTTAAGTATGTAAGAAGCCATGGTTACTTTAGTTTACACTCTGAGCATGAAAGGCTGCTTATCTTCTAATTCATGCAATTAAGAAGAAATTTTCAAACAGGCAATGTATTCTGTAACTGTGAATGATGAGGTTCCGTCGTTTTTCTGTGGCTACCAGACTGATCATGTACCAATCTGACACTTCTTGTTTCCAAATCTTCATTGCCTTAATTGCACAAGTCACATTTGGCCTAATTATAAACTCAATTTCATATACAACAATCTGCCAAAATTGCCATCTGTAATAATTCAGCCTTTAGTTTTGAGAAAAGGAAAACCCTTTGAAGTATAATGTAGCTAAACTCCCAATTACATGTGAAATTAATGACAGCTGAGACATTTATGCTGAAAGATCTTTCTTTTTGCACCTGAGTATGAATGGTTAGGACTCATAAAATTTTATGCAATGCTGTCATGTTGCATAACTAGACATTGAAGCACAACAGAGTTTCCATCGACCTTCCCAGAAAGGTAGGCTTGTCCAGTACTACAGTATCAACAGGAAAAGACACTTAGAGGTATCTTCCCCTTTTAGGGTTGCACAGTAATTCAAAATATATTTGAGTTTCTGATGCAGTAATACAGTCATAGTTTTTTTATTTTATAGGAAGCATTTTGATCAGTCCCATCCCATTTTTGCCATCTTCAATTTACATTGTCTTGGAACAACTTTACACGTTGCTTCAAAATCCTAAAATGGCCATTCTGGCAATTTGCTTTTAAAAAAATAAATGCATACATCTCATGAAAATAATATCAGAAAGAGTTTCTAAAATTAACAATGGCACAATGCATTTTAGTAAATCATGAAAAAGAAATTGATGTTCATTTTCAGTGGTAAAAAGGTACGTAGTTGGAATAATAATCATCTGGGCATTTTGACACATAGAAATTATTTCAATTTAAACTGAAAACTTAGAAATAGTTGATTTAATCTTACGAATATGCCAACTTAATTGCTTTAAGACAAGGAATAATATATTTCAAAGTCCAGCTTGCTGAGGTAAATGGCTTATTGGTTGTCCAGTGCTTACACTGTCTTGCAAGCATACTTAAATGTTTTGAAGATTAGTGACTAATTTGATGTGTCAGTTACCTGATTTATCTGCAGTCCCACAAGCTGTAACTTCAGTGCATTTGAGAATTCTCTCATCCATCAGTCTGTTACTTCAGATAAATATTCTGTCCACAAAAAAAATATAAAGTTGTTCTTAATATCCTTATATGCTAATAACATTGTGAATCTAAGATTGTGTCATTCTTTCACAGATCATTACCTTAATGCTAAATTGTTTACTTGAGTTTTAAGTATATACAGGAAAAGCATCTGATTCAAATCAAGTAGGAAACAAAACGCTGCCTAAGACCTTAGAGGATTTTTTGGAAGTCAAATTATTTATTATTTACTGTGTAGTCTTCATAAATAAATATGAGAGAAATGAGTTGACATCAAGACCTGGGAAGATATTGGTGTTCTTTTCTAGTAAGAAAGTTATTTAAGTGTGGTTTTGCTTTACTGTGTGTTGTTTGGAAGCAGCTGAGATAATCTTGATGATTCTCACAGACTTTTCTTATTTCACTATTAATCCATACAGTTTACCTTGTCAAGAACAGTGATAAGAACTATAAAATAAAGATCTATTGAAATCTTGAAAATTAATAGTTTTAAATAGGTCCAGGAAGAATGTGATCTTAGCAATGTTGCTTCTGAGGGGCTCATTGAAACTTCATGTGATTAGTGACAAATGTACAGTCATATGGTCCAAGTTTTTGAATTGTAACGCTTAACTTTACACATTTCCCAGGGTAATATTGTGAAAAAGCTTCTGGTTACAAAATTACTGTATTGCTATGTAAATGAACAAAGAACAATAGGATTTTTATTGTGACAAGTGAGATCAACAAACTCAAAGTCCTCATTTTTTGCCGAATCTCCTGATAAAGCAATATGAAAACTTAGCTCCAAAGGCAGGAGATGCAGGTTTGGTTTTTCACATTTGTTGGTTTTTTGTTTTGTTTTTTTTTTTGTATGCTGGCTTTCAAATGGCTTGCCTGTAGGCGCTTTTAATCTTTTCCCCTGAAAAATTCTCTTCCAGAATCTTTTTCCAGTTTTTGTAACCAGTGACCATAGATGATTGTTAAAATGTCTACAGTGCCTGTTTATGAGGCCAGAAGGCAATTTCATTGCCTAAAACATGTGTTTTGTTGGAAAAAGAACATGGTATGGAAAGGGTTATGTATGTTTTAAAACTCAAGCTGTTTCTAACAAACTAGTCATCATTATGTGAATTTTTCCTCTGCATATTCCCTTATGGAACGTATTAGGTCTTCTAGTGACTTGGCATATGGTTTTGTATGCAAGATGCTTGTAAAACAGGCATTAAATCTGTAAAGCCACATTTCTAAACCATGAATGGTATACAGGCACATCATTAAAAGACAATGTAGCAAATTTCTTCATGAAATGGAAAAAAGTTAGAAGGAGAAGAAGCTCAAGCTTCTCTATGCTAGACCATGACCTGGCCCTGTTTCTGTGGCTGAGTTGTGTAATGGCATTCTTTCATTCCACAGTAGAGCAGTGTGTGAAGAGTATTTTTCATCCCTGTTACATGTTCCAAGGTAATCATGTAGGTTTAGAATAGTGCTTATAAAAGTATCTTTCGATTTTTGAGAAAATTATTAACATCTTTTATTACTTATGTTCAAGATTTTAGATGTCACTACTGATGATGGTAGGAAACTTAAAATATCCCTTGGGTATTTCCCCAAGATTTAAAGCAGCTGAAAAGCAGAACAACCTTCGTTCTTCAAATATTGTAGCTGGTGTTGAAAACTTTGGTCACGGACTTGGCTAAATATCTGGTTGTTTTATTTGTTTTTTTAATCTTATCAAAATGCAAAATCACTTTCCTCACCAATAATTTACAAGAGAAAAATACATGTCGCATGATAATTAGAAAAGGTTTCAAATGAGGTTTTGGAGATCAAAGTGAAATCTTCTCAGTTGCAGTGGATTGAGATTTCCTGTTACAGGCCTTTTTGAATTCACACAGGTGCTACTGTCTGGAGTGTATCCAGATAAGCCAGCTTTTGTGTGCATAAATTTGGAATACCTTTTATGTTGGCTATTTAATCAATGGGAGAAACTACTCTGACTAAAGCTATACTTTTTAAAAGTTGTGTGACTTTAAGTGTTGGTTTTAAGTTGTTCAGTACTCTTCACTTCAGAAGCAAGCACCTGGCTGGATACTAGATCCATTGTAATGGCCATAACAATGCTCAGTAAGAGGTAGGATAATCCTCTATTTACATTTGCTGGAGAGAAGAGCCTTTGTAACTAAGGTATTAACAGAGAGTAAATACATACAATTTGCAATCTGAGAGGAGGTAAGAGAAAGGGAGTGCTTTGTTTATTTTCCATAAGTTTTGGGGGTTTTATGTTGCTTCTATATCATGGAGCACTGGAAGTCAGATGGGCTTTTTAATTAGGCATAAAGAAGACTCAGATAATAGGATTTATCTCTATAAATACATCAAACTAACTGGAAAGATGGGAGTATAACTACATAAGCAAAAAAGCAGCGTTACCATAAGAACACATTGGTATTACCTGCTATCAGGACACTTAAATTGGACAGTACAAGGAGACTTTTAATCATCAGAGCAATGAAGACAATATCATAGAATCATCAAGGTTGGAAGAGACCTCTAAGATGAAGTCCAACCGTCCTCTCTACAACGCCTAACCATTAACCATCCACTGCAGCACCTCATCTGCCTCTCTTCTGAACACCTCCAGGGATGGTGCCTCCACCACCTCCCTGAGTATCCTGTTCCAATGTTTAACCACTCTTTCTGTGAAGTAATTTTTTCTAATATCCAACCTGAACCTCCCCTGGCAGATCTTGACCTCATTTCCTCTTCTCCTATCACTGGTCACCAGGGAGAGGAGGCCAGCACCTGTCTCACTGCCACCTCCTCTCAGGGAGTTGTAGGGAGCAATGAGGTCTCCCCTAAGCCTCCTCTCCTCCAAGCTGAACAGCCCCAGTTCCCTCAGCCTGTCTTCATAAGGTCTGTTCTCCAGACCCCTAATCACCTTGTTGTCCTTCTCTGCACCCTCTCCAGTACCTCGATGTCCTTATACCAGGATTCCCAAAACTGCACACAGTACTCAAGGTGCAGCCTCACTAAGGCTGAGTATAGGGGCAGGATCACCTCCCTGGTCCCGTTGGCCACAGTGTTCCTGATGCAGGCCAGGAGGGTGTTTGCCTTCTTGGCCACCTGGGCACACTGTTGGCTCATGTTCATCCAGCTGTCAATAAGCACCGCCAGGTCCTTCTCTGCTGGGCAGCTCTCCAGCCACTCCTCCCAAAGCCTGTAGCACTGCTGGGGTTGTTGTGGCTGAAGTGCAGGGTATGACCTGATTGAAACTCATGCAATTGACCTCAGCCCATCTATCAAGCCTGTCTAGATCCCTCTGCAGAGCCTCCCTCCCCTCTAGCAGATCAACACTCCTACCCAACTTAGTGGGAGTGTCTGCAAATTTACTGAGGGTGCATTCTGTCCCCTCATGCAAATCACCAATAAATGATCTGTGACATCAAAGGAGTGGTATATAACAGGAGCCTTCCTATCTTAGGAGTTGCATTAAGCCCACAGTGACTTAAAAAACTGATAACTACTATGGGATGGGGCAAAGAGAGTCAGTCAAAAAGATTTATGTTCCACAAATACCATTTTTTTGACTAACGAGGAGGAATTCCTAGACCTATCCTTGTATTTAGGAACTCAGGTTACTGATACCATTTGCTTTGGTCACAGATGATGCCTTAGCTACTCTGGATGGACTGCAGAGCACCACATTTGCCTGATGTTGGTCATGAGATCTTCAAAATGGCAGAGGGACTGAGGAAAGCTTCTAGAGCTCAATCCCATGATCTTTATCATGATGCAAACTGTCTAATTTATGCAACCTCTGTTTCTCACCTCATCTGAGTGGTCTTGTAGACCACCAGTATAGACAGCAACTGTAAAACATCAGAGAATGAATTGTCTCATGATATATAGTACAACAGTGTTAACAAAAAATGCCATCCTTCAGTTCTGTCAAAGTTTACACTAGTCTTGGCATATCCAAAAGACCCAAACAGCATTGTTTAATCACATCTAAGCTTGTAATTGTAAAGATGTAATACAATTAAAATAGATAGATGAAACACACTTAATCTTGAATTCACTGGCCTCCAGTTTTAATCTGTGTTCATCAATTATCATTTTCAGAATCATATGGGTTGGAAAGGACCTCTGAGATCGTCAAGTCCAACCCTTAATCCACTGTGGTTTCTAGATCACAGCACTGAGTGCTACATCAATCTCTTTTTAAAACTGTCCAGGGACAGAGAATCCCCCACCTCCCTGGGCAGCCCATTCCAATGCCTGATCACCCTCTCTTGTAAAGAATTTCTTCCTAATATCCAACCTGAACCTCCCCTGGCAGAGCTTAGGTCCATGCCCTCTTGTCTTACTGGGAGCTGCCTGGGAAAAGAGACCAACCCCCACCTGGCTACACCCTCCTTTCAGGGAGCTGTAGACAGTGATGGGGTCTCCCCTGAGCCTCCTCTTCTCCAAACTGAACACCCCCAGCTCCCTCAGTCTGTCCTCACAGGGCTTGTGCTGGATCCCTTCACAGCCTCCTTGCTCTTCATTTTGTAGTGAGGTTTCTCTGAGCAGGTCAGAGAAATAAGTTCTGAATTCATATCCCTATAAAGATAGTGGGCCTACCAGAGATGTTATTAAAGAAATTCAGAGTTCAGAAATGGAATAGCATCTTTCTGAGGACATGTCTTTGGTTTAAGACCAAGTTGACCAGTATGTGATTTGTACTTCAAAACCCATCCTCTGATTATCCAAGGAAGCATAAAAGCATTGAAAAGAAAGAAAAGGAAAAAAGGAAACAACAGAAAGAAAAAAAAAGTCTAAAAATCTTCTAATTTTTATAAGAATTCTTTTTCCCCTGACATTCTTTTTCCACAGACTCAAGCATGAACTGAAAACTCTTCAGATATATAATACAGTTTACTTTCTAGCAATGTTTATAGACATGAAAGAGTAAGAGTACACTTAGCCTGTTTTACTTCGTACTACAAATTAAGTACTAGGGAGGACAGAGACATTTTCATCATGGATGTGAGTTTCATCATATGCCAAGTATCAAAATAGCTAAGTTCTTGATCATTTTATTTTTTTGTTTTGTGAGTGTAATAGTTCTCTTAACCCAAATTCCACATCCTTTATAGCAGATGGTAAGAATTAAAGATCCAGTACAGAATTACAGTAGCAACTCTTATTCCATTTCCCTTACTTGTCGTTGAAGATCTACAATCAAAAAGGGTGGCTCTGTAAACCTTTTCATTATAACTCATAAGAATATTCAAGTTAGTGGATTCTTTGCACAAATTTGGCAAAGAAGCGAGACATCTGAACTAGAACTTTAATTAAGTTTTATACTTAAGAGAAAGTCTTTTCATTCCCCAAGGAAGTTAGATCCTCCACCTCCATACAGTGTGAGACTCTTGTCATCCTTGCCAAGATAATCTTGAATCTTACTTTGCCTTCCTCTTTAAGTTACTTAAAAATGCCTTTGCTATAAAACTCTTTCATAAGTTCCCAAGAGAGGAAAAAAAAAAAAAAAAAAAGACAACTTCCTTTCTGGAGTTTGTGGGAGTGACTCAGTCAACTGAATTCTGGTCTTCTGCTTATTTCTATTTTAACTGTGTTGCTATTTTGTATCTCAGTGTCTCCATTCACAGAATAAAGTAAATATTGGTCTTTATTACTCTGAAGTGAGATAGAAAAGTGTAAAATTTCAGTATAAATCCTGGATGGTTGTAATGGAACTTTACAATGAGAGGAAAAAAATTATCTCTTGCCAGTACATATGTTCTAAAAGGACTGTACAAAGTGCAGGACTTCTGAAGGTCTTCATAATTTACCACTTAACAGAAAGATTTCTTTCAAAATATATGTTTGGGATTTTTATTTTTTACGTTCTTCCAGTTGGAACATTTTTGTCCACGAAACTCCTGGCTCTTTACAGATCTAGAATGCCACCTGATGGATGATTATCATTAAATATTTATTTGATCTCTGTTAACACAAGCTCCAGAGGCAACATCCATATATAATTACAAGTCTCTTGGTAACTTCATTTCCCAGTGTTTGGGAACTAAACAAACTGGCTGTCATCCAGGACACATTTAGGATGCATGGAAACTGCCTGAATACCTGATTGTCAAGTGAGATTAAAAAGTGGACAAAATTTATTATGGAACAGATGACATTTTAAAAGAGCCAAAGCCAACATTTTTAGGATAGCCAAATACTTTACAATGGTATCCTTACAGGGACTGAAAAGAAATATATTAATTAATGCATTAAAACCAGGATTTTGTAGTTTTACTGAACATGATTACAAAACACCTGGATTACATATATTTGCAAGGCAAACCCTGTATTAATTTACACTTCTTGCTTACCATGTTTGTCTTGGTTCTAGCTGAAACACACAAAGCAAACATAGCATGTGGTTGGTTACACCTCTCCTCAGTGCAACAAGTAGCACATTGGCTGCTTCTGCTCTGCAAGGAGAGCTGGAAGGTGCAGAGGATAACAACTGGCCTGAGGTTGCATGAAATGAAGTTGGCTTTAGTCTGAGCATTTTCCCAGTTTTCCCAAGATCTGGGTGGTGGGAAAGAGTAATGTGATTAATTGTTTTCTCAGCAAAGTAAGATCATTAGCTTAAATTTGTCTCAGGAAAAGGATGCGCATAACTTGGCAGAAATAGAGAATGGTGGCTCCTTCTAGCTGAAAAAAAAAAAAAAAAAAAAAAAAAGTGGTAAAGAAACAGTAGTTCTGCATTAGTCTTTAGCAGGTTTGGGAGTATTTTTATCCAATGACCTTAATAGATTTATTTCTGATTCATTAACAGTTTAGAAAGAGAACAAGGTCTCTAAGCATCTCGATACAGCAACTGGATTTTCTTTTGCACATGTGGATGTGAGAGTCCAGCTAATGTCACTTCAGCAATCTGCCATCAAATGGATAGTTACCTGAAAAATCCTGTTCTTATCAGTTCTTATTAGGCATTTCAGAAGTCTCTTGTAGGAAAGTAAATTAGGGTGAAGAGGTTTCATATTTGTAGACATCATGGAAAAGCAAATACAGAATTGTCACAAAAAGATCAAACAGCTGTGAAAGCAGACTGACCATCAAGATTATTTCAATTTATGGGGACAATGACACATTTGCATGCTTATGCTTTTAAAAATAACTCATTAATTTCCTTTTCCTTTTACCTCATGAGGTCCTGTTGTATTAAGTATTTAGATATTAAATGCAGAACTGGGTAGAAGAGTATTCTGCATTTTGTAGATAACTGAATATGTGTTCAAATATTTTCTGTCTCAGGCATTTCAAAACTTACTCTGAAAATGACTGACCAGCATTTCTGCAGTCTGTGTTTAAATCAGAACCTAAATAAATCACTCTGACACTTCCTGATGAATTTTGTTTACTTTTATCATCATTCTTCCTACTACACATTGTTAAAAAAAAAAAAAAAAAAAAAGAATAGTATCAGTCAGTGGAAAAGTATGCATCTGCTTTTTGTAATCATAACAAAGCATGTAGGGCGTGATCCAGGGATTTTTAGGTGTCTTACCCCAGCATGGTGACTCACTGAGCTGGAGTCTGCCTCTGTTTTGATCAATGGACTGCCAAAAGGTTGTTCAAAAAAACTCACATGTTGACTGGGGAGTTTACCAGAAGTTAGGGTTCCCAGATGGAGGAGCATGTGTGAAACGAGGATACACAAAAACGTTCTGATGCCTGTGCAGTGAGCATGTCTTTTTCGGGTTCGCCAGTGTGAACTGCATAAACATTCTGAAAAACAAGGATCAGGAATACCAGTGTATCCCCATTTTCCTTTTCTGGCTTGAAAGCCATCGTAAGGGGAAGAGTGTCTCTGGCAGCAATTAGGAGGTAGGTATCAAAGGAACAGATGCCAGCTCCCAGGAGATGGAATTTCTTTGGTTAGAGGAAATCTATATACTGTTACTTTTGGTGAGACTAGTGCCAGTGTTTTGAAGGACAATGATGGGTACATGCCGGCCTTAACACTTCAACCATACATTATTCAGGGATCTGCAGTGGTTCATTCAGGTATCTCCTGAAAGTATCTCCGGCATACCTGAGAGCATGTAGAAACCTTTTCAGTTCAGATGTGCTTACCAGAATAATTCACTGCTTCCAGAACTAGGTGGTCATGGGTGAATTTTTTTCCATACCTCACTCCCTCTTTTGGGACTTTAGCAATATTTAGCATTTAAGTTGTATTTAGGCACAGCTGTTTAGAGTGCTAAAGTTAGCACTGTCATTTGCATAGGTGAAGGTATCACTGAATACCATGAAAACGGGAACTGGATTCCATTAGAATCATAGAATTGGCTGGGTTGGAAGGGACCTCAGAGATCATCGAGTCCAACCCTTGAACCACCATTGCAGTTGCTGGACTATGGCACTGAGTGCCACATCCAGTCTCTTTTTAAATATTTCCAGGGACGGAGAATCCACTACTTCCCTGGGCAGCCCATTCCAATGCCTGATCACCCTCTCAGTAAAGAAATTCTTTCTGATATCTAACCTAAACTTCCCCTGGCACAACTTAAGACCATGCCCTCTTGTCTTGTTGAAAGTCATCTGGCAAAAGAGACCAACCCCCACCTGGCTACAACCTCCCTTCAGGGAGCTGTAGAGAGCGATGAGGTCTCCCCTGAGCCGCCTCTTCTTTAGGCTGAACAGCCCCAGCTCCCTCAGCCTCTCCTCAATACTCATCTTTCAGTTTAAGATTTTTCCACACTGACAGTAAATTTCTTAATTGGTTAAAGACAATTCTTCCATGACTTTAACTATCTCTATCACAGCTAAATTACTAAACATGTTGTCTAAGACAGAAGTTCACAATCTGTGCCTCTGCAAAGCAGCAAGCAAACACTGCCTGGGGAGCCAATATTGAGAGATGTTCCAACCCCAGCATTAGCAGAAGTGAAAAATAAATTTTGGAAGCCTGGCCCAGGGTGAATATTGTTCTACTTTGTCAGCTAACCATACTGCAGCTGTAACTTAATTGGATTGGTTAATTGGATTATTTGTTCAAGAAACTGGGCTGAAAAATTTCATGGCTAACATGATTTGAATGCAAGAAATTTTATAATGAAGAACTCATTTGTCTGTGTAGTTCCCACCTCTTCCCGTGCTCAATGTCAGGTATTTTTGTGTTTTATTATTGGCAATTTTTCTTGGATTATTGCTCTCTATTTATGATTTGAATTGTTAGCAGTACAAACTAGATGTTTGGAAATCTCCAGAATTTCCAAAGGTTTGCTTCTTTAGCAATGTGGTATTCCCCTTGCTGCTTTCCATATAAGGAGTTAGTTAGCTGCATGTTAAACAGTGTATAATGTCTTTCATAGCATACTGTAAAAAAGATGTTAAAGAACTCATTTCAGCTGTCTTTGTCAACACTCCAGATAGCAAATGAAGAATATAAATGAAAAAGTTGTTGATTTAGAACTGAAAGGAAGACCTTCAACACACGGAATCACTAGCTAGGGCCCTAAAATGTACTTAGAAGAAATGAGAGATTGTGGCATACAGGCAATAATAATCTGCAGAATGACTAAAAGTATATACTTTGAATCCTTAATTTGAATTAGCCTTTCCAGTCTAATAATTACCTTTTTCCCCTTTTTGCTAAAGCAACTTAAATATTTGGTATTTAAGAGATTTCAGAGTTTGAAAAACAGCTGAATATCTTTTGAGCCAAAACCAGGAAAAGGCCCATTGATGTACAGGTCTACCTCCTGTCTGCCATGTATCCTCAGTTTAATGCTAGTAGATGATGTCTGATTAAATCCTGTGGCCATCTTTGAAAATCCCACTTTGGCTTAGAAGTATTTATATATGGAAATCTGTTATGAGTGCTGTGTTGGTAACTTTCAGTTATGCTTAGTAAAATGTAAAACTGGAATCTCTATTTATAACATTGTTGTTTAAGGTTCACTTTTGTTCTGTCCTTGGTTTAATTCAGTCTATTCACATTTTGCTCAAACAGCAGGTTTGGTCATTAGTAAATAACATAATAATAACTTAGCTCTTTGATCTATACAGTCCTTACATATAATGTGCCTGTAGGCATGTGGAATGTAAATATTCTGTAAGTGCAAATAATTAAAAGATTTTGGATAATAGGCATGTTGAAACTAGAGTATTTTGCAGATTTTCAGTGCCTGTTGGATAACAGAGAGAACAAATAAGCAAGAAAAACCTCAAATCATCTCAAAATTTACAAAGACTTTATTTTTAATAGCACTTATAAAAATTACTATGTATTTAGATCCCATTATTTACATAGGAAAAAAGCATATTCTTATTGATTTGCATAATTATAAAATATGTAGTGATTTTAAGGTTCATGTATGGGTTGTCTTTAGATCTAGCAATATGATAATTGACAAGATGCATCAGAGTTCTGGTTTTATTTGGAGTGTGATGCTCCTTTTATTAATGTTACCCAGGTGATCTAGCAAAAAAGTATTTCCTGGTAAAGAATTTTGCTACTTTTAAGTTAAATATCATCCTATGACAGTGACACAAGCCAGTGAACAAATTCCATCTTCTTTTACATACTCAATATTGGGGAACACAATCCCATCTCCAAAGACCATGCCAGGTAAATGTCCCTGAACCCCAGTGGGAGTAATTGCTCGTGTACTGTTTAACTCTGAAGGTAGAATAATTTTTTTGTTAATTCTTGAAAGCAGTATAGTCAGTACACTTTGGAGCCGGTTGTCATTAATATAGCCTGTTATAAATAACAATTCTGTTTCAAAAATCATAGTGGAGAAGAAGTTGGCTAACTTGAGGTCCCCTTTGGTTTCTTCTGTGATTCTGCAGCTTAAGTGAGATGTTTCTCTGACCACTAAAAGATTGTTCTTAAACAAATTTGAGCTCTTATACACTGCAAGGTCAGACTAAAATGTCTTTTCAAAGACTAGCAACATCTTCATTGCATCTTCCCAGAGTGTGTGTTGTTCATACATGTATAAGTGCAAAGCTTTGTACAGCATAAGATACGGAGATTTTGTAAGTAAGACTTTGTAGGTACTTAACTCTCAACTCTTCACATAGGTAGTTATTTTCAATAATTATTGGTACAAATATTAAATTCAAACTGTTTCTAACTCCTATAGGCATCCTCAAAAGGCATACTGCATATTGAATGTGTACTTTCTTTGAAGAGTTTCAATATCTTTGTGTATAAGTCTACCCACCCTCCTGAATCTGTGGTGTCTGACAGTACAGTTTAAGGACAGCCAAGTTCAGGCTCCACCAAAACAGGCAGTCCTGGTTTGTCTCATCTGTAAAAAAAGCATTTCTGCTGCCTCAGTTACCTGGATCAGAAAGCTATCTACCTTAAAAATAGCACAGGAAAACAAAAATTGAAGTTGTCTGCCTGGTACAGCTGGCTAAACCATCTCATTGGTGCCGCTGCAAAAGGAAGGGGGCGGAGGCCTAGATTGGCTTTTTCATCATCAGCCCACACTGGTTTTGCCTAAATGAATCAGGAAGCCATGTTTTATAAAAGCAAATGACCAGTTTTACTTGAGATGTAAGAGAGATATAAGATTGAAGAGATATAAGGGAAAGATTTACTTGTCATTTAGCAGCTCTAGGGAAACTGCCAGGCACTGTTCTGTCATGTTTAGTAGCTCCTGAGTGATCTTTATCATCATGCTTTCTTAGCCTCTCTAAGTGACTATAATACTACCTAATCTTTCAAATCTGAGATCTTCTCTCTTTGCTTTCCTAGAGAGCTTCGTCTATGTTGTTTGATTTGCTTTGGTCTTAAATGGAAAGGTTGGATAGCATTTGAAAGGCAAGGCTTGAGATGGGAGCTCTCTGCCTATCACAGGGAGCAGACAGGGCTAAGGTGCATCACAGTTTGTGCAAAAGCAAATTCTGGGCTTAGTCCTGCCCTCATGGAGGCTCGTGAGCCTGCACAGGCAAATTCCATACTTGCAATAAATGTACACCATCATCAGCTCTTGCTGACAGATTCAGTCAGCTGGCACAAGAAGCTTCGCAACCCGAGGCAACTTTTGATTATCCATAACTTAAATGCCTTAACATTCTGGAACTAAAGATCTTCAGCTTAAACTTGGCACGGGGCTCTGTGGGAAACCAGCAAAGCACAAGGAACAACAGAAGGCGAAGAAGTTCAGGCAGTGTAGCCAAGGAGACACCCGTGTGCATCACAGCTAGTTATCTGGTGCTTTTCTGGCTGTCTCATAAGCCTGTGTGAGTACATTGCATTGCTGTTCCTAGTAGGATTTAGGAGGGGAATGTAGTGCCAAAGCCAGGCTGCTGCTCCTGAGAGACCAGGGTACGTCACTTAGAGAAAATGCCTATTGCTTCTTGAGATCCTAGTATCTGAGCAGAGTCCAGTTGTGGTTTAGCTTGCAGTTTAAGTACCCAAATGTAATGTCTATGATTACGAACTTTCTCCTTTTATCTTACTGTGGTCTGGTATAATTTTGTTCCTTATCATCCATTATCACATTAGAGGCACAGTCTTATCAAATACCTCATCAGGTGAATGAGAGGTATTTAGTTAACTTTGCATTAGTGATGAAGAACACTGAAAAGTTTGTCTCCTTCTCTTCTTTAGCATCTGTACACTTTGCAGAAAATCACCTAATCAGAATCCTGCACAAATAATCTCATGGCTCAGTGTCAGGTTTTCCATTATTAAATGAAAGGTTCTTGCTTCTGGAAAAGATCAGTTAAGTGCATTTCTCTGGAACTGTCCCATGAAGATTATAGTATAGAGGTATGAGTAGGTCCTTATGAAGGATGAAGAGTATTGTTGTTGCATCTAGGCTTTGTAGATATGAAAAAAATTACTAAAAAATCTTTTGTTACTACATGTTTGGAGATGTCTTACTTCTTTTTTTGTTTTTTTTTAAATTTCTTTTATTCAATAGACTTGGATTGTCACTTGCTTTTGTCTTCAACTACTCCTGCTTAATCCTATTGTAAAAGCCCAGAGTTCCTGCGGGAATCCAGTGACAGATGATGTGAATGACATAGCAAAATTGGTAAGTAGATTTTATTTAAAATCATTCTTTATGTTAAACACTAGTCAGTCCAATGGCACTTACACTTTTAAGAAAAGTTAGCAAATCTATATTAGAACCAGAGGAATATTGAAAAAAAATTAATCCAGCAAAGTCTATCATTTGATCAAAAGCAAAACCTTTATTTCAGAGACTGGAGAATAGATTTCAGAGTTCATTGAAGAGATGACCTTCTTGACCAAGCTGGAGTACATATGTGTTTTCCTTCCTCCAGGCTTCCTCAGAAATTGTCTGGGATCAGATTCCTTCCCATGCAGATGAAAGATTATTGTCTACGTGTTACTGATTTTTACGTAGCAGACTGGCGGCAAACACAACTGAAAGGAAATGGAAGTCTTTACCTTGGATATATGGGAAATTTGTGCCTTATACAAAAATAGTGTGATATTATACATCCTTGTAGCAATTAAGGTCATAGCAATTGTGCAGCTCTTACAGTTTTTAGGTGTGAGTGACCTACACTCATTACATGTCTCTCTATTTGCTGTACCTAGAAGTTCAAATCTGGAGGACTCAGAGCTTCATGTAAGAACTGAATTAATTTTAGTACATCTTAACTCCTACTTAACTGGACACTATATTATCCTAGAAAACTGCATCTTCCTACATGAAGGCAGTTGGTATTTAACTCCACAGAAATCAGTAATTATGCCAATTTTCAGCAGTGCGGGATCTAACACCAAATAATATATACGGAACACTTAGCAAGAATACCTTTATCTACTTACTGACTTCAGCTGAAAATTATGGCTTCATTAGGGAAAAAGCAGTTGCAATACCAGTGTTAATACTATCAAAATCTTAATTTGGAGTGCCTCTCAATTGCTACCAGTGAAGTGTTTTTGTTTTCTTAGGACTGGCGCATAGTGCAAATCTCTGGATATGCTCTATAACCCTATTCAGATGCTTAGTGCTTGACATTAGTCCCTCTGGGCAGAATTCTTAAGTATTGACATGTTTCTTCAAGATAATATTTCGTCTCTTGAAAGAGTATGAACGTGTTGAAAGCATGACAGAGCAATAGAACTCCTGTGAGGACTGGTGAAATTGTCTAGTATAGGGTTAGCAATAGCTTTTTTTCAATTATGTATCTTCAAAACAAACACTTTAACCTTCCCTTTAGAGCAATTCGATCTTCAAGAATGTATAAATATAGTTTACAAAAATTTGCATTTCGCTTGAGCAATCATGCTTTGCTTTTCAGATAACTTATGAAAGAAACAATATAATAAAAATTAGTCTTTAATTTGACTGTGACTTTCCTTATCGTGCTCCTACATCTTCCTCCAGACTAGTCCAGCAACCACAATTCTTAAAAACATCCCTGCAGCACTGTGTTTCCATACCCCCTACTCTCCTCCACATCCCCACACAATCAGCATGGTTGGTAGTTCCCTCCCATGTCCCTAAGGCATGATGCTTACCTGAGCAATATTTTTGACCTCTTGCCAAACTTATAGCCCTTTTTGCTTGGGCTGAGCAGGAAGGACTTCATGTGGTAACCATTTTGGTGTCTGTGCTGCTTGTCCAGGAGGAAAACCTCTGCCAGCTTACAGCTGTTCAGCTTACAGTGTGCTTCTGCTGCTGCCAAGCTTGAGCAGAGTGGGGTAGAGCTGAGCTCCTCCTTACTCCTCAGTAAGGATGCTGTACAGTTCTTCTCCTGACTTAAACCCATACCTTTCAGATCTCTCTACCAAATGCAAAACTTTGGGTGAAGTTAAATAGCAAGTTCAAAGATAATTTTGAGTAGAGAGGTACAAAGCCCAGACACCTGGATTCTCTGTTTTAAGTTGTATAAACATCTGAGAATGGTTTGAGGAAAGTCTGTAACCCTGCTTTGTCTGTCTATCTGTTAACATTTGCATAGATTTTTCATGTGGAAATGACTTCTAAAAAGCCACTTGAGAACTGAAGAGATAACATGGAAATAACTTTAGAATCTTAAATTTAGTTTAAGAAATCTTGGTTTTGGTTAAACTGACTGTATAGCAAGTAGGTCATTCTCTTTTGAAATACTGCATAAAGCTTGACAACTTGACATTGAGAAGAAAATGAAAAAAAAAATATATAATAAGGTTTTAAGTATCTTTAAAACAATATATTATTACCTGACAGTATGAGTATGAGACAGGAGAAATTCGCAGAGAATACTGAATTATCACTTTACTTTGCTAAAAAGTACTATTTCTTTATGCTATATGAAGTATAACCTTAGTACACATAATCTGGACTACAACATATATAAAAATATAATTCAAGAGACCCTACACCTCTTGTAAATTATTAAAATGGTGTTGTACCACTTCTGCTTTTTGAAACAAAATGTACTCATTGAATTCGGCAATGATATTCTGATGACTTATATGTTCAAAATTATGTCTGCGTTCTTTATTGATCCTTTTGGCCTGAAAGTCTTTTTTCCCACTGATACAGTTTGTTCTAATAGGACATAGTGTCTTTAATAAATGTCCTCACATTCCATGCTCAGAACAAATTGTACTGGTGAGGATTTCACTCTTATGAGTACAGTAATTGCCCATAGTTATTGTGATGTTATCCACAAACTCTGTAACACTTGCTGAGAGTGGTCTGACATTTCAAAAGGCTTTATTCTCCACCAAACTGGCATCATCTTTAAACCCTTTTGTCCACAGTCATGAGTGTAGTCCCATACCTATGTGTGATAAACTTGCTGCTCAGCAGCAGTATGCAAGTCCCAGTTTAGGATATTGCCTCTCTTCCTCCTGTCTCATCACAAGTGCTCAGACATCATCTTAGATTCAGTATGGCCTGAATCCTCCACTGAGGTGGATTATGATTTCTTCATCTCCACAAAATGTTAAGTTTTCCCTGCGCCTATTCTTCTCACTGTACAAGTATATCACCATCTCTCCCCAGCCATTAAGGTCTATAACAAAGTTTAGCATTTTGGCTCTTTCCTTTTCACAGACCCATGTATGTTTGCTTTCAAAACCTCCATAGTTTCTCACGTCATAACAGCATTTATTTGGTTCTGGGTTTTTTGTTCTAAGAGCTATAAGGCCCCTGTATGACTGACTGAAAAATTCTGAACGTGGCTGTGACTGTCCTCTGCTCTAGGGATATGATAAGAACATGCCTCAGTTAACACTTACTGTCAATAAAGACCAGAGACATCTATTAAGCCTAAGCTATTGGAGAATAAATAAGGCACACTGAGCAGTGCTTGGACATGTGGGTCATTTGCCTAATCAACTTTGTGTTGAGTAATAAATTGGGGACAGATGTATGGTGTAACTTGTTTTCAGTGGTGTTAATCTGGATTTTCACTGGCGTCATACTAGACTCAGAGCAGAAGCTAGAATCAAAAAGAAAGAGCAGATTCAGTAACATTAAGGTGTCTGAGCATGAATTAATCTAAGACTGGTATCTGTTCATACAAAAAATTACTTGTATTTTCTGTAAGACTGAATTTATTCATATCTTTAGAACATAATTGTGTCATATGAGGAATGTGTCCCAAGTGAAATGGTTTTAAGAATCAAAGAACAATTGAACAATTACATTTTGTTTGGTCTTTTTTTTTTTTTTTTAATAATGAGAACTTTAAAGAGCGTAATTTCATACCTATAGGGAACAAAAGTATTTAGAGAGTATTCATTCTGCATCACTAATCACTTGAACTCCTGCTTCTTTTTAAATGAAGATGTCTGGAGGAAAACACAACACTTGATGAATAAATGTTCTGTATTATGAAACTGCAATTGCAGCCCCTGTCAATAAAGCTTGTCCCCATTGCTCTTTTCAGCACAGTAACTCAACAGAAAGCTGCATGAGTCTGATTTTGCATACGAATTAGGAATCTGTTGTATAAAAGTTTGTTAAATATGAACATCAGACTTGAAAAGTAGAATTCACTGAGCTATGCAGTACATATAGAATGTACCACATATTTTGGTTTCATCCATTAACAAAGTATTTGAAAAGGCATGCCTCAAACAAGCAATCTGGTCAGGAAATGTCGACTTTATGTTTGGGCTTCCAACATTCAAAAGAAAAAAAATTTCACCTTTCTTCCAGGATCTACTTATCTAAAGCAATTTTTTTCTTTCTTCAAATTGCATCTTTGCTTTAAATGTTGCATTCTTGGCAACATTTGATATTTATTTCTAAATGTATCTAACTCTCCTGAGTGAAGGAGGTAAAAAAAAATGATCCAGTGTTGTTATCATGAAAATAATCTGCCACTGTGACTGTATGAAGTGTGAACGGAAATTGTTATCATGTTGCCTTAAGCCAAATGATGAGGATTTTATTAACTGCTTCATTAGCAGATGAGATAGAGTAGATTGTGGAAATGATAGATGGAAAGTGGAATCTCCTGCAGGAAAAGAAAAGCCAAATATATAGAGAAGGGAGGTGCAGTGGCATTAATGAATAGGAAAGGGGAATGAGAAAGAGATTAATGAGAGGTTGAAATGGTAGCCAAAAGGAAAGCATGATATTCCCATCATGTGCTTCAGAATGAAAAAAGAAATCACTGACAATGGTAAGTGGAAATATTTTTTCTTTAAAGGCTTACTTATCTTTGAGCTGTTCTTAAACAAAAAATGATATCTGTGCTTGTCTCCTTAAAATTTTCAGAACAGTCTCAATAAAGAGAATTTCCAAGAGCAGTAGCCCTCATTTCAAAGCACTTCACTGCTGAGATAAGTCATCTCGTTTCTGTTCTGCTGCTGCCATGAAAGAGTAGTATATGGAACCCAAATCACTTTTACATCTTTTTTCTATTTCACTGTCTCTGTGACCTTAAGCATATTTTGAAAGTATATTTGGGTTATGTGTTACAGTGGTTACAGTGTTAACATAGCGGTATTAAATATTCAGACCTCTGTATGCCAAAAGGAATCTTACTTTCCCTAGTTTGAGATTTTGTTACAACTGGGAATACAGCACTTAACGTTGATTTTGTATGGATTTAAACACGTAAGTCTGGATTCCTGTTCTCTGGCTATTCTCAGAGTTTTATAGGACTTCTAAAATCACAGAAACTCACTGAATCTGGGAAAGATTTTGTGGGATCTTCCTTGAAATTCAGAGTTATTTTAGTTCTATACTTTTCAAGATGACCAGTTGACATTCTCTATAGTCATCTAACTGTTTTCTCTGAAGGAAAGCCATGCGGGCAGGTGTTTTGTTGCCCCCAGATTTGTCACTGTATTTAAGAAGTTGAATGTAGGAGCCAAAAAAAGTCACTCTGGGGCTTTAGGGAATTTCAAGGGACAGGCCCTTTCCATCCCCTTTTGCTCAGGCAGGTCAGAGCCCTCCTGTACTCTGCCCCATGAAGCTCCCTCCTGGGAGCAGCAGCAACCAGGCACCCAGCATACAGTGGGTATACAGAGTCCTTTTGTTCCTTTCTGGATCATTTCAGAAGTTCAAATGCAAGTGATTGGTTTTTGGGTAGCAGTCTTGGTGCCTAGTCTTCAATGACATTTCAGTATTCATTTCAGGAAAGTAAGACAGTACGAAAAGCACAGATTTAGTACAAATATATCCTTTGCTCTTACATCAGGGGCTCTACCCTATTTTCTGTGAATCAGTTGGGAAGTCCAACTGGGACTCAAATATAGCTCCCTTGCTTTGACTGAGCTCCATCATTTACCATCAGCAGTGCATCTGGCATATGGAGTTTAATCAATAAAACTTTAACAGGTTGTTTCTTCTTTGGGCAGGGCATATATTTTCTGTTTGACACCCTCCTTCCAGTGATTCATTTTTAGTAGTAAATTCAAAAATATCTTTCCTGATTCACAGTCTGTCAAGAAGAGGCTGAGCTGTATTCTCTGGCTTTGTTTGAGAAACTATAAGAACTCTTGCGCTGTTATATTTTCTTAACTGTGCTGCTATATTTTTTTAGCTGTGCTTGAAAAGTGCTTGACAGGCTCTGATGCCAGTAAAGTAGATTGTATACATAATGCATATCAGTTCTTGTAGTGTTCATTGATTCAGAACAAATTTAATCTTCCAGTGACCTTTCTTAAAGAACAGTGCTTTTGCTGACATTGCTAAGTACTGTATCCCTCTACAGTGAGTGCTGGAAACTTAGCACATGCAGTAGCATCTTCACTATCTTTGCTGCTTGAAGTGCTGCAAATCCTGGCTCTCTAGGCACGCAAAGCAAGCTGGAGAAGAGAGTGGATTACCTATTTGTGTGTCATCATGTCTGGGTGATTTCAGAGGAAGGAAAAATGCACAAAAATGTATGGATAAGAATTTAGAATAAGTAAGATGCTCTAAAGAAATAACAAATGTATTTTCGAGTATTTGTGTTATCTTGAATCAGCTCCCCAAAATTCTAGACAAATAAAAATTAATACAGAATATTTCAGTGGTGCTTTTTCAACTCCTTCTTTTGGAATGCACAAGTGGAAAAAGAAAGAAGAAAACTGATGTAAATAAAGGAATTTATTAGGGACATTAGTATAAAACTTGATTTTTTAAGCTGTAGGAGAAAGGTAGATGTCATTGAACATGTGGTTCAGCCCACAATGTAAGTTTTAAAATGCTGGGGATTCACTAGTGACTGACTATTTGTAAGCATCGTCCTAGATCCTTTCTAACACCAACCATTCTGAAATTTATTTTAAAAGAAATTCTTTAATTTAAATAAATTTTTAATTAACAAATAAAACATCCTGTTCTGTCGTTCTGTCAGCCAAATATTACCTAACAACTGCACAGAAAAAAAACTATAATTGTTGTGTTGTTGCTATATCAGGAGAACAAGCAGCAGCCCTAATAAAATTAGAGTTAACCCTGAGAAGTAAAAATTCTTTGCTAACAAAGTGTAGATTCCATTTCACTAAAGGAATTATATGTGTGCTTATTGTCTTTGAACTAAATGAATTTCAAGTCCCAATAAGAAATATCAATTGAATACTTCACTGATACAGAAGAAAATATATCTACTATGTCATTAAGCATCACGGTATTATTAAACCTTTCTAAAGAAGTACTTCAAGAAATTTTGGATCCTGGCAGCATCTCCCTGTTCATCTCTGCACTCAGCAAATTCCCCAAATGATCAGCCACGTCTTACAGTAGTGTTGGATCCCATCTGTGGGAAACTGAGTTGTATAATTGAGAACCCTTCTTCCACACCCCATGCTCATCCACACCTGCAGAGCCATGCTCAGCTTACATGTGTGGAAGCTCTCCTTCGCCCCAGGACATTGCTGTGATATAATTATATTGCTCATCATTAGTAAGAGGCACAACTTCAAAGCTGAAGTTGTACTCAAGTGTTTTTCTGAGCTGGTACATAACACAAGTCAGGAAGGTATTTCTGTAGGTTCAAATGCTTGCTGAAGTGGAATGTTTTTTGAAGGAAAAAGGCTTGGAGCTCTTCTGTTCTGAGTGGTTGGGGTTATATACCAATTGTCACTTCAAGACATGCCATTAAAATATAAAAATGCAGTGGAGTTTCTGCCATAATGATTAACCTCAGATCCCTTCTTACCACCACATTACTGACTAATTCTTCTGGGAAGTGGTAGGATTTAACATGATCAGATTGGATTAGGGAATGTTACAAGGGTGTGGAAAGATGCTTCACTTGTGAGCAAATAAGAGTAGCACCTCCATAGAAAACAGTGTTTAAGCTTTTGCTCTTGGTAGGTTACATAAAAATGTTATTGAATATTTGCTAGATTTTGTTAAATAGTGGAAATGAAGTCTTACTTTGTGTGGTCAGTAATAACATATTTATTATCTGTTCATTGTAGGTTGGAAATCTCCCAAATGATTATATGATAACCCTTAAATATGTCCCGAAGATGGATAGTCTGGTATGTACAACCACTTCAAGTTAATCCCAATAAAATAGCCCACTGGAACTAGTAGTGGGTGTAATGTTTTAGATCTATTTTACAGTTACATAATGGGTATTTCACTTTTCATCCACTTCACAAGTATTCATTTAAAAGAACTGTAGAGGTATTCTTGCAGTCACTTAAAACCTTTTTAGTTACAGGAATATTACAAAAATGTACTAATTTTATTAACATTTTCTATGGGAAAAGTCGAACTATGGTTGGACTGTTGTTTCAACACCTAAGTTGAAAATTGGTTCTTTCTTAAGTAGTTTCTTTCTAATTGAAGTTTGGAATTTACTGTGGAATGTCCCTCTGGTCTAAGCCAGTAGAAACACCATTAAAGCAGAAGAAATGCTGAGTAGCCAATGAAGACAACCCAAAGTTCAGCAAATAGTAATGTCAGTAACTGAACAAACCGGTAGCAAGTGAGGACAGTATTTCATTCCAATGTGCTTTGTACTATTCTTTCTGCAATATTCTTTCAAATAAATACAATCATCTTTCATTAATATTTTATAACATTTTGTATTAGAAAGTGTCATATTATCACTTATTCTACTAGATATTTTTAATGCTTTTCCTTAATTAAAAAAAAAGTTATTAAGAATAACACATTGAAAAAGGCCTCTTGTTTGTTGCATACTGCAAGAAAAAGGAGAGAAGCAAAAAGGTGAAAGTGGATATTATGGTGAATCCAATACTGTACTATATTTTTTTAAGGGAAGAAAAAGTAAGAAAAGAACTAGTTTGTCAATTAAACAAAAATATTTTGCATGTGTTAAAAGCGAATAATTGTATACATATATGTAGCTGGAAATTATCTGGTAGATGTAAGAAGCTGTGTTTATGTCTCTTCAAAGTTTTCACTGTGAAAATCCACTTTTTTATGATACACATATAAAAATGCATCCTATCCTAAAACACTGTAGCAAATCTAGCTATATTCCCACAGAAATTGGAGAATGATGCCAGTAGCAACACTCTCTCAGTTCTGAAAAACATTAATTAAGAAGATGGCTGGAGGAAAATGAGGCTGTGAGGTAGAGAAGGGCCCTGAGCTTTGAGGTTATGAGGTATTACGGCAGATCTGTCAGTGTTCTTATGAGTTATGTTGGAAGCTCGAGACTTTTACTAAAACTTAGCATACGTTAGAAAATCCAGTTTAAACTTGATTGCTTAGGCAGAAAATGTCTGTAGAACAAATGCTATGGAAGTCAGATGCTAGATCATATAATAATTAAGTAATATAATTTAAACTGATGGAAAATTTTCCATTTCTGAAAATACCCAATAAACAGAGAAAATGTAAGCAGAGTGGCTACTGCCATCCCCTGGCTGTGGCTCTTTATGAAATTCAATTACTTTAGTGCCTGATGTGATGAAAGTCATGTCCGTGGTAGACAGCTGTAGCCTGAGCACTGCATCTTAGCTGGTAGGATGAGTGCAAAAGCTGATGGGAAAGAGCCAGGCTGGATCAGGTCAGTTCCCTCCACTGTGCTCCTGGGATGGTTGGCATGAAGAAGGCCAGGGAGCCTGATTAAGTGATGAGTCCTGGTCATTCTCACTGCTTAACTCTTACCCCACTCTATCGTTCAGTTTTGGCTGCGAGTATGCAGGGGTTTTTTTCTGTAGTTTAAATACCATGTCATCCTGCTGCATCGTATTCATAAACTTAGATCCAGTTTACATTAATGATGAGTAGCCAAGAAATAAATAGGAGGAAGAGAAGTTCAGAGCCTGTATTTCCATATTCCCTTTGTTCATATGCCACTTTCAGTCATGGGGATAGAAGGTGCAGCTCTTGGCCACGTGCCTTTGCAGGAGGAAGTTTTCAGTGGTATTCATATCCCACTTGGCCAAATTCCTCTCTGGGGATTTCAGGTTGTGTTATGCATACCTCAGCAAAGGCTGGCTGAATAAGTAGGTTTTCTGTTGGGTTTTGCAAGATCCCTGCAAGCCGGGAAATCCACGGTTTGTATAAGGCGAATGCTCTTTGTTCAGCTCTCAAAGGATTGAAATGGTATGCTGCAGGTTTTTGTTCAATAGATCTCAATCTTCACTGTGTGCTTGAAGTGGGAAATATGCCCAAGGTAGCAAGTCTCAAGTGTAGATGACTTAAGGTAAGAAGGCAGGGTGAACTCAAAGCAGATGCAAAGGTAGTGTATGCATGTAACAGGATCAGACTGACCTGATCCATTAAACAGAAGGGTTGTTGCATTATGAACTAGCTCAAGGAAACAGAGTGGCTTTAAAAGTAGTCTCGCATAGAGTGAACTGTGTAGTCTAACCTGAAGGTTAAAAGTCAGAGATGACAGAAGCAGGGGCTGAACTAAGAAGACGAGATAAACTTGAAGCTTTTAGATAGATGTAAAAAGAAAAAGGTAAATAAGGACAACCTGCAAGTACAGGGGAAGTCAGGTTTGCAGGTGCCCTAAAATAACAGAGTTAAACCTCTATTTCTTGTTGCAAACAACGTCACATTTCTCTATTTCAACAGTTTAATCTCTGTGTTTTGTAGATATTGAGATAGCAAATGACTGCACAGCTTGATATTACTGAAAAGAAAACTTGAAACTCTCATAAAATACAGATTTGTAGGTCAGAACAGTTCAGTCAGAGGAGACTCCCACGCATATCCTAAGCCACGGGAGCAGCAAAATAGATTCCCTGCTGGAATCACCAAATGCTTACTAGCAGAAGTGGAAAGCTTTGGCTAGTCCATGCCAGAGGAGAATGCCCACCCACAAAGACGTCAGAGGAAAAGGGTTTCCAGGTCTGCAGTTCAGGAAAGCACAGAAGTTCTGTGTCCTTGTTCCTACACCAGAGTAAGGAAAATGTGTTCTCTCTCTTAGGAGGGCAATGGGACATGGTACAAAGCCTGCTGCTTGTATGGAGTACGTTTCAACAAGCTTTCTCAGTTTTATTTGCTTTTTCTCTATTTGAAGGAAAAAAGGGAAGCAAAGAATCAAGCTAAATGCCATCAATTTCACATTTTGTTTCATTCTTTTCTCAGTCATTGGTAAAATAATTACAGAAGGTGGTAATACTGACTCTCCATTTGTTATCAGCATATCAGAGTTGAGTATGAGTGAAAAGTCAGATGGAGATGAACAATATATTTACATTTGGTTCCCTAAGCCTAAAAGCCTAATAGTTTGCTTAGCCTTTGAAAGCATGAGGTGTGTTTTTCCTCATCAAAAACTGTCATATATCAGGTCAGAACAACACTTGTGTCATTAAGAAAGCAATTCATTTTGCAGTGCTGGTAATGATAGTAGCAAAATTTTTTTCAATAAAGAGTATATATGCAGGTTTCTTGCAGAAATTGAGTTAAACAAGATTAAGTCTAAAAGCAGATACATCTCCAAACATTTACTGTGCATTGCAGAAAGTGGAGTGGATGGATTCAATGGATGCTGTGCATGAACTGGTTTAGTGAAACTCAGAGTATTTAGGGGATGCTGGGTCAAGATCTCAAGCTTTAATGAGCCTGAAACACTTTCAACCACTGAAAAATAGCTTCACCTATGAAATACATTTCTATATCATTTATCATTAAAAATTCAGCATTTACTGGAAAGAGATTTCCAGGTACATGTTGCATCATGACTAGTACATTACCTGTATTTTTGCTGACCGTATTGAGTCAGGCTTTTTCCTGGACTGGTTGGCTTTTTAGTGTACTTGACTACTATTATGTAAATCTAAGTAAAAGAAGTGACTCCGTCTGAGGCTGCAAGATGAATGGCCAGGTTTCAATCACATGAACAGCTGTACAGACTTTGTCTGCAAAGTAATTGAATACTTTTGTTGTCAAAAATTCTGTAAAAAAACTTTTAGATCTAAAAACTGTTCTCAGTAATGGCATTTAGTGAAAAAGCTGAAGAGAAGGAGTTAACTGAGCTAGCTAGTTTTAAGGTAGATGAGAGCACACATGGATTTAATGCAAAATGTTTATGGAAACCTTCCTCAGGAGAGAGGATCTTTTGGGTTAACTAAGTCATGGAGGGTAACATAATAAAATGAAAACTGAGACTGGTTTAGAGAAAGTCTGGAGAAAATCATTAAAGCAGAAGTTATAACAAAAAATGCCATTAAAAAAAAAACAACTTAATGAAAGCATGGAAAAGGGTTCATCCCAAGGCTCAAATTCTCAACAGACTGATGCTTAGCATTCATTAAAAATTTAATGAAGGAATGTCATTTAACAGACAACCATAAATATGTCAGTATCAGTGAGAATAGAAATTTACCAAAAGTACTGAGGAGAAAGTTGGCCATGCTAAAGAAGACAAATTTTAATTTAATTTGAACTTTCAAGATAATTTAAATTGGAAAGAACAATCCAATCTACTTCTGCACACTTTGTTGTTTAACCAGTTTTTGCAAAAGTCTGATATTTAATCTACCTCTCTGTTTCTTTTTTTATCTTTTGACAGCCTAATCACTGTTGGTTGCATTTGATGGTGCCTGAATTTTCACGGAGCCTACATAATCTTCTCCAGAAGTTTTCAGATATTTCAGATATGTCTGATGTTTTAAGCAACTATTTAATCATCAATAACCTCACAAGGATAATTAATGATCTTATGGCATGTCTAGCTTTTGATAAAAATAAGGTAATCTTATACAGAGTTTTTGCTTTTATGCTGGATGTTTTTATTTGAACTTTATGTTGCAGGGACTCCACAATAGTTTAAAAATGTCTGAAGATTCATTAGATTTGTTCTTACTTCTATTCCTGTACATCTGAAATCCTTCTTTGTTTAGAAATGCACTGAGTACACTGTTCTAATATTGGCTAGTCCTTATCTCCTCTTGCAAAGGAAAATGGCTTACAAGGAATTACAGTTTATACAATGACCTGTATACAGTTACTTAAGTAGTCAGAAATGTAATCGTCACCCTAAAGATAATTAATTCCTTCTGGTTTGTTTGAAATAGAGGAAATCTTCCTTGTGCATGCAGTCTAAATTACTCATTTTGCTAGTGATCCTAATGTATATTTAAAGACGTGGTTGGAATTATTAATATACTCCTCATATGTGTCACAGTGTGTGTGAGGCTCTGAAAGCTTCACCATGTTTTAATGACCTTTTTAATACAAAGACACGGCAAAGACTAGAGGATATCAGTCCATTTCCATGTGTTTCTGGAAGCCAACAGCAGCTGGAAGGATTCCAGGAGTCTCACTCAAGATATCTGACTCTCTTGGATGAAAATGATGGGGAGAAATTAACTTTCTAATCTCTTGCCCAGCTCTAACGAGTCTATCAATAATTAAAAGTAAGTTTTGCAGTCAAACATAACAAAATGGCCAAAATTCATCCTGGTCTTTATTAGGGCAAGAATTTCATCTTCCATATAGATTTTCTGGGGAGTTTGGAGGTTTTGGTAAGTAAGTCCTTAGCTATTGTAATTGAACCTTTTTAACTTCCAGAATTAATCAAATGGACTAAAGTAGTCAATCTCTCTTACAGTAGTGTAACCTTACAGTAGTGTAAACATATTGCTGGGGGTATTTAGAAATTCCCTGCCTTTCCCTTTCAAACTGACTTCTGTCCAGTCTTCAATGTATTTTTTTTTTTTTCTTTTTCTGGTGGGACAATATACTCAGCTAAGATGTGGCTGGGGAAGAGGAATTTTATTTTATTGAATGAAGAAGTAAAAATCCCATGATTCAGAGAAACAACCTATTGATATCCTCAGAGAAGAATGATCTTAGTTCTAGTACTTTCAGGATTAAACAAATAATTTTTGAGTGAAAACTGGAAAGTTTTCCATCGTACATACTTAAAGCACTTTCTTACCACTGTCCTCCTTCTTGGAAGTTCAGAGTAACCACAGGTCAAATGCAACCCACTGGCATAAGAAACAGTTGTTATGAAAGTCTGAGTCAGGTAAAAAGAGAAAAAAAAAAGATAACCATCAGTGATCTTAACAAGGACATCAGACTTGTTGTTTAGTCTGACATAACACACTTGTCTGTTAAACATCAGAGTGATTTGACTTCCTTGTTTATAGTCCTATTCTTATTTTTAGGTACGTTATCAGGGATCTCATCCTACTTCTGTGCACTAGGGTATCCCCACTATTGTATGCTGTTCCCTGTACTAGTGTGACAATAGATATGATTGTGTTGTGATCTTGCATTCAGATTAAAAGGACCATGTGGAACATGGCAAAGTAATGTGAAATCAAGGTAATTTTTTTAATGAGGGGAAGAAAAAAATAATCTCTTCCTTATCAGCGTTGGATGGGAGACTGCTTTTATTTCCTTGGAAATTTTACAATACTGAAGTAATACTTTATTTCTATTTGCAAAGCTAATTTGAAATCCTCAGATCAAAGGTCTTGAATGTTTTATGAAGATTGTATACAGCAGGTTTGATCTTCTGCAGGTTAAAAAGGTCACCCACTTTATGTCAACTTCAGATATTTTCATCATCTGTTGAGGTGCTGAAATGAGAATCTCTCTCAACCTTTTTTCAAGATGAATTCTATATTTTGCCCTAGGATTTTGTAAAAGAAAATGGTCACCTTTATGAAGAAGGTGCATTCATTCCTGAGGATTTTTTTAGACACTTTAATAGTACCATTGAGGTCTACAAGGAGTTTGCAGACACCTTGGATAAGAATGACTGCATTCTGCCTTCAACAGTAGAGACACCAGAGAACGGTAAGATGGCTCTCATTTGGGGGAACAGAATTTAAGTAGATGCAAATGGGTAGTTCCCCTTGATTTCAGAAATGTGAAGGTTCTGGTGCCCTATCTCCTGAAGGTTCTGATGCTCTATCTCCATGTTTTCTTTTTACTGCCAGTTAAAATTATTAACAACATCGATGCTTGTATTTCTGATCTTAAATCGAGTTCTATCTGGCAGTGAAACTGATGCTACCATTTCTAGTGGCACAGATCCTTAATGTAATCCAAAGAACCTCACAATACTCTGCTCTGTTTCTCTTCATCCCAAATATATCCTGGATCATCTTTTTACATTGTTCTTCTTATCTTCTATTAAAGCTCTATTTAATTTTTATAAGGCAGTA
This sequence comes from Calypte anna, assembly GCF_003957555.1. Lineage (NCBI taxonomy): Eukaryota > Metazoa > Chordata > Aves > Apodiformes > Trochilidae > Calypte > Calypte anna. Next base: position 92,836,139 of record NC_044244.1, read on the forward strand.
AAGGAGCCTAAGATTGCCCTACTGAAAGTATAGGAAGAGAGAACAAGTTGTAAATTACAGCAGCCTAAACACACGCCCGTATTCATCCCACCCTTTCATGTTTACTTAATGTAAAAAAATTAACAAGCTCAAGTCAGGGTCCTGCACTTCATTCTCATCATTCCAGTAAATGAAAGTTTTTTATTCTCTTTTCTTTTACTCTCTCTAATGACAGCTATTAGCTTTTTAATGAGGGCAACATATCCAATTACACAGTTGTTATCAGTAACTAGAAGTAGATCAGTGCCATAACCTAGGAACTTGGTTCCTAGCAATTGCTTTCATAGAATTCAGCAGCCACTCAGTGCATAGACACATCTGCCTCTTAATAAGACTGCCTTTTTTTTGGCCTAATACACTTTATAAACAAGCCAGTAGCCAGATTTTTAAAACACCCCTATAACCACATCAGAGTAGCCCTATAGCCCATCAACTTGTATAGAGGGAACTGTATTTTAAGTTACATAATGCTGACACACTCATTTTCTATTTAGATTCCAGAGTCGCTGTCACAAAAACATTTTTGTTTCCTCCTGTTGCTGCCAGCTCCCTTAGGAATGACAGCATTGGCAGTAACACTAGCACTAACAGTAAGTACAAGTGATTGAAATAATATATGTGTCTCCATTTTGTCCTGGTAGCTGTTTGTTATGAGAGCTCAGAGGAAAAGAATGTCATTAATTGTGCAAATTAATGGGAAGTTACTTGTGCCTGATGGTGTACCATGTGTTTTTCAGCTGTCATACCAAAATGCAATGAACTTATCTAATCAAAATTTAGAGATACTATCATGTGACAGCTTTTTACAACTTGGAGAGGGCGAGTCTCTTCGTTTTGGCTGCCATGAGATCTCACTAGTCATATGGTCTCAGCAAACTTGGCCATCCCAGGCATCTATTTTAACTCTCCGAAAAGAAAGTTGCTCTAAATGTCAGAATAGCTATACAAAATTGGGCCTAGGGTATTTGTGTGGACAAAGAGGTTGCCTGTACATTGCATTTTGAGAGTACTGTCAACCTCAAGCTTGGCACCAAACCTGAAGACAGTCCTCATGTTTGCCTGCTGTGGTTGCAGTAGGGCCAGCTCCACAGTCAGTGTGCTTTCAGTTGAAGTGAAGGACAAAGTCCAAAGCTTTTGGCAGGCTGTAATCTAATCTTTAGCATGGCCACCTCTGTGTTTCTCATCTGTCTTGGTCAGTGTATTACATGACTGGTCACTGATAGATAATGGAGCCCAGAAGTGCTGTTGTAAGAGCCTCAATATTTTCTGTCACGAAGTCAGAAGGGTTGTAGGACTCTGAGGTTAGGAGAAACAGAGGAGTTTCAGGGGCTTTTAGTGACATCATGTACAGCAAGGTAAATAGTCTCTGGAGCTTTCCATGTCAACAAAAGAAGGGGATTTTCCTTAGGCGTTTCTAGAATGGAGATTAAAGCTTAATCACCTGTTGCTTCCCTTCTGGACACATCAGCATGACAATGTGTCTCTCTTTTACAATTTCCCCCTTTCATTTCACAAGCATCGATGTTCTGCAAATGTGTGTTGATGAAGTGTGTGGCTGGTGCTCCCAGTGCATAAGAAAACATGGGTAAAGAGGCACCCTGATGTAGCCTGGTGGGCATGATGATGAGACAGATACTACTAAGATTTGATTTCTTCTCATACTGCTTCTTTTGGGAATGTATAATGTAGTTGGGTTTTATCATCATGCATGCTAGCACTTACTTGGCCCTCAGCTGCTATCAGATTTGAAGCCCTTCCTGATTGCTTTCTAATTAAGATGTCTTAAGTCATCATTGCCCAGAACCCTCTTAGTAGAAGGTTGGAACAAAAACTCCCTTTGACTCCTGGCTGTCAGCCTGCCTCTGGAGAAGAGAAGTCTCAGCCATAGATTTCTTGCCAAGAGGTCAGAGCTGGCTGCAAATAACCTGATGAGCCAATTATGAGGCACCAGGAGAGGGCTAAAGAGTGCATACCTGTCTCTCTCAGATCTTACTCTGTGATAAATATTGCTTTTGCTGTTAGAGAAAGAATATTTAGCTGCAGCCTGAAGCAATGGGAGTGGATTGAGGAGCCAAAAGACAGATTAGAGCAACAGTTGAGATGAAAGGAGTTTGATCCAATATAGTAACAGGAGGGATGCTGGGCAGCACAGCAGTGTGTGGCACCTGTATCTGTGCTGTGGAGGGGAGTACAGGAGCAGGTTTTTTTAATCTTGTTTTATAACTGGAACTGATAATCGAGTGGGAAAAAAGCCTAATTAAAATAATGCAGTAAGTCGAAGAAATTGCTTGGCTGGCCATATGCTGTACAGGTGTGTTTTAACTGATTATCATTTGCTTAAGCAATTTATTGGAAAATTGGATATCAGTTAACAGCCTTATGTAGAAATTACTTGAGGACTGTATGTCTGTATGTCTGGGGACAGTTTGAACTCATAATCAGATTAAATTACAGTAATTTGGACATTGAATGCTAACTGCTTACACTTTAGTTATTTGTTTGGTGTTTTTTGTAGGACCTGTGGAATCTCTGTCTTACTCCCTGAAAATAGTCTTCAGTACTGATTTTAGTTTTGTGCTGACTTTATTGCTGAACAAGTTTGCTATTTTAGTTAAGCCCTGTTTTCTTGGAAGAAACAATGTTAAATAAATCTCATTACTTTCCATGTTAAGACTCCCCAGCACAGGGAACGCTGTCTGCTGGCTTCAGTATTGTTGTCAGAACAGCACCATTAGATACAGGTTTCAAAAAGGAAAACATTTGGAGAAAAGAAGAAACCTGAAAAAAGCATCAACAAACTAAAAACTGCTGTCATATTACTCTTTTTAAATGACCCTCCTTCATTTTAAATACTTTCAAATTGAGCTATTTAAAAATGATGATCCTTAGACAATTTAGAAGCATTCACTGCTTGCAAAAGAACCCTTCCAGATTAGTAATATATTCTGAATACGTCAATATTGTCTGTGTAGTCGGATGACTTGAACTGCTGTTAATTCTAAGTTCAGCTGAGGTGAACCTAAAGTGCATCATCCAATAAAATGATTTTCAAAATAATTATCATAGAAACTGTATATAGTGTAAATTAGCTAGATTATGTTTTGTTCATGTTGTTGCTACATTTTTAAAGAGTCATGTTTCATGACTTCATTGTTACTACAGAATGATAAAATAAAAATATTATTATAGAGTAGAACCTTGACAAAATCTGCACCAAAATTCTTACCTCAACTACATGTAAAACAGAACAATTAACCTGTTCAATTTTTAAAATTTTTATACTGGCAATTGTACTGGTTTTATTCTTGTAATACTAAATGTAGACCTGTGGCATGTTCCCACTCCATCTTTTCCCCCATAAAATTCTCGACCACCCCACCCCACCCACCTCAATTTATTTAGGCTAGGGTGTTCTCTTCGTGTTATGTGACTGTAGTCCAATTTAAATTCCAATTAATTGTTTAAGTACCAGTCTCACTGGTATTTCTCTGGATCTTTATATCCTTCATAGCCTCGAGAATTCAGATGAGAGGGTTCCTATGTAAAGAACAAGAGCCAGGATAAGAATTGTCAGTCCTGATCTCTTTCAGTGGTTGAATCAAACAATAGTCTTTTTTTTTTTCCCCCTTCAGGTGAATCTCATGTTACCCTGATAAAAGCTTAAACTTTCTAGCTTTTTGTAACATGGTTTCTCAGTGTAGTGCTATACTAATATGTATGTTTCCATGGGAAGTTCAGTGTTTCTTTCTTCCATTTTTGCCTATAATAATTTGGCTTTATTATGCAGTACTGAACAGCTTGAAGAACATGTAAACACAGAGATCTCTGTAAGTGTTTTTAGGAAGAAGGCCTGCTTTTATAATTACACAAAGAATACCATAGTTTAGTTCAGTAATTGCACAACAATTTGAAAATATTCACCCATAGCTTAATACAATTGGTGTTTCCTTTTGTGCCTTTGTTCCAACGTTATAGTTGATGGAAAAGCCTAATGAACAGGCAAGAGCTGCTCTGAATTTTTACAGATAAGATCTTGTGGTAATTGTGTTGGAGCTGAGCAGAAGTAAAGTGAAAATTCCTTTGAGACATACATGGCAAAAAAAAAAATCAAGCCAGTACTTTGAATCTTAATTGGTTGCTAAACCTACACACATGGCTCAAGGTGGAGAACAGCTCAACAACTTCATTGTGTAGCTGAGTGGCTTTTAATGTAAATATATTTTATTCACAGCTTAATATACCAGTGGCCATGAAGACTATACCTATGTCTACATAACATGATCTCACTTCCTAAGGGTTTCTTCCACAAAGTACAGAGTGAGAGCTCTGAGAGGTGCTGGCTCACTTCCACTCCCTTTTTGAACCATGCTAGATAGAGTCTATTTAAAGTTAATAATATATTAACTGCAAAGCCAAGAGTTCCTCTGGTGCTGCCTTAGGAGTTCAAAAGTTACTTTTATGCCTAATTTCTTCTAAACCTTCTTCTTCTCTACCTTTATAACTTCTGGGAGTGGGAATCATTCTGTGTAGATCTTGAAAGCTTCTAAGAGAGGAAAAAGTCCCTGTAGAAGGAATAAAAACCTATTGGCTGCCAGCTTGGCATCTTTGTTTCACTTTTCTTCATTAGGACGCAGTCCCTGGGAGTTTCTTCAGACCAAAACCTCTCAGAACTGTTCAGATTTAGATGTTACTGGAAGTAAAAGGCATATGGAGAAACAAGCCATGAGTCATTTCATTGTCTCCAGCCCTTTCAAGTCTTTTTTCTGGACTTGAAAGTGAATCTAAAGAACCTGGTTTTGTTTGCATTTTAAGGTAGTTTTGGGTTACTTAACTTCCAAACCAGTTTATGCATGATCAAATTATGAAAACAAAGTCTGGTTTCATTTTCAAAAAGAGAGGCTGGAGAGGATGTCACATTTTGACTGCATTTAGGTTTTGTCCCTGTGTTGCAGGTCCCTGCCTGGAAAGCTAATTATGTATTCCTTTCAGTTTTCCATTGATGCTGAAGAAAGCTTCTGCATTGGCAATTCCTTCTCAGAAATTATATTTTTCCACTTCTAGATACTCATTTTAAAGGGAGCTCTTCTGTTGTGTAAGGTTCTTTAAAGTTTGTGAAAAATGGTAAAAATGAGGGTTGTGCACTGTCACAGATCACCCTGCATGCAGAATATTTCTCTGGAAGTCCATGTAGGAATCAGCATGTTTGCCATGACGTGCTGCCCAGCATTGCAGAGTAGGCAGAAGATTTTTGAGGTTATACAGTCTACTGTACCATGCTATCAAATAAATTATGCTGTATGTGACCTGAAGAGATTTTCCCTTGATTTATATTTCATTTTTTCATTTTTTCTGAAGATTGCAGGTCAGAATCCAGAAAACATGACCATCCTCATAGGTCTGACATAGTTCAATTGTCTCAGCTATCTCTCACTGGAAGAAAGGCTAATATGATTAGGCAAAGCAGTGATACATTTTTCTTGATCAGAGCGCAAGAGCAATATAGGAATTCTAAGAATATGCTGAGAACACAAGTCAGATAAAGTAATGAGAGAAGATTTTTTTTTTTTGAGATGTTCAGGCTGGCTCTACCCCACTTGAGTTTGTCTAGACTTTCTGAAGGACATTTCTGCAAACAAACCTCCTTTATGGCTATTCTGGGACAGACAGATATGCCCCTCCAGTTAAATTCTGTTGTTGATTTTAATGACCAAACAGAGGCGGACTAATCGATAGCCTCTCTTTTTCAGCTGGTGTTTACCTCTGTAGAACTTTGTCTGCTATCTTTCCGTTCTCCTCTGTAGACAGATTTCTTTCATGGTAAGCTAGCATCAGTTCTGCTTGACTGCTGTTTCCTTTTAGTGTGCTGAGTCTATCAGCTGTAAGTAAAAATCAGGCCTCTATACTCAGAACCTAGAGTTTTTAAACAGTGCATGAGACAGAGATACATGTACTACATGTAAGATACAGACTCTTTGTTTTCTTCCCTTTTAGTTCTCTCTACTGTGACTCCAGAAAACATCTGAATTTCAGAGATAAAAAGAACATTTGTGTAAAAGCTTGCAAAATGACAACCAGAAAATCTCAGAGTTGAAACTGAGTTGCTAGTTATTTATGAGAATGCTCCTTTATAAATTATGTTTTCTTAGAAGCTGTTTAATAATGTACTAAATGCACATTGCTTGACCCAGTATATCCTATTGTACATGCTTAGACATTTTCTGTTTGCATGAGTCACACAAATTTCTAGTGCTACCAGTCATTTTCATTTTTGTCTCTAATCACCTACACTTTTCCAGTGCTTGTAGTTCAGTTATTTTCCTGTAATCTGACAGTACACCCACCATTCTTGGTGCAGACACCAGATCTTGAAATGAACAAAAACTGGGTGGATGGCGTCTAAACCAGCAGCCTCTTGTGGCTTGCTTTGCAGTTCAGGATGTGGAGCTCAGGGTGACTCTGTAGGGTTTTTCACATCATTCTCTTGATTAAATAACTGGAGGGCCACATTTTAGTTTCAGCATGCATACAGCTCCCTGTGAGAGAAATGAAATTTCTTGTTTACATAAAAGATTAGAATCTGGGGCTTCTCTCTATAAAATGTAAAACGCTATCACGAAATGGTTATGACAGAGTAATGCACTGCTAGACTTCAAGGTACAAGGGTTTGATCTTACTGAAGTCAGCAGGACCTTTCCAGACAGACATTAGAATTGCTCAGGATTATTCTGTTCAATTAACACCCCTCAAGAGGCTGCATAGTGGCCTTTCATTAGCAGCAAGGCAAAATGTCTATCTGGAGTAGGTGGGATGTGTCCTATGGAACTTAAGCAAATGCACGAAGTGACAGATAAATTTTCTTTCAAAGAATGACTTTGTGGTCAAACTTAAGACCTTTCAAAATTGATAAACCTGAAGCTTTGAAGTGTGGGAATGAGAAAATTCTCAACAAATGGCAAAAGGAGAATTGGTGTTGGAACTCTTCAGCTTAGCTATTTCAGAACTGGGAGAAGCATCCTTGCAGTAAAAAATTTCCTGTGAGATATTGTATGGAGTGCACCTTATGCACACAGCACTTCTGTATCTGTTCTGCTATTTAATATGCTGTTATGTAGGTGGTGCATGAAAGTGCTCTTGCTAATAGTGTTGCCCTGAAGATAGTTTTCTACTATAAATCTGTCCTCACTAACGAGAACATCTGTAATTACAGAAGAGGCGCTTGGCTTCATTAGCAGCTCCAGCCTGCAAGGGATCAGCATAGCACTGACATCATTGCTGTCTCTTCTTGCTGGCTTTATTTTGGGAGCCATATACTGGAAGGTGAGAAATATTGCATATAATTGTTTACGTAATGATACTACATTTTTTTCTGTGGGAAAGCAGGAAGAACAGAAGTGTTCTTTGTTTGAAAGGAAGAGACATCTCTTTTGATCTTCATTGAACTATGCAAATGTAAATCTATGTTGTCAAATTCTTACATTCCACCACCATAGTGCAGATCTTTTCCTATCAGCATGGTAGCCATCTAATTGGAAATTAGAAACATAGAATTCCCCAGCTTTCCCAGTTCTTCTATTATATTTTGACACAAGGGATCTTTTGCTTTTGCCCCTTGTCCCCCTGCCTAGAATACAAAGTTTTTGATACTAAAATTATAGAGGTAGTGAATGTATGTTAGAAGACAAGATCTTGCCTACATTTAGCGTGATTACTTTGATATTGAGAACCTGAAGTAAATTGAAACATAAAACAATTTTAGGGAGTTACTAAAGAAAGCTTTAGAATATTATATTTAATGCATTTTCTTCCTAGAAAACACATCCCAAATCCAGACCAGAAAGTGATGAAACTACACAGTGTCATGACTGTCAAGAGGAAAATGAGATAAGGTATATTGTTTCACTTTCTATATGTATATGCAATTGCAAGTTTATCTTTGAGACCTACTTCCTGAAAGTTTCACTCTAGCTCTAAAACAAACATAAAAAATCCCCAAACCAAACACAAGGTCTTGCTGTAGAGGCAAAATATGTGTTCTTAGGTGTGTCCTTTAAAGGAACTTCTAAGTTTAAATGAAAAAAAATAAAATTTTGCTTGCAAAATTTTATTAAAGATACATTATCTTTGCTTTAGATGGCCTTACTCCCACTGTGCAAAAGAATTGCTGAGATCTATAGGGGAAGCAGAAAAAAAAAAAAAAAAAAAGAAAAAGGTGAATTTTGTAATTTTCTGTGTAAAGCTAGGTTTACCTTATGTAAATAAATAGAAAATAATGTCTTTCTGGTTGTCCTCCTGAATATTTTTTACATTACCAGTCTTTATGTTCTTTCACTTTTTTACATTCCCCAGGTTATGTGCATATAAGCATCTATGCTTTCTCGGGTTTTTTTAATGGTCTTAGAAAGTTAATGAGAATTTATTCAAATCCTAAAACCTTTCTAACGTCATCCTGAAATGACAGCTCTATACATACTAACACTGCTTTATCTGATTTTTAGGCAGGAAAAATTCTGTGTAACTCATCTGATTGAGTATAGCTTAGAAATAACAGTTTAAAACATTCAAAGTTGCTTGGGCATGACTTGGGCAAAGAAGTCTGAAAAGAGGACTTAGGGATATATTAAGTTAGAATAGTTCATGCTAAGGCATTTGGTCAAAATTAAAATATGAGAGATTAAGGGAAAGATCCAGTTCAGGTGGCAGAAGGACACATCTTATCCAGTAATCTTGTCACACTGTGTGAAATGCCTGGTGCTGCTCCATGTTGGAGGCATTTAGGCATGGTTCTGATCTAGCAGTTTAGTCACAGGAGCTGAAATTTTCAGTGTTTACTCTTTCTAGAATAAAGCATTCCTAAAATAAATTTTCTTCATGTGCAGTGCATAGGACAGAAGATGGTGTATTCAACCACGTGTATCAGTTGCTACATATAATCTCATCCTCACAGGTATTAAAATTTGTGAAATGGAACATGGATCTTCCTTTTAACTCCACAGGAAGTGTAAAACATTGCTTCTTAGGAAGAAAATAGGAAAGAGGAAACTTAATTAAATGGAGGAGATGGCCTTAACAAACAGGTTACATGCTCCACCAGACAACTTCTTAAATATATGACTTACGTTTTGTTTTCTCCTTCCTCCCTGAGAAATTTGTAATATTAATCTATAACTAGGAAGACCTAATAGCAAACATAAAACTCTAATACCCTGAGTTCCCTTTTGTTGTAACTAACTGATAAACCCTTCCATTCTACTTCCTTGAAACACTGGTTTTGTAGTAATAAAGTACCTTCATTTTTTTTCAGTGTGTTGCAGCAAAAAGAAAAGGAACATCTACAAGTGTAGCTGTTGCTTTTTCTCCCTCAACACTGTTACTGTTTTGTGTACTGGTAAGTTGTTATAGATAAGGGTCTTATTATAGTCTTAATAACTTTTGGCTGTGGAAATATAAAGTGATCCAGAGTCCATTTTGGAGAAGAAAAAAAAAAAAAAAGCAAACTTTTTTTATCAGTAGGATTTATTTGTACCTAAGTGATTAGTCCTGTATCATTAATTTAGGCATCTAACTTTAAATCTGAATGTCACTAAATCTACTCTGGAATTACAAAATGAAGGACAACAAATGAAGGTGTTCATTTTTGCTTACTCAGCACAGTTTGCAGTCTCTCTAGCCTCATCAGATGCATCACTCTAGCTTCAGAATGCAAGAGTGAGCATCAAAGGTGAGGGAGCTTTCTCAGTCACAGGTGTTCACTGCAGACACTGCAAAAAAGTGCAGTAACAAGCTTGTAAGAAGGGTTGTGCCACTTAACCCTGACTAGGGTCTGGAAGATTCAGGCAATAGGGAATGCTTCATTTTATATCATGACTGGAAAGAGCAGCCTAAGAGTATAACAGGCAATCCTGGTTTTGCATCTGATCCTGCATCAGTCACTCAGGTGCATTCCAGAATGTTTGTTTTGATCAAGTTATCTACAACTTGAGAGATTTCCAGTCTGCTTAGCTGCTTTGCCCTAACGTCTGCTTACTGAGGAGGGTAATCAAACTCAGTTTGGTATTGGCTTGTCCAGATGACTTCAAAGGGAAGTTTGCTTAGAGAGATTGCCAAGTATCGAAATGCACAAACGTGATGGTTCGGTAAAAATATATGGGTTGTTTCATCACCACAGACGACATCAATGAACTTTTGCAGGCTTAGAGTGGATTCTTGGACCAGGAAAGTCCATCTTATAACAATAATTTTTGTTTCAGAATAAAGGAATGCTTAAGCAAGTGTCATTGAATTTATCTATTTCCAAAATTATAAGAAAAAATGTGTGATTTTTATCTATTTTGTAATATAGAGAGGACGACTAATCAGCAAAATTATAATTTGCCTTTTTCTCTTCAGGCAGGTAACAGTTCCATGTTCGCTTCATAAATGAAGCAGCTTTAAGCACATTCATATTCCTTCTGGAGTGACAGACTGAGTCTGCATCTGTTGTTGCTGCCCATGACTCCATAGACATGATATAGAAATGAGAACAATTTGTGTTTGTTACTGTGAAACCAACACTGAATTGAACAACGAGAAGAAGAGTGTGCACTTAGCAGGACTGTATCTTATGTGAATATCTACCTTGTGTGGCATTTGAGGATTTTTAATTCCATTAACATTAGCAACAAACTGGCAAAAAAAGTACAAAAAGTATCTTTCAAATGCCTCCAACTGCGTGTAATCATTGAAAGTCATAAATACCTTTGCATCCTTAATTTAAGATCTGTGTCCTCTAACTTACCTTGGTGTCTTCAGATGGAGTTCTCTGAACTGACAGAAAAAGTAGAAACAGATACAGATAACATACTCTCCAATACTGTATATAAAACTTGAAAGGGAACTCATGCCATGGACCTGTTTTCTAGCCTTTTACTTATAAGGAGCTGTGTTTATGCCAGGCAGAGGTCATGTGTACAGCAACATGTGGTCTCTGTCAGGTGCCAGGTGGCTGGTTGCCCACAGCAGAAAAGCCTCAGCACTGGTGGTCTCTGTTCAGGAGAAGCAAATACTGGATGAAGACAAAGTAAACAGGAGGTTACTGTACCTCGTGAAGCTTTGAAGCATTAAAAGTAACTGCTGGGTATGTGAACCCTGGTGGAATTTCCAGCCATGCCAAGGGAAGGAAAGAGTCTGAATTGCGTTCAAACATCCAAATAAAGACAAACCCATGAAATTATTTTAAATGCTGAAGATGCATGCCATTGATAACTTGTCTTTAAATATATAGCATAGAAAATCTGAAAGATCCTGAGTGTATTTAGCTTTTACTTACATCAGCTGTAATTAAAGTTTTCATTGTGTTTTAAGTGATTAGTAAACTTCAATATCCCAGAGTTCTCCACTCTTCAAGATATTTCTCTTGAAACAAAAGAGAAACAGTTGATTTTCCACTTGTCTTCTGCATCTATTGCTGTTATAGCATCCATGGAATCTCTACAAGACTGATGTGTAGATATGCATTTTCAAGTAAATCCTAAAAATACCATGGTAAAAGTCACAAGTGTAGATGTGCATAATTTCATCCTGGCTCTTTCCAGATGGGGATGAATTATTTAATTGCATTAATGGACTGCACTCCAGAAGGTAAAGATGGCTCACTTCAGATGACAGCATCATCTGCCACCAAAATGACCACATCAGCAACAGATTAATTTTAAGTAACTTGAAAACTGAAAAAAAAACCCCAAACCCCTAACCCCCACAAAAAAATGAAACGTAAAAACCCAAAAATAAACAAATAAACAAAACACCATCAAACAAACACAAACAATACCCTTTTCATTTTTTTTATAAAGTTGAAGTTCTCTTTGAAGTATATAATTGCTTAATTGTTTAATACCTCTTGTGGAAATTTTAATCATTTGCTGAATTTTCTAAGAGCCTTTATAAAAAGAATATGACAAACATATAATATATACAAGCGTGTGTGTGCATGTGTGTGTATGTATTACTGGTGAAACTGACTCATTTTTCATACTTACCAAAAAAAGAAAAAACCTTAAAACCTTACTATATTTGATGACAGAGAGTATGTGTACATGTAGCCACTGTGAATGGAATTTTGAACATAGTGAGATCAATGTCTAAATTTCTCATTAATTCATTCATACAGTGATTTAGCATCATAGAGTATTTTTTAAATCATAGAATAATCATCAACACTAACTGTTAACTTGGCACTGTCAAGTCCACCACTATACCATGTCCCTAAGCACCACATCTACACATCTTTTAAATACTTCTAGGGATGGTGATCCAACCACTTCCCTGATCAGGTTATTTCAATGCTTGACAACATTTTAGTGAAGAAATTTTCCTAATATCTAACCTACCTCCCTTGGTGAAACTTAAGGCTGTTTCTTCTTATCTTAAGGCTTGTAATGGGAGAAGGGACCAACACGCACCTCACTAAAACATTCTTCAATATTTGATCATGTGGAACAATTTTTTATTTATACCAATGCCTTTTTACATTTCCTGCATGTCAGAAAAGGATCCTCAAGTTCTGCTGAACTATTATAAATTAGCATAGTTCCGTTAACATAGATAGGCCTGTGGAGTTTGCATTATCTGAGGAACTTCTCTCAGACTAGATCAAAAGCTTAGTGTGAGATGCAGGCTTTCATTTTTATTCAGAAGATGCTGAAGCACTCACCACTTAGTAAGGAATAATTAAGGTTGCTCATCACTTCTAAAAAGCAAGTACATTCCAAATTTTAGCTCTGCAAGAATCAAACAACACAGTTCCCCATCTGCAGCTCAGTCTCATTTGACAGTGCAGTTCTTTACTCACAAATCCTTCAGACTTTGTTTCTAACTTGTTTAAGAGTTAACCTGAAAGAAGCAGAGTTGTGACCTAAGTGATGGGCAATCTGAACCTTTGTGGTAATGCAAAGAACAGCTGTGTATTGGTTTTGACAGAATGGAAAAGTATCCACAGTAAATGGAAGCAATTATCCTTCTACATTTTACAAAAACCTTGAGTACTTCTTGTTGCTACACAACACTATCGCAAAGCAAGTTCCTGCATTTGAAGTTCTATAGTATATTCCTTAGATTCAATTAAACAAAAATTCTGCCTTTAGTGATATTCTATGTTCATAAGAATGATAGGTTTTCTAAATATGTTTGAAGGGGTTTTTTTCCAGAAAATCAAATACACAATACTGTTGCACATCAGTGTGCCCCAAATTATACATTCATATTCAAAATACAAATTTTTTAGTCTCCATGGTCTACTGCTCAATATTATGAAAATAAAAGATAAAAAAAATAAAAGATAAAAAGATAAAATAAAATATAAAAAGATTAAATTAAAGATTAAAAAAGATAAGCTGCTGCAAAATGTTCATCTTCAAAGAGTAACATTTTAAAATAGTAGCTAAATCACTTTCAAGTAATGTCAGACACTTCGATCTCTTCCGTGGAACAAAGTGAATTTAAATCTACATGAGAACAGAAAGAAAATTCATGTATAGATGGTCCAACTTCATATCACAAGCATTGTTCTTTAAATATGCACCAAACCAGTATAACACATGGAGCAGCATAACTGTTGCTGGAGCTCCTGAGCTCCTATTTTCCTGTTTTCTGAAACTCCTTTTGAGAGATCTGAACAAATCTTTGGGTGTTTATAATCATTTTTGCAAAGCAGAAAGACACTTCTAAATTTTCAGGGATACAGTGGATGGCATGGCACTTTGAAATGTGCTTGTGAAATTATTTAAATGTTTCTGTCTGTGCCCAATTTGTCTACCCACTGAGGAGGCCCTTACTTTGGGCGTAGTGAAATTTTAAGGACTACTGACTTGTAAGACATCTTTGACATCAGAGGAACTGGAATAAGTTCAGTGGGAGTGGGGATGGCTGACGTAGTCCTTTAGTTGCTTCTTTATCCAGTTATAAGCTATTTAGCTTCTGAAGAGTGATCGGTTTTTCGGTCTTCTTTTTGGGTAGACAGAGCCCATGCATTAACACAGAAAATAACACCCTTTCTCTTAAAATGAAAATCTGTGGGGAAACAGGTGTTGTAATTTTATACAAAAGTCAGCCTAATTTGTTTTTCAGATATCTGTGGTTTTGTGAGAAACTAACATTTTTAGGTTTCCTTTGGAATAGTTGAACTTTGCATGTGATTACTAGTGGCCTTGTGAGAATAAAAAAGCAGATAGTGATATACTGAGTAACTCTATGTGCTACTTTAGATGTGTGTTTACTTGAATAAATTAATGGTACTTATTTCATCACAAGGTCATTTCATAAGTAAGCTTTTAAAGAGTGCTGTACTATGGAGTATGTGTAAAACCTGCACATTTTTTAGATTCTGATTTCACCAGCTGTTTTCTCTGTTGCTCTCTGTATTATGCTGAAACTGAACTGTGTGTTCAGTACACACAATACAACTATTAAATTGAAAAGCTAACAGTATATATAAAATACAGATATTTTTAGTTAGATTTACATTGAAGAAATATCCAGCATTCTACAATTCAGGAATCTGATTCAGCTGTCTTAAATGAAGATCTGCAGTAATGGTGGCATGTAGCTGTTATGTTTTCAAATTGATGGAACGCAGAAACTTCAGACTCTTGTTATAGAGACACAGATATTTGCTGGTTGTATTGTGGGCAAATTCATTTATTTCAGTGTAAATGTCAGCACAGTCTTGCATAGTTACGTTCTGACTGAAGGTAAACAATAAAGTTTATAAAATGTGTTGTGTATGTATATATGTGTCCTTTTGAAGATAGATGTTTTCCCAGATCTTTTTTTATACCAGTTGAAATTTGGAATTTACATTATATACATATACTTTATTGTTCTAAATAAAGATATTATGCACTGCCGAATAATTAGTATATTGCATTATGTCGGTTTAAGACCTTTTTTCAAGCTCTATCATCTATAAGAATTTTCTGATGCAATGTATGCTACTAGATGCATACTCCTTCATAACATATTTCATGTCTTGGTCGGGCCACAAGAAATGCAGAGCTGATGAGACTGAGGAAGGCCATGGAGCAGTGGAGGTCTGCACTGATGTTGCAGCAGAATTCATGCTCTGAGGAGCAGCTGTGGTGGCTCATGTGGATCAGCAGCACAATGGACTTTTGATTCTACTGGGGCTTGGTAAGGACCACATAGCTGCAGAGGTTGGAGATGAGCATATTTCACGTGGAAAGCATCATTAATGTAACAAAAAGGAAGCAGACCTGACCTGGAAGTTTGGGAAGGCAGAATTAACAGCACAGCATCTGGAAATGAGATGTGAGAACTCAGCTAACAAAGCAGCTCTCACTGAAGTCAGGAGCTTCTAACTCGTAATCTGGTTCAGTGTCCAGATGGAGACTTGGGATAAGTGGTGTCCTTCAGGGATATTAGGGATGTCTATGGACATTCCTGTAAAATGTCTTTTGAATTACCACAAATGTTCACAAAATGTCCATCGAGTTAATTTAGGCTATGACTTTTGTCTCCATCTGTTACTGTGGTCACTCAGGAGAGGAGAGGTGGTGTGTTGTATGGTTTTACTGGTACCTAAGCCAAGTTGTGTCACTGCTGCCCTTGCCCTTCTTCTTCTAAGACTTGTCTTCCACTGGTTCAGATGGTTCCTGCTATAGTAATTCCTATTACACACACCTCACTTCATGGTTTATAAGTATTTAAAGGTATTTCTATTGCAGTCTCCATGCCTTTACCCCCTGGGACCAGACCACTGAGTTCAAGACTGTAATGAACTTCCCTTTCCCTCCCCAGCCTGTACCTATCCACCTCAGGGGTGTACTTCCTCCAAGTGGAGCCTTACCTATGAGCCACAGACTCTCCAGAGGTATACTAGCCATGGCATATACTTATCCACAGCCACAGTTCTTCAGAATTAAACCTGCTCAAACATGGCCTTATCCATGGTTGCAGTTCTTCCAGGGGTATACATACTGTGTCACAGGCTCATTCATAGCCACACTTCGAAATGGTCCAGCATCACCTCATGTAGAGCCACTGAGGCTCAGGCTGAGACTGGAGTTCCTGCCTATCCAGTGTAACAAACAGCACAGAAACAGCAGCAATGCCCTGGCCAGCTGCCAGCCCAGGCACATCGCCATTTCTGTTATCCAAATGTTCCTAGACAGAGCAGAGTAAGAAGATAGTCAGTGCAACACTACAGCAAACAGTAAAAGCAAAAAACCAGCCATGAATAAAATAAGCACAAGACTAGTTTACAGTAAGGCAAGGAAGACCTATGGCAAGCACAGGAGCCTGCCAATTAATAGCTAAAGAGCAGTAACAGCTATAAATTCAATCTGGCATTCCAGTCAAATATCTCATCATCTCAAACCCTTCAAGCACCATGGTCCAAAAACCAGGCACCACACATCCACTTGCTTACTTTCCCCACAGGGGGAGGGTGGAGAGAATAGGAAGAGTAAAGGTAAGAAAACTTGTGGGCTGAGAAAAAGACAGTTTAATTGGCAAAGCAAAAGCTACAGGCACAAGCAAAATAAAACAAGGAATTCTTTCACTGCTTCCTATCAGCAGGCAGGTGTTCAGCCATCTCCTGGACATCAGGGCTCCATCAGGCTATTATTAATGGTTACTTCAGAAGACAAATGCCATCTCTCCAGAAGTCTCTGCCTTCCTTCTTCCTTCTGCTTTATGTACTGAGCATGATATTATACGGAAAGGAGCATCTCTTTGGTCTGTTAAGTTCAGCTGTTCCAACTGAGTCCCCACTCAACTTTCTGCCTACTCCAAGCCTATCCACTGGCAGTGAGGAGGGAGAAGCAGAAAAGGCTTTGACTCTGTGTAAATGCTGCTCACCATTTGCATTACCAATACTGTTTTCAGCACAAATCCAAAACATAGCCCCATACTATCAACTGTGAGGAAAATTAACTCTATCCTAGCCAAACTGAGCACAACAGGAAAGATAACGACCTGGAGTTGGAATGGGTCCAGAGCAGGGCCACAAAAATAATAGGGATGTAGCATGTCTCCTATGTAGAAAGGCTGAGAGAATTGGGACTGTCCAGCCTGGGTCCAGTGAGACCTTACTGTGTCTCTTCAATACTAAAAGGAGCCCTATAAGAAAAATCATAGAATCACAGAATGGCTAAGGTTCGGAAGGATCTTAAAGATCACCTAGTTTTGATCCCCCTGCCGTGTACAGGGACACCTCCCACTAGATCAGGTTGTTCAAGGACACATCCAACCTGGCCTTGAACACTTTCCAGGAGGGGGCAGCCACAACTTCCCTGGAAACCTATTCCAGTGTCTCATGGCCTTCATAGGATCTGTTGCAATACAACAATGGTTTTACACTAAAAGAGGATAGATTTAGATTCGATATTAGGAAGAAATTTTTTATGGTGAGGGTTGTGAAACACTGGAACAAGTTGTCCAGGGGGGTGATAGAAGCCCCATTCCTGGAAGTGTGGATGGCCAGGCTGGATGGGGCAAAGGGTTGGAAAAGATGACCTTTAAAAGTCCCTTTGAATCCAAACTGCTCTGTGTTTCTATGAGTTGTAGCATATGTAGGTGGAGTAAAGGGTAAGAGTAAAGTCTGGGAAAACAGATGTAACTCTTCAGCCAAAGAGACGCCCCCATAATGTCTTTGGTAGTCTGACTTTCAATTTTTGTGCCTTATATAACTCTGACTAACTACTCACCACCACCACCACTACTAATCTGAACTCCGAAGACTTAAATGTACTAAAGGACTAAGAGAAATATTTACCTTCAGTTTTCAAGTTTCAGGATCTCAAAAACAATGAACATAAACAACTTGCTCAGTAGACAAAAACAAAGGCAATCTTGGTCCAAGGCATGGAGAGTATTAATAATGGTATTTTCCTGCTTCTGTCATGTAGAGAAACAATGCTTATTATGATAAACAACTGTTTCTTGACAGTAAGACTTTTGAACAGCTTAACACTTCCATGAAATAAAAGTATTTTAGATCAGCTGGATATATGCCCACTCTATATACCCTCCATATTACAGTCCAGTGTAATTTTATTCCATGTCAACAAAAATGCATTACTAAACATGTTTTTGCCAAAAGTTTCTGAGTGGTAACGCATAAGATGTTTTCAGTTGCAATGAGATGGGTTGTTTCAGGATTAAAATTGACAATTTACAGAACCACTTCCTAATGACTCTTCATGTAGCTGCTGATACTAAATTGTCTTCCAAAGTTCAAGCACTACTCAAATGGATTAAGTTTCTCAATAAGTACACTGAAGCATGTGCTAGCAGAATTAAGTTTTGTGTTGTTATGTGCTTAAAGGGAATTATTATGTTCTGTTGCATAGTAGAAAATAAGACTAAATTAAAACACACTGCCAAAATTCTGAAGAGTGAAGGAGTAGAAGTTTAGCCTTCTTTTTTCCTCCACCATATCCTGAGGAAAGATATTTCAACATGTAAGAGGAAAAATCCCTAACACGATTACAGCTCCCCTGAGTTGTGGCCCTTTCTACAAGATCTCATGATAAGCAAGTAGGAACTAAAAATACAGATTAGACTTTTTTCCAGACAGACATGAGCCTTGGGCTTCTGGCCAGTCACAAAATACAGGGACAATTTTCGTTCTTTTTTGGCAAAGATATTTTCTTGAGCTCATGGAAAAATATTCGACTGAGATCACAAAAGCCTCTTTGTTTGTCACCAGTTCTGTGCAGAATAATAGCATGATAGTAAAATTGGCCCAATTAGAGTAAAGAAGCTACAGAGCAGAATGTATAGCTTTGTCAATTTAAGTGACTACCCCAAGTGACAAAATGTCATCGTAGAAATTTCACCTTGTCATCTCCTACATTGTGATTGATGATTATTAGGACCCCACAGGTTATTTAATCTGTCATGTTCTTAAAGTTAAATATTTTAGACCATCCTTTTTCTGAGCAATGCTGTCATCATTAATAAAACATAGAACAGCCTTCACCTTTAGAAATAACAAAATGGGGATGTGTCTCAAAACCAATTAATAGCACCAGTGAAGGCAGAGAGATAGCAACTAAATCTTTTGAATTGCATCCCTGAGAATAATGCAGTGAGTACTTTGGGGCAATTACATCTTTGCCAGAAGCTAAGAAAGTGTCCCGTTGATATGGTAGTACTGCTCAGCCATTTTTGTTAAGTCTTGTTTCATACTGTTCCAGAGGAATTCAATTGCCTCAGTCAGTAAGCAGTGTTTTCTTAAATTTGTTTTAAATGCTTTAACCTCTGGTTCAAAGAGCTTTGAAAATGAATGATGCTGTTATGTGATATACCTGGGTACTTACTGATAGAACCACCGATACATAGCAAAATATTAAGCAGGTACACTAATGTACCTGTAAAGTAGTGTGTGCATGTGTGTGGGATTGGGGGTGCTAAGGGAGGTAGAGGCTGTGTTTGGCTTTAGCAAACTTTACAGGTAACTACTGTGAACTTCAATCACATGCCCCGAAGGAACAGCTGCACGTTACAGAATCTCTTCACAAATCCAAGCCTTGGCGAGAGCAAGCCTCAGGATTGCCAAATCCCATGTGCTGATCAAAAGGCTCACCCCACCCTGCACTGTGCTCCCCAGGCATCAGCAGCTCAGCACCATCACCCTTCCTGCTCTGTGGCTGCACGTGCCAGAACCACACGCACCCACCATGTCCCTGGGGGCACCTGTAATGAATCCAGCTATATTCCCACACAGGCCACCAAGGTTATTTCACTGAGAGTCATAATCTGACTCTGGCTTGCATGACTCAAACAGGTCCTTGCATTTCAACCTGGACCATGACTGGAAACTTTCCAAAGCTCCAGCTTTCCTCTCCTGCAAGACACCTTTGTGTCCTGTTGCTATCCAGTCCTTCCTTCAGCCCCTTCCCTGACTCCTTGTGCTCTCCTATTGAGTCATACTCTGCAATTAAGTCCTTGTTTAACCCAGTTGCACTTAGCAGCCCAACCATCAGCAATTTTTATGTAGGCAGTAAATATTTGTGTTCTTATTTAGGAAGAAAACACTTCAAAATGTTTAGCGAAAGATTGGATTTTTGAAATTGTCCCAGATGACTTAATCTCAAAAGCTGCTGCATTTATAACTTGGATGAAGGGTTAGGTCACGCAGACCCCCAGATGTGGACATGGTACAACTATAACTGGTGTACTGCTGTTTTGCTATTTTGACTGCGAAGTGTACAGCTCTACACATGCAGACTGTGTGCATAGAACTCCCTGAAAGTTTTTCCACAGAGACACGTGGGAGGCAGTGTCACAGAATATCCACTGCCTCTACCCCCTGCGCTGACAGTGCTGCTCCACAGGCTGTGGGAAGCCATGTCAGGTCTGTCTTTAGCTGTCCTCTGACCTGTTTCCAGGAGCACTGAACTAGATCTTGCACTAGAATTTTGCTTGATCTTATTAAAAAAAAAAAAAAAAAAAAAAAAAAAAGTTAAAAAAAAAAGCAGCATTGCTACAGAAAATGTAAAGATAGCAATGATGCAGGAATTCAGTATAACTGGTAGCAGCCTGATATTGTCAACTTTCCTGACAGTTTAGTAAATATCATATCTAAACATCATGACAGTGGCTTAAAACTAAACAGTAAAATTTAGTTTTCTACATTTTTAAAATTAGAAAAATTAAATAATTCTGAGAAACTCTAAGGTAGCAAAATTTAAATAGCTTTCACAAAAATAGTAATGTTTTAAATTATACCAAATCTGCCTAGCCCAGTGTTTAGTGACAGTAAGAAATCAAAAATCTAAAGCAACATCAAAGAAACAAGTCCCATTGTGCAGCAGCTCTGCACTCAAGAAATCAAGCTTTGGAGGCTTGCAGGTCATTCACTTTTTATAAAACTTATGTGCAGGTTCTGGAGCTTTGTAATTTGTTTGGAAAGTCAGAATAAGCTTAAAAGAAGAGGAGAACACAGCAAATGGTTAAATCATGTTAAACAGTTGATTATATGAAACTCCTGCTTATAAATCCTAAAATTTCAGACAGGGATTCCTGAGTTTAATCTGCCAATTTTTAATGGCACATATTCATCTAATATGAGCTGAAAGCAAATTTACTATGCAGAAAATTATTAATTATCATAATGTAAAAAATTAATTTCATTTCCACTTCAAAATGTTCTGTGAGGTTTTGTAAAATGATATCAGTGCTCTAATAAGGGTAAAGTTCAACTGCAGGAGACAGAGGCAACTATCACATAAGTTTGGCAATTAAATAAAGCATTTAAAATATCAAAACATGCCATCTACTTGAAAATATGTTACTCTACTTGGAAACATACAAATCTGTTTGAGAAGGAAGCAACAAAACAAGAAAACACAAGTTTTTATTTCTTTGAAGAGTGCAACATATCCTTTCTGTTCACAACCATTTTTATGACCTTAAATACTTCTCTGGTCTCTCAGTAAGGTATGTAACTGACTTTGAAAGCCACTGAATAAATTTCTCAACTGAACTTCATTCATGACTGGTTCTTCATGAATTCTTTCCAGCCTCATTACAAGTTTCTGTTTCAACACAAGTTTTGGATCTTAGCACTTCTGGAAATCAACCAAAGTTACATCTCTAGTAAAAAATTATCTTAAGAGAAGTCTCTAGGGGTTGTGTGTGTTGCAGTTTCCCACCATTCATCACAGCTCCTCTGCCTGAGGTTACTGCTTTAAGAGCAAAGCTGGAGAACAGCTCAGGTAAGCATTTCTCACCCATTTTGATACAAAACAGCCAAGCCAACTTGAGACACTTTAAAATAGACTGTTATTTAATAAGTGAAGCTGAGGTAGGTGATACAGCACTGCAGGAGTTGAAGATCTCTCTCATCATACATTTTGCCAGCTCTGGAGGACGAGACAATGTCCAGCAAAGGACACATAATGGGTACCTGAAAATGTGAAAACAGAGCTAATCATCCAACTGTAGTCTGCTTCTAAAGATAAGCAAACATGCCAACAGAGTGAGGTAGGAAATCATCCATTCAAAGACCAAGCATGCTGATTGAGCATAGCAACAAAAAAGTTGGTTGTTGGTCGTACCATATGATCTTCAGAAATATCCAAGCGTAAGCTCCACTTCTGAAGTTATTCCCTAGAAACTAGATTTACGATAATAAGGAAGAGGAAACCCTCCCTTTTTGCCCAATTTCCAGTTATATGAGGCACACTCTGTTTATTCCAGTCAGTTTCTTAATGAGAGCCAAGACCCCAGAGCAGAAGTGGGGAAAAAATAAGAAAAACTACTGGCTGTTGCAGCTGGAAACAGATATGGAAAAGAAAGGTCTTTCAAAGGGCTTTTTCTAAAACTACTTCTCTGGGTTCGAAAGGAAGCTGTTGAGTCACTTTGTTTGCTGCAAGAACTGGCATTCAGATTTTCTTCCCCCTGTAAACTTGAGGACAAAGATTAAACTTTTGCCCTCGAAAAATAACACCAGTTACATTTTATCCATCTATAGGGAATATTTACTTTACCATGTACAAAACTGATTAGTGTCTACAAAAAAAATTCCATTTAGGGTTCAGCCAAGCATAGTGTCTGCATTGTTTATTCCAGGGACTACTCTACTCATCTTCTTTCTTATTTCATCACAATCTTTTGTAATTTTTTTTTTTAACTTGAGCCATTTGTGGTTGCTTCTCTCTTCAACCCTTATTTGACTTATTTACTTCTAGAAATAACAAACTAGAACACTTTGTCGAATAGAAGCTTTAAATTAATACTAAATTTGTTTCAGGAAAAAAACTGTTAACCAATTTTTTGAAAGACCTAATATCTAATCTCATGGGGACCTATTTCATGTTTAGCATGCTAAGGTAGGTCTAGATAAACCTCATTATATTAAGTAGGTAGCATAACAAAAGTACAAAAGATGAATTAGCATCACAGTAATAAAAGACAGGCACTTCAGATTCTGAAAGATCACCTGTTTTCTTCCCCCACTTAGAAATATTTGACAGTTTTCCTCTGCTGTGTCTCTAGAAATTTGATCTGAAAGTTTTTATCAGAAGTTCCTACTATTTTGTAAAGCTTTAAATCTGATCTGTGTCCTACTTTGCTATTTTAGGAAAACAGGCTAGAAGAATAGCCCATCCTCCTATCAAGTTCAGCAGTATCTTTGTCAGTCTTTAAGCAAACTGTTTTCACCTGCCAGTAGTAAAGAGTCCAGGGTCTCCCTGAGCCTACTCATCTTATCATAGAAATACAGAAAGATTTGGGTTGGAACAGGCCTTAAAAATTATCTAGTTCCAACTTCCCTGCCACACCTTCCACTAAACCAGGCTTCTCAAAATTCAACCAGTCTGACCTTGAGTGCTTCCAGGGAAGGGAATCATCAGTCTTTACTCTTAATATCCTTAATGTATCTCATTTATATCTTCCAGAATAGCTACTCCTGATTATATACAGGAGTGGGACTTCTAAATCTGAGCTAATACTGCCTGTTTCCAAATAGTCTAATGGATTTTAAAAAAGGATTAGGTTCATTTGCTACAAAGAGTATAATTTTCAGTCAGGATGTCCAACACCATGTACAAATTAACTGCATGCTGGACATAAATAGGGCAAGGTTTTTTGCTTTAATTTAAACCTGGCTTTGATATAAATTAATTTTGCTCTTAAAAAACTCACCCACCAATCCACATTTCTGGTGCAATATAAATGCCAGAAATGGAAAACTGTCAAAACCCCTCAGACAAATGGGCTGTAGAAATCTGAAAGACTTACGTTATCTGGGAACTAATTATTCATCCAACTTTTTAAGATATTTTATCACTACAAGACTTTCTCAACATATATGTTATTCTATCTCCTTCAATAAATGTACATTTTCCAAGCCATACAGCAATCATTTCTCTGAATATCTGATCATTAATGTAAAAATGCTATCACCTTTCGGGTTGCAGTCATTAAGGCCATTATAAGGTACCAAATTTTATATTTTTGTGCAAAAAATCAAAACAATAGAAAACTCCGAGTCATATTGTAATGAAATGGGCAGATGCTGGCATTTCAGCATCAGACAATTGCAGTGAAACCTATGTTTTTATTCATAGGCTTTATACTCAGTTTCTTTCTTGCTTAGATGAAGAGTCACTATCAAATGATAGCATCAGAGTTATCACCCTTTGGAGCACTAGCTAATGCAAAGTACTGTCTTTAGAAACATGACTTGTATTACCACTGAACATGTATATACAATAAGGTCTGCTATTAAGAAAAGATCTCTCTAGCTAATTCTGTGAAACAGTCCAAAAGCATGCAAGATTCTGCTTTCGAGCAGAAATTAAATCTTACCTACGTATCATTACATATTTGAATGCTCTCCTTTTCTCTGGAAAGCCATTGAAGCATAAAGTGGAAATGCAGTGTTTCAAACTATTTTGTATTTGTTCATCTGCTACCAGGCACTTGAATTTGATTCAAGACAGATAGGAGTGATGTGACAACAGAAGACTTGGCAGACAGGCTTGTGACTTCTCTAGCTGTATGAAGTTCTTCACTGCCAGTCACAAGGGTTAGACACCACATTTTTCTCTCAGGGATTACAGAAAAGTGATGCTCAGTCTAGGCACTGCACAGGTTTGCAATTTCCTTGTTCCTATGACTTCTCAAGCCTGTCACATAATCACAGAAACTCAGAATGTTAGGGCTTGAAAGGTTCCTCAAGAGATCATCGAGTCCACTCCCCTGCCAGAGCAAGATCACCTAGGGCAGGTCACACAGGAATGCATGGGTATCCTCTTTTTTTTTTTTTTTTTTTTTCTCCTATAGACCCATTCACGTTTGCCAAGAAAGGCTGGGAAGCGAGTATCCACATCAAATGATTTGAATTAGTGAAGACACAGACTACCTCAACATGTATCAGCACCTTCACTGTGATGATCTACCCATGAGGGTTTCCTTGAGGGAAGTAAGGTCATCCCCAGTGATGATGTATTTGCTCTGGTGCATGGTGGGGACATTGTGGGAGGAGTACTTTATCCTTCCTACTGCCTCATTAAACCCAGCTTTCTCTGAATTCGTTTGCAGCCTGATCCATCTGTTTCTTTTTCATCTCACCTAGAGAGGAGCTGCTATCTGTAGCAGTGACATGAGAACAATACTTTATGTAAATAACTTCCAAGTGGAGGTAGTCATTAATGCAGACAGTTCTGAAGGCAAGTGAAACAGCATTTAGTAGCAAGCATTTGGCAGCAAGCACGTTAATGAGACTGTCTCTTAGGTTTGTAGTCTGATTCAGAATAGGCCTTGCTGACTTCCTTATTTTTCAGTTTTCTTCCAGGGATACAATCCCCAGAAATATAGGTCTTTGCCCTGTTCCAGCAGAGGTATGGGGGAAACTGTTGTTAGTTCCAATGCAGAGAGAAGACAAGGAGAAACCAAAGTGAAGGACTGAATGACAGCACAGGAAGGAGGGAGGTGGTTGTTATCCATTATTAGTCTGATAGGGTTCTACACAGGTGAGAGGACAAGGGGAAACTGTTTAAAGCTTGAAGAGGGGAGATTTAGATTAGACATTAAAAAGATATTCTTTAATTTGAGGGTGGTGAGATACTGGAACAGGCTGCCCAAGGAATTTGTGGCTGCCCCCTCCCTGGAGGTGTTTAAGGCCAGGTTGGATGAGACCTTGAGCAGCCTGGTCTAGTGGAAGTTACCCCTGCCCATGAAGAGAGTTTGGAATTAGATGATCTTTAAGGTCCCTTTCAGCCTTAACCCCTGTGATGCTATGATTAGTCTATACTTCACAGTTTACCAGCCTACGCAAGTTCAAACTCAAGCTTAAAGCTCTATCCACAGTCACATGTACATAGCTCCCAGTATTCAAAATTCAGATAGTGTAAGGTAAGTGCCAGCTTGCCCTTAGTGAGTGACCTCTTGCCCTGGCACACAATCACCCAGACACATAAGCACAACAGAGCACACTGGAGCACATGAACATACTTAGTCCCATGAAACATTTTTGTGCCCATGCCAGCTTCCAATGGCTGGAAACAATGGCCTGGTCTCAACTGAAGGCGAGAAAGGGCAGAGCTAAGTGTCTCATATAAAGGGTTTTAGGGGAGAATGAAAGAACAAGCTGTCCATTGTTGGCAGAGATGCTGCAGAGAGCTTGGGCTATGTGAATTATTTTGCTTTTGACTTTCTTATAGTATATTAGGAAAGCTGAAAGATTGTCAGGGAAGCAAGTGAACATCTCAGGCATATGTTACCATGGCTAAAAAACCTCAGAGTCAGTAGCTGACCCATAAAAGGTACAGTTCATTCTCCAAAGTGGAAGAATTGGCCGATATATTCCACCTTGTCCATAATTAATCCAAAGTATCAAATCAAGACTGGATAATAATAGGTTGGAAGGGATTCCTGAAGACTGTCTGGTCCAAAGCTTGCCAACATTCAGTAGCTCTATCACAAAAGTGACAATAGGTATTCTAAGATCTCAGAAAAGGCTAGAGTAGTTTTTGGTGTAATAAGTGGGAGCTTTAAGTGTAGTGCCTGAGTTTTATAGAGAGGATAACTTCAATGGGAAGGCACACCTAAATGATGTGAGAAAGAACAAATGAAAAACACAGTGGGAAAATGAAGCTGAAAATGGAATGAAATGTAGGAAAAAAATACAGAACTACAGAACAATACTCCCACTTTCTGAAGGGTAGCATGTCCACATTATGTCTTTTCTTTAGGAACTGTCACTCTCTGCCTTGGGCCCTATCATATCCTTACAACAAAAGTATATGCTCTGCCTTACTCTAAAAGTACTCATATGCTATTCTTTCAGTGTATGAGTTTAAGATCTGTGGAACAGTTTCCATTCCTTATTAGTCGCTGGAGAGTGAGAAAATTTCCCACAAAAACACAAGGAAATTGAAAAAAAAATATTATGATAGATGATGTGGAAGAAAAAGGAGCTAAGTTAAACTGTTGCACTCATTTCCAAAAAAGACTCAAAATGCACAGACTGGGTGACACCTAATGAAGTAAAAAAAAGAGAAAATAGACATCTTATGTGATGTAAAACTTTTCTGGAATAATCACTGGAAAACTATCTTTTCTATATCAGGAATTCCATATGTTACATTTAAAAAGGAAGGTCCTGTCACCTCAGTAGAAATAATCTGAGCTTCTAATGTTCAAAGAGAGTGTCTATGTAGAAGGACACTGTAGGACAGCCACCATGGAAAAGCTCATACAAAAGTTTATATTCCACTCAATTTTATCATATTACACAAGATTAAGGGCAGTATTTCTAAGTTTATATTTGTTTACAACATCTTGTTTTGCAGAAGGGAGCAAACGGTTGCAACATGATATGAGTCTTGAACCCCAAAGAACTCGTACAGCTACTGAGTTTCCCAGCTACACATCATCAGGCTTAACAAAAGACCAGCTAAGCTCTTTTGGATATAAAAACAACAGCTACTTTGGAAGGAAATGCCAGAGTACTGAGATGTTAGATACTAATACTCTGATGAGGTTTTCATGTCTCCATTTAGTTTGGTATTCCATCACAACTGCACAACAATCCCAGAATAAAATAAGCAGAAGATAAAAAGGCCTACTGTTCAAGCATATACTTATGAGCTTTTTCCAAGTGTAATCCAGCAGCCAGTGCAGGGATGACAGCATCAGCACTCACTGTGGGTTTCTGAGAGGGCAAAGTGGCAAACAGTTAAAACATGACACTAGGAAGAAGGAAAAGAATCAAAGCTTTTCCAGCAAGAACTTAGTCAGGTGCCACACCTCAGTATTTCCAAGCAAGAAATATTCTTTATGTTTGTTTGTTGGTTTGCTTTACTTCTCTGATTAAGCAAACAAGATATTTTTTGTGTTTATTGTGTTTATATTGTGAATAAAGTTTTTGCTAAAACCACAGCTGTCTCATGTAACAGATTTTTCATCCTAATTGAAAGAAAGTAGCTGGGCCTTATTGTGGGTTTTAATTATATAAATATACTTTAAAAGATTGTTATTAGAATCAAAGGTCAGTAAAATTTTCAAGTAGCAATGTTATTTCACAAAAGATTTATTATTCTATTTTATTTTGTACTGAAGTGAACTAGAAGCACATTTATAGATAATTTATCTGTAGATATAAACCACAAGAAATTACAAAATCTGGGTTAAAAGGTTATTAAACTTCCACATCCTGATAGCCAAACTTATCACAAGACCCATTCTTTAGATACTTAAAATTTCAGCCACTTAGTATCAAAACCATGAGTGTTTTTCTCCATAACTTCTGAAAAGCAGACCCTGACAGAAGGATGTTAGAAATCTAGAGATCTGGAGAGTATTCAGCTTAACTCTATCTATTCACATTTCAATGAATTTATAAGCATGCAAATCATCTGTCACTTGAAGTTTGAAACTCTCCAGGCAAGAAGTGTACTTTGACTGAGTTGAAAAATATTTACATATACTATATTGCTAGAAGCCCCAGCAAGCATTGAAGTAGGGCAAACTCTGAAATGGTAGTACCTGAATAGGTGAGACAGGTTGCACCCCAGGGAATCTACAAATTGGCAATATACTTAGTGAGGTAACACCCAAGTATCAAGAGAAAACCAAGGCCTTTCTGTAATCCTGCTCTATCTCTTGCCTTCAGGATCAAAATTATACTTCAGTTTAACAGTTAGGAGAGAATTTCAAGCAGGAAAAGAGAAATGTACATTTAGCTGACACTGAGGATCTTATTGATATCAGTCAAAATTGGAAGAAAATTAAACCTTTCTGTGGAGAATAATGTCATAGAAGCAGGTAGAAGAGGGTTGGCACAGCTCATCTGGTGAGGACAACAGGCAGCATCGCAGTGTGCCCAGACTTGCTCCTTCCACAAGCCACCTCAGAAGATTTCTGTCAGGCTTTCAGCAACCATTATCTTCCCTGTCCAACGTGATGGCTTGCCCAGAGCTCACCTCTAACTCCCACTGCACCTAACCACTCCTCCTCTTGCTATCCTCTCCTTTGCTGACCCCAACAAAGCAATTCAGCATTCAATGCCTCCACTGTGTCCTTCCACTTAGCTCTTTCTAGTTCCCAGAAAGCTTCTCCTCTCCATAATGGAGAAGCAGCCAGGTCAATAAGCGGAAGGGTGCAAGAAGGACCCATCTGGCTGCAAACAGCAGCAGCACAAAGGCCCTTCCCCAGCAGGGCTCGGTGTGGGGAGATGGGCAGGAAGAAGAGGGATGGGTGAGGCACCCACCTCCCTGTACTCTCACTGGTTCCTAGGTCCACTCAGCTGCTTGCAGACATCCAGCTTCAGCCTAGGAGGGTTCAGGTATACAAGGTCTCAGTGTAGCTTTTCACAAGACTTCCTCTTGTCTGCAAGAGGTATGAGGTAACAGGACAGCAGGGAAAAGAACTAGAGGAAAAGAGCCATGATAGGCTAAGAGGAACAGGAATACCCAGGTCCATATAACTGAGATTGTGACCAATACCCTTCTGTTTAAAATCAAACCAAACTTTTTTTGCAATGGAATTGAAATTCTAATAAGATATAGTGCTAATGCAAATAATGACAGTTGTTTCTAGGATATTGTTCCCATATGGAATTACTCAGTTATTTATAAATTCTGTATGTAAATGTTAACTCTAAATCCTCACAGTGGATAAATACTACAAAAGAAATTTTTAAAAACATAAATGTAATGCAGGAAAAAACCCTCCACAATAGTATTTATTCTTCAAAAATCCTAGTGTCAGAGAATGATTTTGCATTTTTTCATTATTCTGACTGATAGCCTTTTGTCATATCTGAGACTGACAATGTTGTCATCTCTGTTCCGTCCTCACTGTCTCTCTCTAGGAAATTTTCTTTTTCTCTTGGCAAACTAATTCACAGACTTGAGAGACCAAATACTCTTAATTATGTCAGCAGATTCCCCATTCATTTCATTCCTTTTTTTCATGCCTCTTGAACAATGTATCAGATTTGCTTCCTTCTATGCCGAACATTTCTGAAAACCTGTGAGGAAGAGTCAACAGTATCCTCTTTGGATAAATTTACCTTGTTAACTTTTTTTTTCTTCACTCAGCACAAGGATTAGGCAATAAAAATAATTTTATTTTTAAAATTGCAGTTTTGCTAGAATTCTAAATAAGATACTTTTGAAATAAATAAAATTATTCTATGAATCCTTAATGTGTCAAACTGACAATTGCAGATAGAGTTTATAAATATCTTACTCAGTTGGAAAGGAGACCCGCAAATTACTCTGTTCCCACCCTCCTGTTCCCATCCCCCTCAGAAAAACCATAATAAATTCTCCTGAGTGAATGAAGCTGTATAAAGTTAGAAGGGAATGCAAGAAGGCTAAAAATAACTAGATCTCAAATAGAAGTAACCTTTTTATTCAAACATTACTTGCTAACCAGTTAGAGTAGATAATTTTCATCAGAAGGAGAGTAAGGGTTATTTTGAAGCTTTTAATTTTCATAGGATCTCATCTGATTAAAAAACATCTCAATATTATACTAATCAAAGATGATACCCTCTTTCATTAAATGAAACTTAACATTAAAACATACAAAAGTACCATTTGATATGAACTCAGCCTATGAAGTTAGTAGTGTTTCACTCATTGCTTGATTAATTCTACACTTGAAATGTAAAATGTACTTCCTGTTAAAGTATATTGGCTATTATTTTAAGGATGCCAGATGGAAATAATTCCTTCATAATCTTAGGAAAATGCAGAACTCTCATCAGGTATTGACATACATATTAAGTTAAGAAGAGCTAAGAAATAGATAACTAGAGAAGTTTTATAAGATTAAATTTTACATCAGTGATACTGAAAATGAGAGTGAAAAAGAAAAAGAAAAAGAAAGAGAACAGGCTGGCCTGAATCCATTTCATTAATGCGCAGAGAAGGGAATATTAAATTCACCTCAGCCACCCAGATGTATTACACTGAACAAAACTGTTTATGTCATGCCTCTGTTTAATTCTATCAGAAATAACTTTTCCTTCTCTTTCTTTCTGTCTGTCTGTCTCTCCCTCCCTCACCTTTTTTTGGCTGTTTGTTTTTTTGGTTTGTTTTTTTTTGGGAGAATTGTCTGCTTTGCCTCAATTAATCCAGTCACACCTAATAAAGGGTTTGTGCTTACTATAGGTTAGGTGGTCATAACAATTAGTCATCCTAGGTTAAGTCTTCAAAGATCTCTATTTCTATTTGAAGCACAGGGATTGTTTTGAAGCACGGGGATTGTTCTCTACTACAGCAATGGGTTTCTGTAACCTATGACTTTGACATTTTGAGGTGTGTTACAGTCCATGTAACTCCGACTCATATCAACCAGAACTCTGAAGCTGGCCGTGAAACAGCATGCAGCTTTTTAAGGAGCAGTTTTCACTGAGAACATATTATTCCACTAGATTGTAACTATGTCTAGGTTGCCAATGACAGTGTCCCCTGGGAGCATTCACTGAACTCCAGGCCAAATTGTGCAGTGTGGGTCACATTCCCAATGCAGATGATGATGCTCTTTATGCTCTTTGAAGCTCACTGGCTATGTGTACACTGAATAACACTTGGATCAAAGCCTTCCTTTGAATATTCTCTGAATCTCAAGTGATACCATAGAAGATATATCATGTTGTTGTGATTTTTCTGTTAAAAGTACCTAAAATAAGGCAGAGAGTGCTGCAGAACACAATAGGTGGTAGGATATTTAGGTAGACATAGCGTATGTTGAGGCATGTAGGAAAGGTGAGGAGAGGGAATTGAGGATTCCAGACCTACTGGGGCAGTGTTAGAGGATATGCAAAGCAGGGAGGCTCAGATCCTATCCAGACCAACTTTTAGAAATCATTACTGGGACAAAACACTTTCTGAACTACACAACAGAAGGACAACTGACTAGTTTGTTCCAAACAAGAATTTAGAAGAGAACATACTTATTATGAGCTAAAGAAGATAGGACCTGAAGAAGAAACAAGTCAATTTATGGTCATCTTGTCTTCTCTCACAGCTAGATACTTGCAGGTGGAGGTAACCTGTGCAGTTTCCAAAGAGGATTTGTGGACCTTCCTCCCACCTTGCCAAAACCTGACATTGTGTAACACAGTCTGCATCATCTGTCACAATTCCTGTTTATGTTTCTGCTTTTAACACATCATCTATATATTAAAAATAGAAACTTTGCAGAAAGGTTTTTGCTGTCCACTTCTGCTGTCCTTTATAAAGGAAAACTGTTTTAATGACTGTTTATTGGGCAGGCATGGATAATGAAAAACATGGTTTTTCATCTCAGTTTAGTCTTCTTTAGCTAAGGTTTTTACTCCCCATATGGGAGCTGTTTTCTCCTACAGGAGTACAAGTTATTCAAGAGGATTTCTACAAAAAGGGCGTGAAGAAAGCCACTACCATCCATATCACTGTCTGTCTCAGTACATTCAGAAGGTTCCTGTGGGTGAGCCAAGGGCTCCCAAGCCACCTGGCTTTCAGCTGAGCGCTGGCATTGTTTATGTTTGGGTCCCTAAATCATAATCCTGGACTAGATTTCTTATCTCGATTCTTGGATAAAGCAAGGGCGATGCTGCACCCAGGCCCTTGAAATTCTCTAAATAACATGTGATCTCAGCTTAGTTCTTCTTGTAAATGCTTAGATAGCCAGTTTTCGAGGCTGGGCAGAACCTTTCCAATTTGCACAAGCCCTCAGACTGTGTGGTAAAGACACAAAAATGCTACTCCTAATCAGCCTCCAGAGCTCTTGGCTGGGCAAACACACATCCCTCTGACCCACACCCCACCTCTGCCAAGGTCTGTGCCTGCTCCACAGGAATGAAATGGCATTTGAGCCTAGGAGGTCAGCTTTGTCTCTATTTGAGTCTGTCAGTGTTTTCCCCAGCATAAAGTGTGGATTTGATGCCTTTGTCATAAGCTGGCATTTCTCCTATTGCAGGCAATCCATCTCAAGAAGCAGCTTTAAGTCTTTCTAGGTTTCACAGCTTTCACAGTGGATTTTTTATGCATTTATTTAAATATATATATATATATATAAGGAAAAAGATATACAGTGAAAAATATATAGAGTGAAAAAAAACCATTAATGAAATGCAATATTTTCTTTTACTCTCTTTTTCTCCATGACTTCTTAGTAAATGAGAAAATCTGCATTTTGAAAGACATTGTGTATTCATCCTGAAATAATCAAAAAACAATGTTCTTCTCACCAGTCCTGATAATCAAAACCAGAAGTTAGGGAAAAACACGAGGTGGAGGATCTCTTTTAAAGTTTCTTTTTCTTCCATTTACATCTATTTAACATCCAATGTCTCAGTCTGCTTTAGCAAGTACTTGTAAGTTGATTTAAAATCCTGACGTGAAAAATTCTACTGCATTACAAAATCTCATTAGCTCTAAATGAATAGTTATAAAGTGGGCGTCTTTAATTAGAAGTGCTTTATTAAAGAAGGCTGATACTAAAATAAGTACTAGAAGGCCACTCAAGAAGATCCATAAAGGGAAAGAGGCTGTTGGCATCTTCACAATGAACAGGGAGGGGCCGAGTTGTATCATTTCTCTTTGGAGAAAGGAATCTCATTTTAGGCCATGCCGCAACTGCCCATGAGATGATTTGTCATCTTTTTTAGTCGTGTACATTAATATAAATTAATATCTCTGTGATACGCAAATAATAGTGTATTAATATATATTACACATATATACATAGGCATTTGTATATCAATATCTATGTAATACATAGATATTACACAACAGAATTACAGTGATACATTTTCATTACAAAGAAAGGAAGAGACTTATTTGTTTGCTTTTTTGGGTCTGCTGAACAATACAATGGTGGGAGCCAGTTTATTACAACTTTTCCCACAGGACTGCCCTTGGGAATAGCTTTCCATAAAATCCTGTTCTTGTGACCCTACAGAAATAGAACATAGCACCTTTTTTTTTAACATGAAAATTATTACACCACGCACCCAACTGATCTAAAACCCAAATAATCTAAAACAAAGCTATGTACTGTAGTATGGGACTAACTT
This sequence comes from Calypte anna, assembly GCF_003957555.1. Classification (NCBI taxonomy): domain Eukaryota; kingdom Metazoa; phylum Chordata; class Aves; order Apodiformes; family Trochilidae; genus Calypte; species Calypte anna. The sequence continues at coordinate 92,870,199 of NC_044244.1, forward strand.
CTCTGAACACATCCATACACTTTCATAATGGAATATTTAAGGAAAGGGGCACAGCTGCAAAATGTATAAACAAAGAGTAAGTAGATGTGGGATTCTCAGCATTTTTATAATGTTCTAAATGGAAGTGAATTTTAAAATGTAGGTAGCTATTGTAACTTGCCCTTTCTGATAAAGTCTGTCACAATCATCCCAGCTCAGACATGGAATACCTATTCTCCATTTGTAATGTTTTAAATCATGCAAAAAATAATAAAATATTTTAATAGCATCACAAAACATTCATCAACACACTGGCATGAAATGTTTACAGTCCCCAGAGCAGTCTGCAAGGAACACAAAACCTAGCCAAGGCCCAGAGATGCTAATGTAGATTCTTTGGGATTCTGTAGATCGTCTCCTGAAGCTGTAGAAATGGTAGCGGCTTTAGGAAATATAAAGAGCTTGTCAGAACTTTGCAGCAGGATGGAAGAGAAAAACATCTTTTCACACAAGAAGGTTAGATGATATATTCAAAGTGACTTTTATCAGGGTCAAGTTTTTACAGCCCCTTAAGACATTCTGAGCAATCCCTGCAGACCACAGATTTTCTCTGTATTTAACTAGGAGAGATAATCAAATTGCAGCTCTCTCCAATGCCATTCTGTTTGCACTTGGCATATGCAAATTGCTTTCTGCTCGAAGTTCTGCAGAATCTGCTAAGACCCTGTAAGATTGGAAAAAGACACAAAATAGAAGAAAAGCAGATGGAAAAGTAATGCAAGTTTTGCATAGGTTGCCACTTCTCATTTCAGTGCGATATACTTATGCGTAAGCTGCTAAACTGAGGGTTGCAGCCAAGTATTCAGGCACACTGTGATGGATGTGGAGATCAATTGTTTGTGAAGGCAGAAAGGGTTCTAAGCCAAGCTGATACTTTTAAGTTAAACAAATTATGTCACCTTTTCTTGCATAACCAAAATGTTTACAAATATTAGCTGCTTATATGTTATAATCCTATCTTTTTCACGGAGACACAGTCTAAGCTAGGCTAATGCTGTTTACTATGAAAATCCAGGGCTGTAATCCATGTACTTTAAGACATCTCTTTCAAAAACTCATCAATAATGTTGCAGAAAGTGCCTTCCACACTCTACTGCAAGGACAGTAGAGTTATAACTTTTAAATTTCTATATAGATAACCAGAAATGAACAAAGTATTTCTCAGTAGAAAGTAATTTTATTTTCATAACTTGACACCGTATGTAGTTGATTTTGATGTTACACCATTGCTCAAAGAAACACATTTGAAATCCACAACCATCCCAAGTGAGACATTAATATCATATCCTTTGAAACTGCCTTTCAATCAAAAGTCAGAAAAAAGCTGTAGTGTAAGTACAATGTATATGTTCCTAAAATATCAGGTTCAGGTTCTAGATATCATTCATTGACTTAGGAACCAAGAAAAGCTTTTGCCCTACAGTGAATGACTTGGCTACTTGCTCAGCTCACCTCAAAAATAATTTTTCATTTGCTGTATGGAAAAAAAAAAGGTTATCTCTGGATCATACCCAAGAGACATTAACTTTTCCAGGTTAGATAAAGCAGACACTTTTCTGGTTGCAAAAAATTTGAAACTTTGCCTAAAATCATGAGTCTTGCAGGAGGAACTTTAATTCTGTTAAACTTCAGCAGGAGAATTATGATATTTGCAAAGCAGGATCAGCAAATTCAGGATCTATTTCCATGAATGCAGTTGGAGAAAGCTGGGTTGCTTATAAAACAGGTTTCAGAAAAGCTGGCTGTGAGGTATCTGTGGACTTCCTAAATCACTTCTGCAGGATGGAAGTGACTTTAAAAACTAAAATGCTAGGTGGATATATGTTACTTCTTTTTATTTCTGAATATTTGCAAACAGTGGTATATATTTATATTTGGTAAATAATTACTTTTGTTTGTTCTTATGTAGTCTGATTTGAGATAAAATCAGGTTTTCGTGTTCTTGCCTTCACAGTTTTCCATGTTTACTGACACGTAAAACTTAAAAGCAGGTGCTGGACCTGGCTGTACTATTCAGTTCCCCAGTGAATTTCATTAAAGAGCCCAAGAGTAGTAAAAGCATTCTTCCATTCAAGCTGAACAAGCTGATTTCAAAGATGCTAATGCAGCTGTCTGAGAAAAAAAACAAACCAAAACAAAAAAAGGATAATCTTCTGGTGAGGTGCTAATATAATTTGATTTTTACTGAAAGATATGTTTCATGAACTACACCCCACTTTTATTTTAATGAACATTAATATTCTTGAGTAAAGTGCCAATGCAATATAAGTGCCCTCAATACATTATATTTAGTGCCCAATTGCATTATATTTTATTTCAAGATCCCTTTATTATTTGCATATTTTGCAGTCATGAATCCTTATTACTATAAGTAGAATTAATAAATGCCCATCCAATTTACTCCTATTATACATGGCTGAAGAAAGCCCCAGTTGTTATTACTGGAATTGCCATAATCAGAAACAACCTATTATTTCTCACTTTGCAGATGTATGGTCAAGTTAACACATTAAGAAATTGTTTTTTAAATTTCTATAATTGTGAAACCAATCTGGGAATGCTCTTCATTAACAATGTTTCTAGGAAAGGGATTCTAGTCATCATGCATGTCCTCCAACAAACATAGGGTACTTTGATATTGAGATGAAAACAGTGCTTTAGAAATTTAGTTAAAGAGCTTGTAAGAACAGGACACACTTGACACCTGCATGTATGGGCTTTTTGAAAAAGAAATAATTTTGGTTTTGATCAAACAGGAAAGACAACCAAAGACGAGAACAGAACACTTGGCCAACAATTAAATAATCACAAAACAAAGACCTAATTTGAAGAAGCTTGTCTCAAACACAACTTTTTAAAAAGACAAAATATTGTGGCTGAAAAAACAACAGGTGTCGCAAACTGAGCTACTTATTTTAAGAGCCAAAGCAATAAAAAGATTTAAATACGTGCAAAAATAACATCTTCAAACGTACAACTTGGCTATGTAAAATTTTTCTCTTATCCTTGCTATTAATCCCAGACAATGTAATAAGATCGTACAAACAGATAACTAGAGAGCTCTGAAGAGAATATCCACCCTCCTGCACTTTAAAGTTCTTCCAGTGCTCACTTAAAACAGTGTTCATAACAGTGAGATAACACAGCTTTCATGTGGCATGGTTAGTTACTTTCTCAGGTAAGAAAACAAAAGTATAACAAAACAAACAAACAAACATACAATTTGAAACAAGGTTTTTCACTTTACTAAGTGTACAGAATTACATATGTCCCTCCTCCATCAGGTCCACACCTGGGCTGCTCTGACCACTACCATGTGCTACTGTCCCCTCCCTGCCACCCCACAGATGTGCAAGCTCCCTTCAGCCTGCTATGGACTTGCTCACCCCAAGCTCCTCTTGTGGCTTTTATGACCATGGAAGCATCCAGCAGTCATGCTAGACCATCCTGCAGGTACGTGCAACATGGACCCCCAGTAATCCTTCACACCACTCCCAAACAACTCTGCATTCTCATTTTGATGCAGCTTTTCCTTCCCTTTTTTTGCCTCATTTCCTTATGGAGCCTTTCTGTTGCCATCAGCCTCTTCTAAGGTTGTTCAGCCCACACAGGTCTTCCCTGTTTTCTTTTTCAAAAAACATCTCTTGTTTGTAAGTGAGTGACTAAAATATAATATCCGGCCCACTTTTTTCTGAATTTTTTTACTATTTGGTTGCCATGGTACCAAAGCTTGTGGGGGCTGGCTAGCCTTCTGTCCCTCAGTGCTCACTGCCCAGACTTGCATATCTTTGTACTCTCCTTGTTCTCATAAGTACATGATTTGAGGGTCATATGAAATGCTCCCCAGCTGAAGCAGAGCTCCCCTTTGCCTAGATCAAGGTACAGGTCAGTTGGCTCTTGCACTCCACCAAGAGTGGGGAGGAGAGGTGGAAATAGTCAAGAACAGAAGTGCAGAAGTATTTTCTTATTGTCAAATATGAAAATATTTTTCTTTTGGCAAGTACAAACTGTGTTGGCCCTGAAGACTAGTCCGTACTTAATACAACTCCAAGGACTGACTGGAAAACCAGAAGAAAACAACAGAGAGAATATTTACATCTAGGCCAGGCCTTCTTACTGGCCAGGACACATTAGTCAAAGTGCAATGAGAACGCATCAAGAAAAGCTACCCTTTCCTACTGAGGCCATCTGGACTCTTTCAAAACCTTTGAGATTATTGTGCCCAGATGCCCTCTTCAGGCTGTGAACTGGGGACATTGCTTAGAGGAACTCACAGCACTTGCATAGTCAATGCTCCTGCTTGGCCTTTCAAGACATCCAAGGAATAAAATTTCACCTACCACAGTAAGCTGTGGCTAAAGAGCAGTTAATAAAAGGTTGTTTCTCTTGTCTTCATAAAATGAACTATAATTCGGATTTTTTAATAAGTGGAAGAAGAACTACCAAGAAAAATTGTCCATTGGGAAAGGACAGAAAGATCTGATGGACCTTTATAGGTCCTATAGACCCAGCCAGCCATGTACCATTCATAAACACTCCCATGCCTTTTCCTGCCTCTTACAAGAGGCATTTCTTTCAGTCAGGAAGCCTCTGGCAGCATCACTGGCATTCTGACTGCAAGCCAGGGCCTGCACAGGCATGGGCATGTATGGAGTTGCCAATTCTAGTGGATCTGTGAGAATGCCTCCTTTATGATAGGAGTAGGGGCATGAACTGTTCTGGTCTGCCTAGATTGCCAAATATTTGGAATCTATGGAGTCCTGAAGTCTCTAAATGCCAGCCCTAGTGCCCTTTGACAATGTGAGACAAGGTTATAATTCTTTAACCAAGCCCTGTGTCATGATTTTGTCATGTGTTGGTTATAAGAAATGCTTCTGGGACAATGCCAAATTATATGCCTTTGGAAAGGGGTATCTTGCTTTCTCTGATGATAGTCCTAGGCAGGCTAGTGGATGTTCCAGTTGATTTGCTGTCACAAAAATATGAGTCTTTTTCCACTTTAAGTGTTCTCCTCTTCTCTCACTCTTTTTTTCTTTGCATTGACATGGACTTTGCCTTCCCAAACTTTGGAGGAGCATAAATGCATTGCCATAGACATCCCTTCTTTAGACCATTTCCCTTCAGAATTCCTACTATAAGTTTATTTGAACTGATCCTGCTTGAGCCAGAAGAGTTTCTTCTTCTCTGTTGTCCCTCTGTCTGTTCTCTCTCACCTCCAAGCATTTGATTCCAAGCAGAAGCAGTATGATCTTGCTGCATAAAGGCTTTCACCTTCATCCACTGCTTATCTATTATCTTTATACAAAACAGCTCACTCTCTGATCAGAGATGTAAATAGTGGCAAAGAGCCTTTCAGCCATTTATGTCCTTCCTTTTCCCTGGAAAGGAACATATGTGCCTCTGTGAAGACTCAGAACTTGCAATGTGATCATTTGAGACAAGTGACACTAGATATAAATGGGATCATTAAAACTGTATCCATTATCCAAACTGTTTGTGTGGAGGGCATGATAGTTAAGTGGTTCCCTTATTTTCCCTTTCATGATATTTTAGCCCTCAATATATTATAAAAGGCATTCCAAGGGCTAAGAAGTGGGGATAGGCATGAACTTCAGCCTTTCGGCAGTATAAACACCTGCCATCTTAGCCTGGCTGATTTTGTAAGATAGAGTATATAAATAAAACACTAATGTCAAAAGTTTAGAAGCCTGCAGCCTTCCCCTTTGTTCTCCTTATTAATCTGACAACATTCATAGTGGGGCACCATTTTCAGTCAGGTTGCATGTATATCTCTCATTCTGACATTCATAGCTATTCTGTCACTTCCATGAACCACACAGTTTGATCTGTAGGACCTATGATACATAGGAGAAACCAAGGCCTTGCCTTTCAGCTCAGGAGCTGTCAAGTTTTATCCCAGAAGGCAGCTAAACACCACACAACCACTCACTCACTCACTTTCTCCCTGCCCTCCAGGGAATGGTGGTGTGGGAAGAATCAGAAACAGAGGCTTGTGCATTAAAATAAAATAAACTTAGTAACAGAAGTAGAATAAAGATTAATCACAACTAATATTAATTGATAAATATAACAATAACAATAGAATGTACAAACAAGTGATGCTCAGTGTAACTGCTCACCACCCACTGATCAATGCCTACCCTGTCCCTGGCTAGCAATCCTGGAGAAGAGGAATCCCAAAACCACAATCCCAGAAGAGACAGAGAACTTAATGTCTCTAATACATACATACATACTGAACTCTACATACTGAACATCATGTTGCATGATTTGGAATATTGTATTGGCCAATTTTGACTTGTTGCTCTTTTATGCTCTCTCCCAGCTACTTGTGCACCTGCACACCACCAAAGTGGGGAAAGTTGAAGAGTCCTTGATTTCTTAGCAAAAGCTAAAAGCATCAGCATATTATCATTTTTTTTCTCATACAAAATCCCACACTAACTCCAAAACATAACACTTTTCTAGCTACTGAGAAGAAAATTAGCTTTGTCTCAGCCAAAACCAGGACAAGAGTGAATTTCAGGTCTTATAATAGAGCTGCTAGAGGAGACCTGAGGAAAGCGTGGTGCCACATCCTTCTTTCATTACATAAGCTGATCCAGCACATACTCCTGATCACAGAGTGGAGAAGTGGCAGTTCCCTATTTGTTTCAACAGCAGCTGGTACTGCAATATATACTTTAGCTAATGGCAGACTTCTTGAATAATGCATTACGAAAAGCTGGATATAGATTCTGTACGCAATCCAGTGCTTTATGTCTAACTATTGAAGGAAAGAGAGGTGAATAAGATGAGTGTGCTGTTTTAATCTGAATATTAAAGAAATTATTCATAGATAAAATCAATCCATATACTTTTAATGGGGTAAGACATGACCAGAAGTTGAAAGACCTGCATGTCTTAAAGAGAGGCACTGTTTATACTAAAGTGCTATGTCTATGTTGTTAGCAAGCTCATAGAACCCAGGATTTAAAAGATTGACTTAGTAATAAGCTTAGCTGCAAATGAATATGGCTAATCTTCTAAAATGCCATTGAAGTATGTTCGTTTCCAACTTGTAATAGAGAAAAAGTAATCTACTTTGCTTCTGTATAGAGCAGCTGAGTCATTAAAATATCATATAGCGTTTTATTCACAAATAGACTGGGTATACAAACAATCTCATGGATAACTGACAGCTTCAATGTGTCAGGTCATATCCAGGAAAAAAAAAACCAAAACCACAACTATCAGATGTTCTATTGGGAAAGTCTAGTTGTAATAGGAAGTGAGAGTTACATAGCTATTATTTACAAAAGCTATCCAAAATAATAAGATACTTACTTACATTATACTGTAAAATGTCATCCAAATGTATTTTGAGACTTTTAAGTATCTGATTACCTGGACTAGAAGACAAAAAACTTGATTACATTTTCAGTGATGCTAGGCACCAATCAAAGAGCAGCCAACAGCAATTATAAAGAATATATCAGTCTACATATGAAATTCGCAGAAGTTAGACTGAACAGAAGAGTTAGAAAAAATTTCCAATTACTTAAATTGAAACTGAAGACAAAAGTGAGGAAAATGTTGTCTCAGAGGTTCTTAACTGAGAATGATAATGGTCGCTCATTTTTTTAATCAGCCTCTTAGAGTAAAGAAGATAACATTAGGGCTTTTAATCTGATTAGAGTAAGTACCTTGTTAATAATCTTGTCTGATTACTCTAGTTAGTTAGAAATGTAAGAGTTAATACTTGTAAGAGTTAATACTTTGACTTATCTCCTTGCAGAGCATATGATTCACCTAGAAAGAAAATTATATGTGGGAAACCAGAAATATTCATCTAAATACTTTGGCAAACGTGCTGTCTTTAAAGTGCAGACCTGTGACTAGCTCTAGCAATAAACTGAGATGCTCAGATAGCAGAGGAAGATGTTTCTCTGAAACAGAGAAAAGTGACCTCCCTCAAGTTGAAGAGAGAATTAAACCCTTACTTCTCACTTCTTCTGCAGGCATTTTAATCACAGTGGAAATAAATGCTTTCCTACAACTGTATTTCCAAATATATTTTTTTAAAAAGGAAAAAAAAATCAATAAATTAATATTGACAATAATCCAAGATGAGCAAAACTCATTAGTTGCACACACCTAAGCAGGCTGGTCCATCACTGTATTGTCTCTGTCCAGTTTTTGGAAACCAATTGCAGGAGGCATTTACTCAGCTGCCTTGGTAAATTCAATACAGTATGTTCTCAATACAATGCTGATAAATATGCCTAGGGAACTGTCGGGCCAAAATGGGACAGAGAGCACCTATTTAGCTGCTTAAATGGTTATGTTGCTGCTGAGCATTTCAGGTGATAATTTGGGATTTGGACCTTCAGTTGATCTGCTTTCTAGTTGATAATTTTGCCACTTCCTGATGTCACAGTTTAGGCCCAGCTGGTACCAACCAGGACTCTACTCACTGACCCCCACTGCAGGATGAGGAGGAGAAAATCCACCTAAAGGCTCATTGATCATAGCAAGGATAGGGAGGTTTTCATTTTCATTTACCCATTTACAGTGATGGGCAAAACCAGGCAGGTTCAACTTGGGAAGTTAAAAATATTAATTTAATCTATACAACCAGATCCTAACACCTTCCACCCCAGCCCTCCCTTCTTCCTGGGCCCAAGTTACCCCTCGATACACCTTACTACCTGCACATCCCAACCTTGCACTCCAACCCCCTCCCCCCCCACACACACACACACTCACTCTTTCCAAAACACCATTGCACTACCCCAAAACATCTGAAATGCTACAGCCCTGAAACAATGTGTCAGTCCACTGGGTAATTTTAAAATATGATAGTAAAGTTACACATTTTTCAATGTGGAGAATAAACTTGGTTGAACAGCAATGAAAGATCCATTTAAGAAGAAGCAGGAAAGAGGAACACACCTTTAGCTATCAGAGAAAAGCCAAACATCCTTTGTGTTTGGGAATTCCTTTGGCACAGTCATACCTGGACTGCAAAGCAGATCAGCTCCAGACAAGAAAAATTGTTATATTTCTGCCAAATCCTGAGGGGAATTCTCAGAATCCTACGGTGCCTTGTTTTTAACAATTTAGTTTCATAAGTGTAATTACAAAGTGAAGGGTCTGATTCTTTGTTGCTATAATTTGGCATAGTTCTGATTTCAAAAGCATATACCTGACATATACCAGACAAGAGCAATGAACAATGCCACAAATTAGACCATCTTAAACAAAACAGGCTTGAGTCCACAACTAGAAAAGTCATTATTTCTTTGAAATACCTGCACTCAAGGCTTCCATAATATTTAGAAAGATTTCAGAGTGCCTGAAGCCTTCCTGCTTATTTTGAGTCCTGAGAAGAATAGTTCCCAAGAGCTAACCAAGAAGACAACTGCCGAAGCCAAGACTGATGAAATTGTGAGAGCCTGTATTTTAGGCTTAGTTCACCACTGGAAACTAGTGCAGGTGAGTGAAGGATGGGTCCGCGGTCCAGCTGATGTAAGAGGTCAACAAGCCTCGACTCATAGCATCCTGCCTGTGGCTAAGACTACCTAGATACTGTAATTGTAGATGGGATGTGCTTCCTGGGATTCGGTCTTAAGAAGCTGGATAAGCTTTGTCTACTGGGTTTTATTCTGTAAGAATAATTCTGTAGGCACTGCTACCTGGACTTGTCAGCTTCTAAATAAGTACTCTTCCTAAGTTAAGAAGAGGACATAATCAGTGCATCAAGGATAACCCTACTGATCCCATAGCGTGACAAAAAATAGATGTGATGTTATGTCATGCTACCGTGGATGTTATATTTCCATAAACATTTCTTTGATAAATCTAAGTTTACTTTTTCTGTCTTAGTAAGTGAAAATTTTAAACCAAGCATCCCAATCCTTCACTTCAGCATCCATGAGCCAACAGAGAAAGGAAGAGTGTTGCCTGAGGGAGACATTTACTTGCCAGCTTCCCCTGTCAGCCCACCAGTTTCTGGTCAGCTGGCAGTACCAAGCTCCAACAGGAAGGCTGCTTGGTTCTCACATGGGATCCTATACCTGGAAGAGACTGCACTTGGAATTTTGGCACTCTGCAAGCAACATTGATTATGTCTTGGAAGGACAGTACTGTTTGAAAAAGAGTCTGAATGTTTCTATAGAATATATTCTATAGAATATAAAGTAATTCCCCTCCTCTTCCAATAAAAAGTGGGCTCATTCTGAATGTGCAATGGGTTCCAGAAGTCAGGGAATACATACAAACATATAAATTACTGCACTGTACAGCAGTGCTGACTGAATGTTTCAGACAAGTCTCTCTACATTCTTTTTCTTGTTAATGGAAAGAGATGAGTTACTCCAGAGGGCAGAACATCTTAAAGTTTCCAAATTGTCACCTGAAACAACCTCTTCCTATTAACATCTTTTTGTTTCTGTTTCTAAGAAGGTCCTATATGCTGGAGGGAAAATCCACAAAAATATCTCTAGTCTTTGGGCCTGTTCCCTTTCTCCCTTGGAAAAAAAAACAAAAGAAAACAAACAACAACAACAAAAACAACAGAACAACAGAAGCAAAACAAACAAGCAAAAAAACCCAAGCAAACAAAAAGCAAGCAACCAAAAAACCCACAAAAAACAAAACCAAAAAAATATTTACAGTGAATGTACATTATTCTCTAGTCACTCCTTAGAAATGAAATTTCAGATTTACCTAACAGTCTAGAACTGATCTAGAACTGATGCCAGTGCTATGAACTTCTGGATATTTTCCTTCCTTCCTTCCTTCCTTCCTTCCTTCCTTCCTTCCTTCCTTCCTTCCTTCCTTCCTTCCTTCCTTCCTCTCCTTTTTTCTTTCCATTCTTTCCTTTCCCAGAATCATTTTCCTTCTTTCCTTGTCTTGGTCTTTCATGTAACCTTGCCCAAACTTGCATAAACATCCTGTAGCTTATTATCCTACAGATAATCAGAGGCACATTCTTAAACTTTACCAAACACACTGACTTACTCCACTTAGTCAACCAAAAAAGTATTACACCTTAGTGGGCTTAATCTGCTGTAATTAAAATTGACACAGGAATTTTCCTGTGAAATAACTTTTGTTGAAAGATACTGATTGACTGAAGCCAGAATTTTTATGTAGTTAGTCAATTCTTGGACAAGGTAACTGGTGACACATCCAGCTAGAATGGATCAGGCCTTTAGCATCCCTACAGGAAATATAGCAGATCATCACAAAACTGTGAAACTGTATGGACTCCAGCAGCTCCTATATTTAATAATTTGTTCTATCTGCATTTTCTACAAATTAAAACTGGTAGTTGGATCTGCTCCACTTTCATGACTGGTTGGTTCATATACAGTAAATAAAAAGTTTCATTAACTAGTGGCAAGGCCACTCCTTCAGTCTGTGAATCCAGCATCAAGTTCTACCTCTAAATTATACTGAGATGGGAATTAGCCATAATACCAGTTATGAATGGTTTGGCTACTCAGTGGTTTCTCACCTTGCGGAGGTGTGAGAAATTTTAGAAACATCAGTTTCATCTGTACAGAATACAATCAAATCCCCTTTAGCCACGTTTAAACATGACACAGCCTGACTTTCACCAACCAACTTAAATTGTAGGCTCTGGTGCTCCAAAACCTCTACTGCATTTTCTTTTATGCAAAACAAGGATCAGATGTGCTTCCAGTCCTTACTGGCCCTTTTCCCAAAAAAGGTGATGAGATACAGGCCTAGAAGGAAAGAGAGATTTGGGTAAATTATATCACGTTACCCCCATTTCCAAGCTGTTATAGGTAAAAATTGATAAGAAACTTGTTTGTTTCTATTTTGTTTTTGTTTCCTAGTACTTTCACTTTATAACAGAAGTGTTTTGGTAGAAAACAAAAAATTTGTATAGTAATGGTGTCTGTCTTATCAAAGCTATGAAGAATATTATGGTTACTAATGATATTCAGTATGATCAGCACATGTCAGAACACAACTGTGTCAAAGCAAGTGATGTGTTCCTTTTTTATATAACAATAAAATTTTTTGAAAGATTTTCAAGTTTCTGAATTTACTACCCTAAAAATATAGCAAAAAAAATTATATTACAAGCGTGACATGTTTCTTGTTTTCACTGTATTTTTGCCTTGCAAAGAGTTTAATTAAATGCCATTTATCAGAAACTGTCATGAGCACCATATTCCTAAGCAGTTCACATAGTGCTTCTCTTGAATGTACATTACAGACTTATAGACAGAGCTGCTGCTTCTCATGAGCTGCAGCAAAGGAAAAGACACTTACAGCATAGTTCCAGGATTATATTTACAAAAGATGTAAATGGCAAAAGCTGGAAACAAACGTTCAGGTCAAAATCCTCTAAATCACTTTCTGGTTCTTGCCCAATTCTCTAGGCACTAAAATTTAGAGGACACTTAGTTTTTGCAAATAAGAAACCAGAAATTCAGCCTCTGTATTCAACCAGGAGTGATGCATCTCACCTTCTGCTAGGCATATACTTAAGCCTAATTAGCATTAGCATTCAGAAACAGAATGTTTGATTTCTCACTTGTGCATCCCATAGGCAGTCTCACTCCACCCCAATAGATACAGTGAGAAAACTTGGACGGGACCTTTAAGATCATTTGGTTCCAACTACCCTGCCATGGGAAAGGAAACCTCCCACTAGATCAGGTTGCTGGCCAAAATTCCAGGGATCGAGCTTCCACAACCTCTCTGAGCAACCTGTTCCAGTGTCTCACCACCCTCATGGTGAAGAACTTCTTCCCAACTTCCAATCTAAATCTACCCTCCTCTAGTTTGAATCCATTTGCTCTAGTCCCATAACTACCTGACATCCTAAAAAGTCCCTCAGCAGCTTTCTTGTAGCCCCCTTCAGATACTGGAAGGCTACAATAAGGTCTCCTTGGAGCCTTCTCCTCTCCAGACTGAATAACCCCAACTCTCTTAGTCTGTCTTCATAGGAGAGGTGGTCCAGCCCCCTGATCATCCTCATGGCCCTTCTCTGGAAATGCTCTAGCGTGTCCGTGTCCCTCCTGTAAAAGGGAGGGATGCAGTACTGGATTCAGTACTCCAGGTGGAGTCTGACAAGAGCAGAGTAGAGGGGGAGAATCACTTCCCTCAGCCTGCTGGCCACACTTCTCTTGGTGCAGCCAAAGATCTGGTTGGCTTTCTGGGCTGCAAGTGTACACTGATGGCTCATGCTGAACTTCTCATCCAACAGGACCACCATCTCAGATGCTTTTCCTCAGGGCTGCTCTCAAGCCAGTCACTGCCCAGCCTATACCAGTGCTTGGGATTGCCTCGACACAGATGCAGGACCTTGCACTTGGTCTTGCTGAACTTCATGAGGTTGGCATGGGCCCACCACACCAGTCTGTCAAGGCATCTGGATGTCATCCCTTCCCTCCAGTGTGTCAGCCACATCACACAGCTTAGGGTCATCAGTGAACTTGCTGAAGGTGCACTCAATGCCATTGTCTGTGTCACTGACAATGATGTTAAACAGGACTGGTCCCAACACTGATCCTTGAGGGACTCCACTTGTCACTGGCCTCCACTTGGACATGGACCCATTGACAGCCACTCTTTGGGTGCAGCCATCAATCCTGTTCTTTATCCACCAAGTGGTCCACCCATCCAACCCATGTTTTACCATCTTGGAGGACAGGATGCTGTGCAGGACTGTGTCAAAATTTTGCTCAGGTCCAGGTAAATGATGTCAGTTGATCTTCCCTTGTCTAGTGATGTTGTGACATTTTCAGAGAAGGCCATGAGATTTGACAGGTATGATTTGCCCTTGGTGAAGCTGTGTTGATTATACCCAGTCACCCCTTCATTATTCTTGTGCTCCAGCAGTGCCTCCAGGAGGATCTGCTCCATGATCTTAATGGGCACAGAGGTGAGACTAACCAGCCTATGGTTCCCTAAATCTTCCTTCTTTCCCCTTTTTAAAATGGGGGTTATGTTTCCCCTTTTTCAGTCAGAGGGAACTTTACCAAACTGCCTTGTATACACTAACTTCTGTATTACTCAGGATGCAAAAGGCTAAAGCTCTACTCCTCTCTTCAGTTACGTGTCAATCACTCTTTCCCAAAAATATAAACAAACAAGCAGTTCTCAAGCCTTTTGTAGCCAAGCATCATGTGAGAAAATGAGTGTTCTATGCTCCACCCACTATCAACCCAGACTGGCTATCTTTGCTTCTTTCCTAGTTACTCTGCTTAATCCTGCTTCCTACTCCTTTCCCTCACTGTTCTGTAGATTTCATTACTAAAATTTACATATTCATCTTTTCTCTTTCAGAATGGTCACTTCTGATAGGACCCATTTTCTTGGATTTTGTCTACCATCTTGAATGAAAGTTATATGTTCAGGAATTAGGTTTCTTATTATCACCCATTTAAGCTGCTCCACTTTATATAGTAGAATTAAATATTCATGAGACATGAGAATGTAAGAAAAAGTGAGGTCCTGAGGGCATTTACCTGGGAAGAATAACTGGACTTTGAAGTCTCCTCCAATTAATATTTTAAATTTTTCCTCTTATTTTTTCTCCGTTTCCATGAATATTTCCCTGCAAAGTTGAAGAGCTCCCTCAGGTGTGTTCGAAAAAATCACAGTCAAGAGTACTTCCTAGGACAGGTCAGAAAACATTCAGCCACGGTGTGATGTGACACTTCTTAGGTAGGAAATGGCCAGCTGTCATCCCCCTTCCCTTCTGTGACTATGACTGCATACACCTCAACAGCAACACCCACATAACAGAAAAAGACACTAAACATAGCTCCAGGTGCTGAGGGAATAGTCAGTAGGACAGAAAAAAATTTATCTCCCCTTTTATTTCCAAGGTATCCTGATTACAAGACATACCCCAACTATTTTTATTTTCAAGAAACAGACTGTAGAGATTGAGCAAAAATATTAGTATGAAACCAGATGAAGAGACAGAATAGTAAAGTATGAGACTTCATTGTATTTTTTTTTAAATAAATCCTTTTAAGTTTGGTTTGGTTTGGTTTTTTTTACTGCTTCCCTCTGCCTTTTTTCCTCTGGATTATATACACCATATACTTTCAAGAATTTACTGCAGAGAATTTTTCTGGACTTTTATTATACAATACCAAATAGCCCAGATTTACTTCATACATTTTACAGAAAATTTCTTAATGTATGACTTCTGACTTTTTTTAATGAGAATATGAGAGATTTTCCTCGTTTTCAGGGTGTGATTTACTATAACTGTATATTCTGCTTTGAAGTATTTGTGTATCTTCCCTCAAGCTGTATTTGTACAGATAAACATTTCTATGTAAAGGTAGATTTTTGCATTTATCCTACTGAATTGCAGCACGTTTTTTTAGACAATTTCTTTCATTTGTCAAGATGATATTGATTTCTAAATTTGCCCCCCAGATGCATGCAGCCATTCATCCAAGTTACTAACAGAAGTGTTGAAAACCCTTAGGTGCAGGAGTGATTCCCATAGAAACTTACTTTATTTAGCTACTAGTCTGGCAGTGGAACATGAATGATTGTTCCTCTGAATATATGTTTCCAGTCAGTTGTGTTTCATCCAGTCTTTATTTCCCTCGTTTCCTCATGGGAATGCCGCTTGAGCAGTATTCGACAAGGAAGAAAATATCTGACAACTCACCCCTTGTAAAATAATTTGCTACCTACCCAAAGTAGAGGAGTAATGTTTTTTTTTTAATGTAACAGATTTCAAGAAGCCCATCTTCATTATTACTTATCTACATCAAAAGTAGCATGGTCAGCAAATCTAAAGAGGTGAGTTTGCCATTTTGCTCTGGTAAGACCTCACCTGGAGTACTGTGTCCATCTCTGGAGCTCTCCATACAAGAAGGACATGGACATGATGGAACAGGTCCAAAGGAGGGCTAGAAAAATGGCCAGGAGGCTGGAACACCTCTTCTATGAAGAGAAAAGGCTGAGGGAGCTGGGGTGGTTCAGTCTGGAGAAAAGGCAGCGCTGGGGAGACCTAATAGCAACCTGAAGGAGACCTACAGGACGGCTCAAGAGGGACTGTTTGGAAGGGCTTGTGGGGATAGAATGAAGGGCAATGTTTTTAAATTAGAGAATAGTAGATCTAGGTTGGATACTAAGAATAAATTCTTTACCTTGAGGGTAGTGGGAAAATGAGACAAATTGCCCAGGGAGGTAGTAGCATCTCTGCAGATGTTTAAGGTGAGGTTTGATGAGGCTCTGAGCAACCTGATGTAGTTGAGGGTGTCCCGCCTTACTGCAGGGGCTTGTACTAGATGACCTTTAGAGGTCCCTTCCAACTCAAATTATTCTATGATTCTCTGATTTTGTGATCTCATAGTTATATTCTATCTGCTTAGAAAATATTTGTGGTCTTTGTTTCAGCAGGTTTGCTTGTTTATTTTAGAATTGAAATTAAGTGTACTATCTTAGAGATCACTAGTTCCTTGATTTTTTTAGAAACACTTGGATGACTCTTCTAGACTTTCAAAGTATTTGCAACTCATCCAACTATTCTATAACCCATTCCTCCCTCAGTAAAGCAGAGTAAACACTTTTTTTCTCTGCTGCACCTGTACCAATTGGCTGACTTTAGTAAACTTTTTAAGTGAAAAAAAAATATGGTCAAATCAAAATAATATCTCTCTGTCCTGCCTTAGGAACAAAGCGTCTTCTCTAAGTCAACATTAACCCTTATGTCCCTTGTTCATTTTACACCTTGGGCATTTTTACTTGCAACCATATTACACTAATTCTTAGCAATACCGGTTAGAATCCACTTGCTCAGATCTCCCTCTGTGTTTTCCATGTGATTGAAACCCTATCCAACCATGATGTGTTGTGTGGCACTGGTGCAACCCGGTGCCAGAGAAATGCAGACTGTGTGTTTTGTAACACGACTTGGGATGGGCAACAGAGAGGCTCCCTTACCTGGCTGACATGCTTTTGGTGCCACCTATTCCAGAAAGAAAAAGAGAACAGGAGTTTTCTTCCAAGAGCAGCTGAAGATATCCAAGTGGAGAGAAGAACTCGGGCAGAAGCATGTGGGAAGGAACCAACAACAGAGAGTAGAATGGGAGCATGAAACACTGAAATAATCAGGAGTTTGCTCCTGAAAGGACAAAGGGGAATTTCTGAAGCAAGAAGTCTTATTTTTCTGAGTTAAGATTCAGAAGCAAGAGAAATCAGAAGACCCAGAATGAAATGTGAGGAGTTTGTGGAAACCCAGGACATTATTGGAAGCAGCAGGGCTGATGTAAAGGATGTTTCCTTGCAAGGGACAGAGTGATTTATTTCAAACTTTGAATTCCAAGTCTCCTTTGACCAGGAAATTATATATTGTCCTTTGTAAGAAATTACCATGTGGAGGTTTTATATATCTTGTGTTGTAGTAAAATGACACTTAAGATACTACAATAAGCACCAAGGACTGAAGGAAAGGAAGAAATCAAAGTAATAATCAAAGATTTGTGACATGTTTTGGTGCTCTGTTTGCACATACTAGATGTTTGCAGAATACTAGAAAACTTCCAGGTACAACCTAGGAGTCAGCCAGCCAAAAATCAACAGACAAACTGGAGTTAAAGTGCTGCTGAGTCTGTCCATAAGTTCTCACAGACGAACTGCAATCATAAGTGGCTCTAAACGAATGACTTGCCAAGTGAATTTTCTTCAGTACTGGAACAAAGAACTGCAAAGAGAAGAACTTGCCATCAAATTTCCTTCATTTTTTCACCAGATGGAACCTAGAAAAGAAGGAAACACTGGACCTGAGTCTGCAGTTTCATGATTAGTGGGAAAGAAGTTTCATGTCAGGTGGAACACCCTGACACTCAACCATATTTCCATGGGATGGGTAGGAATGTTACATAAACAGCTTTGCGTTTCAGAGGCTATGAAAAGAGGTGCTTGAGGATGGTCTGGTGAGTGAGTTCTTTTAAGCGGATATACCCGTGCCAGGTCTAGGTTTAAGAAAGCTGCGTGTTATGGTTATCTTTTCTTTTGTCTGGAAAAACTGGAAACCAATCCAAGTACTTTGAAAAAGAAAAGAAAAAAAAAACAAAAAACAAAGAACAAAAAACTCATATGATGGGAAGGGTAGTAAAAAGTTCAGTCTGTCCAGTTTTTAAAAGAAAAGTATAATAGATTACTGTGTAAAAATATCTTCAGAGAGATGAAAACAAACAGCTGTTAAAGTGTTTTGTTTTGTTTTGTTTTGTTTAATTTTAATGAAGGCGAAATAACAAAAGCCAGTGTTTTAAAAAACGGGTCATAAATCCAAATGAGAAACATCACACATTTTCATTGGTTTCAGTAAAACTTATCCAGGAGGTGTCTTGAAGTCAACATTACATGACTTTATGATTAATCACTTTTACTGTACACTGGTATGGCTTGGTGAAATACAAATTACTGCATCAAAAGAGAGATAGCTAATAAAATGTAATCACTTTAGATAATGTTTTGCTTTGAGCCTTTAATTCAGTCAACAATAAAGGACTTATTTGCTGAAAGGTATATAGATGAGCATCCTCTTTATAATTTGCATATTCATAAAAAATATATGTAAATAGATGATAATAGAAAGACCAATTTCAATATCGCAGAATGAAGGTTGATCAACATTGGAAGCATCTGAGACTTCAGCTACAGTTTACTCATCAAGATGTCTTACAAGCAAATGATTCATATTGCCACATTTTACAAAAAAATACTTAAATAAAGTATAAAAAAGTATCTCCCCATGTTGAATAGCTTTGCATCTTTTCTTTGGTAACAGCCTAGACTATCCTGTTCCATGATATTCTGCCAAGGGAGAAATCTAGAATGGTGTCAGTAGACTAACGTTATTGGTAGATCACCTGTCCTATTGCTCCTTTGAAAAAGTTAACCTTTTAATGTATATTGAAAATAGCACCTATTTGCTCTCCCCCAAAAGCCTACTTTGATTATTTGGCAGTGGTATTATTTTAGATTTGTTATCATTGGCGACATTGGTATTTAACTTTTTTTTTTTCCTTTGTGTGCAATAAGCTGCAAAAATTGCTAATCATGCTATCTTTTCTTATATTATTCCAGCAGTAACAAGTTATCAACTTGTTAGTATCATGAAGGTATTGGTAGATTGCTGAATCCACAACTACCCTTTCAAGTACTGCTATCATCACATTTTCACTTGATTCTGATTTTTATGTGTTATCATTTTAAAAGAGTAATGTTTCAACCTTCTCACTACTTGTTTTAAACAAGATTAAGCTCTCCTAGATACAGTTTCCTGTTGTGTTGCAAAATATAACTTTAAATATTTACAGATATTAATAGGCATTAAAATAAACAATACTTGGTTTCTAATTTTTTGCTATGAAGCATACACATGCACAAACGGAGACACAAATGTGAATAGACTTAATTTTTCAACTCTCTATACTTCAATTCACCATACACTCAGAGAATCTTAATTAATTTAAACCATGCACTTATAGGGCTTAAATAAATACTGTGCACATCCAAAATATTTCTAGCACAAACTGAGAACATCCTACCCCTAAAACAAGAAATCATAAGCAACTTTAGATAAAAATGTATCTATATTTTTAGTGTTTAAAACCTATTCATTTTGTCCATATAGGTGTATTTTAACCACTTTTTCCAGTATCCCTACAGGCATACTCTGGGCCAAAGGAAATCTTAATAAACATTTGCAATCTAAATATAACAAATTACAATGTTTTGGTCTCCCAAGATTGAAATTAAAGAGAAAGGGGGGAAATAAATAAAATACTCGCTAGTTCAAACAAGCAAATGAAGGCTGCTGCCAGAACACTTTTCTTGTTTTAAACTTCCTCCAAAAACAGTCATAATGCCAGAAAACAGTTTGAAAAGAATTTTAAACACTGTTGAAAAGGACTCCAAGATTAAGGCAGTTTAGACAAATTGAATCAGAATCACACAACATTACATAATCACGGAATGGTTGAGGTTAGAAAGAACCTCTGGGGATCATCTAGGCCAGTAACCCTGCTCAAGCAGGGTCAGCTACAGCTGGTTTCACAAGGCCATGTCCAGACTGGTTTTGAGAATGTTCAAGTATGGAGCTTCTAAAAGCTCTCTGGAAAACCTGTTCCAGCATTGGACAACCTGCACAGAAGAAAAAAAAATTAAATGTTGTTCAGTGAGAATTTCATGCTTTTTTATCTCTGTTCATTGCCTCTCGTCAGTGGGCACCACTGAGAGAAGTCAGTGGCTCCATCTTCTTTGGAATTTTAGGAAGAGACACTGGAGCAAGTTGCCCAGGAACATTGTGGATGCCTCATTCCTGAAAGTGTTCAAAGCCAGGTTGGGTGGGGCTTTGAGCAACCTGGTCTAGTGTAAAGCATCCTTGCCCACATGATTCTTTTATCTTCATTCCTTTCTCTCAAATTTCTATAGATGTAACCTTACCACTTCTGAGTATAGGGGAAGGATTATCTCCCTTGACCTGCTGGCAACACTCATCCTCATGCAGCCCAGTATTCTTTCCTGTACGGGCACATTGCTGGCTCATGGTTTGGTTGTCCACAAGGACATCAAATTCTTTGTCTGTAGAGATTCTTTCTAGAAGTTTTTTTCAGCTTGTACTGGTTCCTGGGGTTATTCCCCTAAAGGTGCAGGAGTTTGCATTTGCCCTTGTTGAATTGCATGGGGTTCTGATCGACCTATCCCTGCAGCCTTTCCGGATCCTTCTGGACAGCACAAACCACTGGTGAATTAGCCACTGCTCCCAGTTTTGTGCCATATGCAAATCTCTTAAGGGTATACTCTTTTCCACCACTCAGATCATGAACCAAGTTGTGAAACATAATTTGTCCCAGTATTGGCCCCCAGGGGTGCAACATTAGTGCCGGTCTTCCAACTGGACTTTGTGCTGCTGATAGCAATCCTATGACCCGATCAAGTCAGTCAGTTTTAAGCCCACTTCAATAACCATTTGCCTAACCCATATTTTATCAGTTGTTCTATAAATGTTAATGGAGATAGTGTGAAAAGCCTTGTTAAAGCTGAAATAAGCAACAGTCACTGCCTCATCTACCAAGCCAGTAACAGTACATGTAAGTCCTAATGTCCTCTTTATGCATACACTAAAGCTATTATATGTTTAGAAAGAACAGTGGTTCATTATACCAAGATCTATTATCCAACATTTCTCAGATTTTTAGAATTTGGTTGAATTTGGCTGGTTTTTACCCTTAATTCTAAAATCACACTTTTATTCTGTTAAATTTTGCCAACTGTTGAAATGGCAAAGCCTATATTTGTTTCATGTTTGTTTCACATTGACTATCTGCTGATTCAGTGATTTTTAAAGTAACCTAGCTACTATTTTCAGCTGAAAAGCAACATTTGGGAAATCTTAAGTGTCTGAGAAAGAATACTTAAATTTGTCCTCTGTGTGCTAAATGAAGTTCATAGTTAAACTACTCTCATTTGGGAGTTTCCTCTATTTGCTTCAAGGAAGTGCAGAAAAACGTACAAGAAGATTTTAAATTTCATAACAATATACAATAAAAGATGTGATAAATTAAATTTGCACACAGATTTCTACCAAATTATTATACTAGGGAAGTAACCTGCCCCTGTAGTTGGCACTGGTGAGGCCCCACCTCAAGTACTGTGTTCAGTTTTGGGCACCTCAGTACAAAAAGGACATTGAAGTGTTGGAGCTAGGCCAAAGAAGGGCAACAAATCTGGTGAAGGGTTTGTAAAACACCCCTTATGAGGAGCAACTGAGGATCTTGGGGCTGTATAGTCTGGGGAAATGGAGGCTGAAGGGAGACCTTATCACTCTTTACAAATACCTGAAAGGAGGCTGTAGTGACAGTGGGGTTGGTCTTTTCTCACTGGTGACAGATGACAGTACAAGGGGAAATGGCCTCAAGTTGCATCAGGGGAGATTTAGGTTGGATAGCAAGAGAAACATCTTTACAGAAGGGGTTGTTAAGCAGTGGCACAGGCTCCCTGTGAGTTGGTTTGAGTCTCCATCCCTGAATGTGTTTAAAAATCAACTGGATGTGGTGCCTGGGGACATAGTTTAGTGGTGGGTCATCGGGAATAGGGTAATAGGGTTAGGACAAGCCTGGACTTGATGGTCTTGAAAGTCTTTTCCATTCTGAGCAATTCTATGATTCTATGATTATCCTGTGTCCAGTTCTGGGCCCCCCAGTTCAGGAAGGAGATTGAGGTCCTAGAGCAGGTCCAAAGGAGGGCAACCAGGCTGGTGAAGGGACTCGAGCACAGGCCCTATGAGGAGAGGCTGAGAGAGCTGGGGCTGTTCAGCCTGAAGAAGAGGAGGCTCAGGGGAGACCTCATTGCTGTCTACAACTACCTGAAAGGAGGCTGTAGCGAGGTGGGAACTGGACTCTTTTCACAGACAACCTTCAACAAGACAAGAGGACACAGTCTTAAGTTGTGCCAGGGGAGGTTTAGGTTAGATATTAGAAAGAATTTCTTCACGGAGAGGGTGATTAGGCTATGGAATGGACTGCCCGGTGAGGTGGTAGATTCTCCGTCCCTGGAGACATTTAAAAAAAGACTGGATGTGGCACTCAGTGCCATGGTCTAGCAACTGCTCCGGTGGGTCAAGGGTTGGACTAGATGATCTCTGAGGTCCCTTCCAACCCGGCTAATTCTATGATTCTATGATTCTATGATTCTATGAGAATGCAAACCTCCCTGTCCTTGCCTCGATTCAGGAGCCTTTGGGTGGATTTTCCCGTTCCTGCCTCACAGTGGGGATGGAGGGTGAATGACTGGAGGCCTGGTTGGTACCCGCTGGACCTAAATGTGACAGCATGAAAATCTGTTTTCAGAATTGCCTGATTAAAGCATGTTCAGTATTGTTTAGAAAACTGAGATATGAAAGTGCTTTTTATCTTTCCTATGTTTTCATACCAACTAAGGCAGAGAGAGAGAAATACATGTAAATGCTGTCTAACGCAACAAGTTACATTTAAAATCTTTTAAAACTCTATCAGGTTTCTTTTTACATTCATATGCCTCTGTAGGGTTAATCTTGTGATCAGATGTTTTACTTAAAGGGAGACCTAGAAGAAACATAATTAAGCTGACACTGTCCTATAGAGACCCCTTTTTTGAGTTGGAGGAAGAGTATTCCTGGACATGTTATCAGGACCTTATGACCCCAAGGGATTTAAGGATATACACCCAGAGGACACACTTGAGTGAAGAATGCTGTTTTAAATCATAACAATGGCTTGTTCTTCGTCCGTGACAAACACATTTGTTATGGACAAAAAAGGAAAGGAGAGATAAAAAATGCTAATTCAAATATAATTTCTTCAGTCATTTTCTTTGTTCTTTTCATATCTTTGTATCTTTCTACCTGGTCCTTATTCTTTCTCTCATGAAAGACAGCTATTTATATAACATTATAAGGTCTTATTTAAAGACCGTGATTGCCTATACCCTTCCTCTTATTTTTTCTCTCTTAATCTTAGAAGTTCAATTCCTATTTCACTCATCACATTTAGGCCAGCTTGGGATCTCTGTAAATATGCACAGAATTATTTTCTTGTTTAAATTCCTTAAATTCCCTTTAAATTCCTCTTAAAACTCTCCATTGCATTGATGCCTACATCACCACTCATTTGTCAGTGTTGCTCTCACTTCTCCTGTGTTTATAGGCACTGCCTTCAGAAGTTGCCAGTATTTTTTCTGTATTTATATAGTATTTAAACAGTCAGTTCTCATCTATCACTAGTGTTCCTCAGATGTATTCTATGAAAGTAATCAGTAATAATTTTTTTCGTCTGGTTCCTGAAGTCTGGAGAGGGGTCAGCATTAGAAAAGGTTTGAGGATTTGAGCAGCCTAATGGTACATGGCTGAAAGAAGACCACCTAAACTTGATTTGTTATAATATCCAGTGTAGGGAACAGATAATACAACTGAAAAGGCTGAGGGCAATCAGAAATTGCTACAAGAGCTGTTTTTTCTAGCCAATTATTTCTGTTATTTATGAGTGCTATTATCTAAGACAGCAAGGGGCAGAGCCTGCCAAGATTTATACCCTGCAGTAGAGCTGCATACAGTCTCATCAATATCTGCTATCTTAACTACTTTTAGTTAAATATATCAAAAAAGGAAAACAATTATGTTCACATAGTCAAAATGCTGCTTTCATATGCACTTAGCATTGTTTAATTTCCCAGTCATTAGAAAAAAATGTAAATAGAAATAAATTACAGCAACTTATTTTGAGGTTATTTATGATTTAATGGTTCCTGGGAATGTCTTCATTTTATTGTCTTGATGATTTTTGTCTTAAGTGAGGGCTCACTCTCTAAACATAGAAAAGTGCTCAACACAAAGAAAATTTAACTATGGCTGAGTGTATGACCTACAGCATTTGTCACTGCAAGCAGTGACATTTTATGAATCAAATTATCATAAAGCTCTTTTCCATACCTTTTTTGCTTGTGACGACAACCAATTTATTCCTTCAAAGACCAAGTCCGGATATAGTAATGAAAAATATGTGACTTTAATACAGTACTGATTTTTTCTCATCACAGTTCATTAGGTTGGGCAGAACTTTGCATCGATATGTCCTGGCACTTTTGAACTGCATCCCACCACTGTGAAACATCTGTTTGTCCTTGACCATGTCAGGTTGTCAGAAGTGAAATCAATATAACCGTGGCATCAGGACCCAGTGTCAGATCTTCCAAGATGTTGTAAGCATATGATATTTTGTAATTGCTAAGAAATTTAGAACACATGTGCTAGAAATAACCCAAGCTTACATCTTTTGAGAGGGTTCATATTAATTTGAAAAACAGAAAACAAAATAATATTAGTACCTCTTTTGCTTGGCTTCTCAAATGGCTCAGCACAATGCTGAGTTTTTCCTAGGAACAGGAGATATTTAATTAGCATATTGCTTATTTATCAATTAACTAGATACTATTACTCCTGAAGATGAAAATAGATTTCTTTTTATTAATAAAATAATTTAGTTATAATTAAGTTCTACAATTCAAATTAATTTATCTGTGCTTTTGGACACAAATTTTTTACATGACCAGAAGGTGAAGTGGGCATGTTCAAAACTAGGAATGACTGCTTAAACCAGGTCTACCATAAAAAAATTGTTTTGGATGTATTATAAAGAATTTCTGGCCAGAATACCCCAGCTGGCAAATAACTGTAACTAATCAATTAGGGACATCTGTTAAAGAAGATAGATTAATCCAATTTTTTTTATATTGTTATAAATTTAAAAATTAAAATTGGCCTACCACAAGTAACGGAGTGATAAACAGAAGATATCTTCACTAACATAAGGTATCCTGAATTCATTTAACAGTACTTTAAAAAGAACAGAAAAGGAAGAGCGGGCCTTCTAGTATATACGTATATCTGCTCTGAATGGTCATCTTGATGCTGCAACAAGCAGTTACACTTGTATGCCATGTTCAAGGCATGCTATATAAGAACCCATTATGGGAAAAACACAAAAGCCATTTTGATCTGCTAGTCTTGCACCACCTCTTCTTGAAGTGAGACCAGAGATGTCTCTTCGATGATTCAGTAGCCTAAGGGTGTGAAATTCATGCCATTGCAAGCATTGAATTATCGTGATTCAACATGGAAGAGTTTGCAAAACAAGAAAAGCTTTGATTCCTTTCAAATCCAGATCTCGAATCCTCTGATTCCAGAGAAAAGAAGTTAGATATCAGTTTTAATCTAATATCCTCAAAAAAATATTTATAAATCAATATGATATTCTGTCCTCCTGAAATCTGTTACATAAATAGTTTTGCAGTAAGTTTTCTTTTTTTTTTCAGTAGAGATCCTGTAAATCTTTTCTCATAACTATTTCTTATGAATAATATCCTAGCAATAAAAAAACATAATTCCCTTCTAATCTATCTTTTTTAAACATTGCCTTTCCATGTAAACATGGGTGTACTTTACTAAACAGATCCATTTAATAGAACATTTCATTGACACGTTCTTTCTTTTTACAGTATAATTTGGATTACTTGTTGGCATTTATAAATTTTGAGTACTCTCTGCAAAGGAAAATGTGAACATTTAGAAGGAGACTCTACTAAATATGTCACTAGAATAATTTGCAATTGATAGATTTCTGCTATTTTACAAAATGTGCAATATTATTACTTACCTACTGAGAAATTCATCCTTGCTTTGGGCAAATGACTATGTTCATGTCATAAAAACCTAGGCCTTTACTGGGAGCATGTGATTTGTTATTCAGAGTTTTCTGTGACCACTCTGGTTAATCTCATTCTCGAAACACAACAGCTTCCCTATATAAACACTAAAATGTGCATATAATTAATGACTACTTGCAGACTTTGAATTTATTGGATTTATGGAAGAGAAGAATAAGCCTGTTGTCATCTCTGTGGATCAAAGCATTTCTTTGTTAGTAGGATGTGCACAATAAGCACTGCTAGTGATAAAGTTATATCTTCAGAGCAAGACCTATAAATATTTAAAGCAGGTATAGTATTCAGAGGCAAGGAAAAGGGTCATGACAGAAATAAAAAACAGTAGGATCATTTAACTTTTCAAGTAAAGACTACAATGAAGTGGAAGAGATTGTGTTTTCTTTTTTAGTATTGTCATACTGACAGCTGTACTTGTTTTTGTGTTTCCTGAGTATACAGACCATGTTGCCAAGAGCTCCTCAATATCTAAAATAAACTAAAGGTGAGATATTTTTGTATTAGAATTTGTTGAAGACCCACATACAAGTACAATAAAATATTGCACACATCAGATATTGAAGTTTCCTTTGTTCCAACGGGTTTTGTACCTGGACCTCAGTGAAATCAGTTCTTCAGTATCTGTTTCTAGAGTTTTCATATGTAGTGCAATGGACTCTTAAACTACCACAAATATTTAGCTGTGGTGTAACACCTAGGCAGGAAGTCTAAGAGTAACACTGTTGCTTGATCTAAAGGACTAATTTCAGTTTGGTTCCATTCAATTCAGTTCGATATCTCCTATATTTTGAAAATGACAGGGAGGAATCAGGGTTCTACTTTTCAGTTACTATTGGTACTAGTAGTAATAAAGATACTAGTTTCAAAAGAATAACTGAAGATCATAAGAATATAAAGAAAACTTCTGTGGTTTTTTTCTCCTCATGAAAACCTTTTCACGAATACTACAGCATGTTCCCTGTAAACTTATGCAAACTCCACAGATGTCTGCATTTTATAAAACAGATATTTTTAGCCAGTTCATCATCATTGCCTTACTGCACGAAGTAGCTCAACAGGCTACCACTTGCAAGAAACCTTTAAGATATGTAACACCTGAATCGTCACAAGTGTTAATATTTACATTCTCATGATTTTGCAATCTCATTTGCCTTCAGGGCTTTTCAGATGCTACTGCTAAAATCTAGGATCTCCAAAGATGACATGTTAGCTTCTAAAAAATAGCTTCACAAAGCAAATATATCATTTGAAAAAAAATTGTATTTGGTTACTTATTAGGGTTATTTTTTATTTATATTTATCTGGTAATTTTATTAGGGTTATTTCCTTTAGTTGGTCTAGTTGCAGAGGAAAAATTAGGTGCTTGTACAAGTCAGAGCTGGATGACAAATGCTGATTCTTACCAAAAGGTTTATCTGTCATGGATTTGTTTTGCATTAGGGGTTTTCTCACTTTAAAAGATGCTTACTGAACTACTCAGATACCTAGGGAAAGTGAAATTGTTTTTTTAGAATTACTACAAGGGTCAATTTTTACATGAGAATAGTAGTATGTTTTCAGAATCGTTGCAGTTTTTCTTCCTAGCTAAAAGTCTGTGAATACAAAACCAGGTAAGAGAAATAATTTATAATAGCTTTCAAAACCTAAGTAGAGATATGGCTTAGACACATTTCCTCTTAGCAGTGAATTAGAGGACTTAAAAATGCACAAGATACATAGAATCCCTAAAGAACTGCAAAGATTGATGTGTGGGTAAAGAGGATCTCACAGGAAAATCTAGAAGTTCGTTTATTCTATCTAACCATGATGCTGAAAGAGAAAATGTATTTTGGCCTGAAGTTCTGCCTTGGGGGCCCAGAGAAGAAGTTGTGTTTTAGGAAATAATTTTGGCCAGTAGGTAACTTGAAAAATACAAGGTTTTGTTTTCTTCAATTCCCAAAATGAGATAAGAAGTTTTGGGGGACAAAGAAAGGAGAAGAGTGTCCTCTTTTTAGTTCACTTTCTCTAATATGCTGATTATGATGAGATATGATATTGGGGCCATCATTTTCTGTCTTTTCAGCCAGCATTTACTAGATAATCTTTTAACCCTCGGAGTTGGTGTACTTGGGCTGGCCACTAGTGCCCACCAAGTTTCTGTACTGCATCACCTCCTTAGAGGGATGAGGGGGAGAAAATGAGAGAAAAAAGAACTTGTGAGTTGACATAAAGGCAGTTTAATAAAGAAAAAGCAAAGGCTATGCATTTAATCAAATGGAAAATAAAAGATTTTGTTCTCTGCTTCCCATCAGCAGGTGATGTCCAGCCACTTTCTGGGAAGTAGGGCTTCAGAACCTGTAGCAAATGCTCTGTAGACAAAGTGGAGGACTAGAGGAGAACAATGGATTCATCTCTTCCAAAATTCTTAAAAGGGCTCTGGATAAAAAACATATATTCTTTCTTGCTGGAAATCCCAGTAAAATAAATTCTCAAGTTTGTCAAACTGTGAATATTTATGGGGGCTATTATTATAGAAAGTCTGTGTAATTTAATACATCCCATGTCTATGGTGTTTAACTGCAGATTATGAAATTAGACAAGCTATCAAACAAGTATGATTATATCCACAAATGCTTTTCATCCCAAAGTTGAACCAGTTGCTCAGGCAACAGAATAACTAATGTTACTTTTTCTAATATGTTTTTAGGAAATATCCATCTGTCTGAACAAACACAAAAAACAGATTTATGAAGAAATCCTTAAAAGCATAGCCTGCCATAGAAAACAAATTACAATGTTGATTAACAAACTCAGTGTCTTATTAAAAATTAATGTACATATACATATATGAAAAAAATTTACATTACATTGCTTAGACTATATCAAAGTACTGAACTTTTTCATTGAATTGGAAAAGTACTATAGAACTACATGACAATGGATGGTAAATACAACTCAAGGAAACCACACGCTGCAAACCTTCCTACATTGTTTACATGTGTTGCACAGCCTGGTAAAATGTATGCTACCACGTCCATTAAAAAGTATCAAACCACAACAACCTCATTTCCTAACCTCTGTCCATGGGCATCTGTCCCTGCACATCTCTCCTTCACAATCTGCCCCATCTGACCCCTTAAGTTCTGCAAACTCATATTTTC
This sequence comes from Calypte anna, assembly GCF_003957555.1. NCBI lineage: Eukaryota > Metazoa > Chordata > Aves > Apodiformes > Trochilidae > Calypte > Calypte anna. The sequence goes on from NC_044244.1 coordinate 92,899,664, forward strand.
TTTGTCTACTATACTATACTACTTTCTTCAGGCTTAATTCCTGTTATGACAAATGCAGATAATTTTCTTCTCATTAGTCATATCTAAGACATGGGTGATGTGGTAGCACCTCACAGTATTTCAATGTGAAAATGATGGCTTCTTCATATCTTCTAATTAAATATTTCATATGAAACTCAAGGATTAATTTTTTACACTCTTGAGAAGTTTAACTGCCTATTAGATTGCTAAGTTGAATGTAAATTAAAATTTTCTGTGTAATATTTTATTCTTTGCTTTGAATTCTGATGTCTTTCTGAGATAGGGCAGAAACAGCAAGAAAATGGTCTAGTATTTTAGATGTCAGAAACAACTTTTGATATTGTGTTGCTTTAGACCTAACCTGTTTGGTTTTCCTGCTCATCTTCCTCAAGTTCTCAATGTCTTATTGCAATAAGCCAAAACATTCAATACAAAGTATACACATCACTATTTTTTTTGGCTCTCCTTATGCAAATTGTATTCCATAGGTGTCTGTTAGTGCTGGTGCTTGTAAGGTCTTCTACATTACAAATAAAAAGGATCTGGTTATACAGATATATATATATGTGTGTGAGTCTACATAACCTGTCTTTAGGTCAAGCCCATTAAACTTATTTTAGTGTTATATGACTTTTCTTATATAAGGCATGAATAGTAAATACTTGGTTTTATAAACTTTTCTGGACCTAAATAGTGCTGCTTCTTCAGCCAGAGGCTTTCTTCCTTGGATAAAGTCCTCAAAAAGACAATCCAAAAAAATGTTTTCAAGGGTGCTGATAATGTGTTTACACAGTAATTTTAACAGGGAACAAAGCAACCATCAGGGACTGTGGGCATGTATCCTATCTTTGGCCATTTTCCAGTCTTCCTGGTCACATCAGCAAGTTGCAAAATATCTGGATGACTGCCCTTTCATTTTATTTTATTTTTATGTTTTTCATTTAGACTTACTATTTAACTATGTCTCCATTTCATCTACAGCTAGATCTTCTATGCTTTCTTTATTTCTCACAAATGATTTTGTAATTATTTGAACACAGCCAGATTTTACATTTCTTTATGGATAGTTGAAGGATGCTTTAAAGGTAAATTCTTTACCATATCCTTTCACCCTTCTTTTGACAGAATGAAAAAGAGCATTTTTCACAGATGTTGCCATGATTTCTCTCGGTCTAAATCAATTACAAAAATAAGCAGGGAATAACAACACATCTTTTCTGCGAGTAACATTTTTTTTCATATCAAATACGGAAATTTGTCCTTTAGTTGTACCTGTCCCAAACTGCTGTATTTCAGAATACATCTACATCTTCAAGTTTCCATTTTTGTTTTCCTTTCAGCCTGGCTGCATAATGATTAAGGAAAGTCATGTTCAATAGCTCTGCAAAATATTCAGTATTTGACAGTATCTATCCATACTGTTAAGTGGGAAAGAAATGTTTGATTGAATAGCATAACAAGTCTGTATCTGAGATGAAAATTCCTCATTTTGTTCTGTGATAGCTCTCAAAAAAGAGACATTTCCTTCAGCTCAAGCATTTTTCACTGGGTTGCTCTGTTAGTATATTCCTAACCCATAATATCGACTTCTCATCAGACAGAGGCTTATGAAAGGTCTGCTGTGTGTCTTTTTCTACAAACACAAGAAGATCCCAGCAGGGAGGAGGCTATAGTCAAATGCTTAATTTGGTTATAAATAAAGGATTAAAAAAAGCAGTTCTCCATGCCTGACAGATCCATTGGTTTTCTGAATTTTTGGCAGGTTTGTTATGGCAGATGTGCTCAGTAGAACTGTAGGGTATGCTTATAGTTACTTACAGATTTTTGGAAGCTGCTGTTTCTGCTAAGTTATTCAGTTTAGAACTGGAAACCCATATTTTGTAATAAAACTTGATGACATCTGTCAGAGTTTGATTACTTATATTGAGGTAGTACCTTAAGTCCCTCAGTATGAATAAATAACAGCATGATAGTTTATGCTGCCATCTCTCCAAAGGCTAAAATCAGTTTTACAATCAAATGTTGAAATAAAGAAAGCTCCAAATGAGTATAAGGACAAATTTTTTCACCATCAGAAAAGTCAAGCACTAGAAAAATTTTCCCAGATAATTTTGTGCAGTCTCTTTACTGAAGATTTTTCAGCATAAGATTGGTAAAAAAGTGAAAATGTGACCTGCCCCTGTTTTGAGAAGGATCTCTTGAGGTTCCTATCTAACCTCAACTATCCTGTGATTCTGTAAGCTATTTGGTTCCTGTCTTAGAAATCCTGTTACACTATTTTGCTACGTGGAATTTCTAAGTTGACTGCACATCATCTGAATCAGATATTACTTAATCTGACACATCCAAATAACATCTCTATAATTTTTACTGTCAAAGTCTTATTTTTTACATTTAATATCAGAAAAAAAATTAAAATTAAAAAAAAACTTGGGATGACTTTTCACCTAATCTGTAAATTGTAAACTTTGGCAATGGATACATCAATCAAATGTATATTGCTTGATATATGATGGGGAAGAAGTACACTGAAATACTATAATTTTATTGACAATCTAGTTTCTGTCTATAATTTTATGGACATTACAATGCAAATCCAAAGGAGCAATTACATACTATTCTTTTTATCATAGTTAGTATTTCAATGCACTAAAAAGGTAAATGAATTATAGAAAGACAAGATTGAAGTGCAAGAGAAGCCATTACTACACAACAACATCCACAAGACTTGAGATGTCTCCAGAAACAATACTGATTGTAGACACAGCAAATAATAGAGAAGGGAGAGGTAATTTTTTTTTTCTTGAAGAATATTTTTAGCAGCAACAGTGATAGAAATGCACTATTGAAATTCCAAAACATATTGCATTACTGTGTACTCTAAAGGAAAGGGGATAAAAATACTTTTGTAGCAGTTCTTCAGAGAATTATATATACCATATTTTGTAAGAGTTCTGCTTTCTTCTACCAGCTCTACCTGTAAATTGCCCAAAGCTGTCACCTACCTGAAAATTAAATATAATATTTTACAGAATATGAAGGGCTAGGACTGAAGGGCTAGGACTTAAGGTAGATTTCAGGACTTCAAGTGACTTAGTAACATCAGGGAATGAAGCATTAGTTTTTAATTCATCGTGTGACCAAAAATTCTCTTTAGAGACTGAATTACTCAAAAAGTGATGAAATCCATTAAAATTTACTGGAATATGAAAAGACTTGTCTAGGGCTTTAGGAAATTACTTCAGTTTATGGAAAAGTGAAATTTGATTTATGCAAGACCTTTGTTTCCAATTAAGACAGAACAAAAGGGAAATATATGGAGAATTCATAATGTTAATCTGTTTCATTTTTATGGTTTAACTGTGAAATAACAAGGAATGAGGCAGCGTTCATTATCTTTGGCTAGCTTGAGGCAAATTCTCTTTGTAATCCTAAAACTGGGAAACTTCTGAGTACTTAATGTAGAACTAAACTTGTTCTGCTGAATTAAAAAATGGTACTTTAAATGCCAGTAATAATTTAGGATCTATTTTTTGGAAGTATTGTTACGTGTCCAACACTTATCTAACACATTTTATAGGAGTCCCCAGGCATCCAATGTTCATTGCAAATTCTGGGTATTTGTTTTGTGTTCTTAGATGCCAGCAGAGGTATCTCTCATTAATATCTAATAGTAACTCTCAGTAACACCTACACACACACACACATAAACACACACAAACACACACACAAAAAAAAAAAGAAAAAAAAAAAAAAAAAAGTTGATTTTTTCTCAAATTAATTCCTTTAATACTATTACTCTACCTTGGCAAATTTTATCAGTTTTGGAACATGCCTACAGGTAGGCTACACTCACATACACTGGAATTCAAGCCTTAAGTATAACACAACTAGATAAAAATACTACTTACTCTCCTGAAAGGCAGTTAGCTGAGATGGAGCCGGGAAAAAGGGCTAAAGCTTTTAACAGCCGAAGTCCCTACAAACTGCTTCATGCAACAGATGTCTTCTAAAAGTGTAGGTGTGAAAAGTGTATTTCTGGTGTTCTATCAAAGACAGCAGGCAGATTAACACAAACACCCCATTTAGGAATTCTTTAAGTTAGAAGTCTTGCTTCTCTTAAAGCCCATATTGATCTCTGGGAGGCAACAGTGGGTAAGGTAATGAATGCTACGAGCATAATTGCCTACAATCACTCTGAGAGAAATTTTAAGATGGGGCAAACCCACTCACAACAGTGTCCAGCCAGAGAGATCCATTTGCATTTGATCACACCAATTGTACGTTCATGAAGGACAGATGATATTTCAAGGTATTCTGTTGTCTCGGAGAGTGCTATCCACCAAAAAAAGACCAGGATTGTTCTATGGAAGGAGGTTATTTCCAGGCAGTACAAAGGGTGTTTTCAGCCTGTGAGTTTATGAGGACTGCCTGGAGTGTGGGATGTGGTGTCTTGGGGTGCACCCTCAGTCCTGATATGGGGGGGCTCTTCCTGGTGCAGACTGTGACTCCCAGCCTTCCAGACACAGAAGGACTAGAACTACCAGGTGTACCTCAACCTGTACATCTCAATAGATTTGCCTGAGTTCAAGGCAAAAGGAAGCTCATCAGTCTGCAGCAAAACCAGTATAAAACAACCTGTGAGGGAACAGCTGTCTAGAAAACAAACTAGCTTCTCAGTAGGGTGGGCCTGAATTCTTGTGGCTTTAGGGAAAGTGATGCCTGTTGCCTGGTTCTTCTGCCCTCTTTCCTTACCAACCTGGCTTTCTCTTTCTGGTTCAGCACTGGCCTCTGTTCAAACCAAAATGCTAAAGCTGCCGTCAGAATGTTCCAAATGTCAGAACCCCAAATGGAGAAATTATGAGCTGATCCTTTTCTCTAAGTCATTGGATGAGCTGTATCTAAAGTGGGCTACATCGTCTCACTGCTGCTTTTGGAGCTACTACATGTGTGGCAGATGGATTAGTGCCCCACTGGGAAACCTGAGATGGAGTAAAATATTCAGTGCAGGATCTAGACCACAGTCACCACTGTATTCTTTGGATCCAGGGATCACACTCCATGCTCTCATGTGCTGGAGGTAAATAAGCAGAGTAGGACTTAGTGTAGATGTTAAGACATCTAAACTTACATGTACACGGCTGTTAGAATTCTACTAATCTGAGAGCTTGACAGTGGAGAACAACTCTGCCCGAAGGAAACATTAATCAACTATCTGCTGTTTCACTTTATAAGTTCCACTGGCTTATATCTTCAGCTATTACAATTGGAATTTAGAAGGGTACAGCATATCTGGATGTGTTAAATTTGGACAAAACTCCATCCTCGGTTCGTACAAATGAACTTTTCTTCCAAAGCTGGTAGAGGAATAAAGAACATTTTCTAAAGAAATCACACAAGCCCAGCAAACTATTGAACTGTCATACACAGCTTCCTACAAGATTTTTTCTCTAGTAAAGGTCAGAGAGCTATTGTCAGATTTCATACATAAGGGCTTTTATAATTTTTTTTTAAAAACAATATGAAGCACACAGGAAGCAATCCTCAAAGAGGAAAGTTTAGAGATCTCTGTATCATTGTTGGAAATGAATCCGCTATGAAAATAACTACACTGATGTAGAAATCTTCCTGCAAGAAGACCTTAGTGGGGATATCCACATTCTATGGCACTCAGCACCTCAGCATCACTGAGTTGCTATTATGATGCTATCATGATGCTATCAAAAGTAGCAGGTTTGACACCATGCTCATCAGGACAAACAATACTAGTATTCTTATAATTAAAAGAGCTGTCATCAAGAGGAAAATATTGTGACTAATCTGCTGTAACTAATCTAAGATGATTCAGTTCAAAGTTTCAGTCAGTGAGCCAAGAATCTGTACATCAGTGGTAACAGAGTCCTCAACTCCTGGCTCCCAGCAGAAGCTCTTAGGCTACATCTGTACCACAACATGAAACAGCACCAAGCCAAGGGGTCCAGCCCAAGTGGATATCATCTATGCAGCACACCTCCTGGCATACTTTGTCCCATATTAATTATTGTTCCATGGCTCAGGTACTGATCTCAATTGGCAGCATAGATGAGGGCAAACAATATTACACAAGAAGATGGTTATGAACCATTTTGTGATAGTCTCTAGGAAAAAGAACTGCCCCCTGCCAGGGCCATGAGAGAGTGAATAGGACACAGTCCCCGATGATATCCTACTTACCAAGCTGGAGAGATACAGATTTGATGGGTGGACTGTTCAGTGGATAAGGAATTGGCTGGATGGTTGTATTCAGGTCATGTTCAATGGCTCGAAATCCATATGGAGAACAGTGACAAGTGGTGTGCCTCAGGGTTCCATACTGGGACCTGAACAATTTAATATTTTTATAAGTGATAAAGGCAGAGGGATCGAGTGCACCACCAAGTAAGTTTTCAGATGACACCAAGCTGAGTGGCAATGTCAGTAAACAAGAAAGAGAGGATATAATCCAAAAGGACCTAGACAAACAGGAAAGGTGGGTCCAGGTGAACCTTATGACGTTAAACAAGACCACACGTGGGGTCATGCACCTGGGTTGGAACAATCTACATTATCAGTACAGACTGGGGGATGAGGTTTTAGAAAGCAGCCCAGCAGAAAAAGACTAGAGACTGGTGGATGAAAAGCTGGACATGAGCCAACAGTGCATGCTTGCAGCCCAGAAGGCAAATCACACCCTGGGGTGCATCAAAAGTAGCATAGCCAGCAGATCAAGAGAGGTGATTTTGCCATTTTGCTCTGGTAAGACCTCACCTGGAGTACTGTATCCAGCTCTGGAGCCCTCAATACAAGAAGGACATGGACCTGATGGAGCAGGTCCAAAGGAGGGCTACAAAAATGATCAGGAGGCTGGAACACCTCTCCTAAGAAGAGAGGCTGAGGGAGCTGGGGTGGTTCAGTCTGGAGAAAAGGCAACTCTGGGGAGACCTAGAAGCAACCTTCCAGTGTCTGAAGGAGACCTACAGGAGGGATGGAGAGGGACTTCTTGTAAGGGCTTGTAGGGATAGGATGAAGGGCAATGTTTTTAAATCAGAGAAGAGTAGATTTAGGTTTGATGCTAGGAAAAAATTCTTTACCTTGAGGGTAGTGGAAAAATAGAACAAGTTGCCCAGGGAGCTAGTTGAGGCTGCATCCCTATGCAAATCTCCCTATTCAAGGTGAGGTTTGATGAGGCTCTGAGCAACCTGATGTAGTTGAGGGTGTCCTTGTTTACTGCAGGGGGGTTGTACTAGATGACCTTTAGAGGTCCCTTCCAACTCAAATTATTCTATGATTCTATGATTAATACATCTCACCAACCTAATCTGGCGCCTGCACCGCCACCCATGCACCCAGAAGTTCTATTTAAACTCAGGCATAGGACTAAGTTAGAGGAGTTAGAGGAGTGCTGGTTTCTAGTTCAGCCACAGTTTTGTCTCTCAGTGAACCTTGTTGATCCTGACATAAAGCTGCAGGCTGACTCCTTGGTTTTACCTTATCCCTGCCTCATCACTATGGGCCTTCCAGGTGATTGTTGGGCCAGATCCTGACATGCAGATTGAATTCCAGGTTTGATTTCAGAGGGTTTTTTGACACAGTTTTTATGAATATGCTTGAAAATCTTTTCTGGTTAAGAAAAGAGCTCATGACATTTCTGATGTATCTGGTCAACATCAGGGCTGATATATTGTCTTCTCTTGAGCAGACTGATACTGACTCAGTGCTACAAAGGGCTGGTACACCTTCTATATTCCTGTAGTCATATGTAAGAAAATTATTCCATGGCATAAGGAGAAATGGAGGGGTAAGATACACACAATAGTGGGTCATATATTATAACCAGTTGGAGCTTGCAGTGAATGTGAACATATGTTGTCAGCCACTGACACTACGTTTGACTAAAACTTCTAACAGTTGATTTTCCTTCAGGGTTTCTATTACAGATCCCTAAAAGAACACATTTGCTTGCCTGAGAGCTGAATGAAAAAAAAAGAGGCATACAAATTCAAGAGTTGGCGTGAATGTATGGTGCTAATTTCTCTCTATTATGTAACCCTACTCTGTATCCCTTGCAGATCTACCCAGACAAAACATTTCCTTGGACAATAGGAATCTGCTTGAAGAGTGGTCCTTTACAAGCCCTCTGGGATTATTTGGTAATTACATTAAAGGCTTCACCATTAAACACATCCTAAAATACCCAGCATGATTTTCTACCATTTACGGTAACCACCTCTGCCTTTCGTAGGTAGATAACTTTGATAGTTCATCTGTGAATCTTTGTTGTAATCAGCTTTCCACAAAGTGATGGATTTTACTGGAAACTGTAATTTGGGTATTTAAGTTGCCTACCTTTATGTGGTGCATTATGAAAGTCCCAAACTTAGTGTCTGGTGTCAGTAAGATAAACTTTATTGATGAAGTATTTATCCAAGAAACCAAAAGACTGCAAATAATCATTTGTGAATGAAGCCAGTTGTGAAGAAGCCAGTATAGGTTAATCTATTTTTGGTTTTCATCCTTTTACCCTCAAACTAAGTCCTGTTTTTTAAGCCAACTGATCTGTAATCCTGAGCAGGGCATGCTAATTCAGTGAGTGTTAAGCCACATCCTTTCTTTTTCCCTGATGATTAGAGAGGACTTGAGATTGTTTATTAGCTACCCTAAAATCTGAACTCAGCCCTTATTACTATGAAACAAAGCCTAGCAGCAGGCCTTCCATGATGAAATCAAAGACAAGGAAGTGTTAATGTGAGTAGGAAGCTTTACTATCTACAAAACAGTCCCACATTAAAAAAACATTTCTGTCACCAAGGGCTTTTATTTGGTAGGCTTGGACACCTCTGCCCTTTGGTTGCTTAATTTTCTTCATGTCACTCTCTTAATTAAGAATGAAGAAAGATGGTGACATTCCTTATTAGACTTGCTGTCTAGTGGGAAAACATTGGGTTTTTTTTCCCCATTGCACTCCCACTTTTGAGGTCAAGGAGTAAGTTAAAATGGTTTTAAAGATATTTTTTAATGAAATTACAGTTGTAATGGTGTCTTAACAGCAGTGATTTTAGAGAAATATCTTCTAAATTATAAGCTTTTGTTCCCCACACTATAAGTGGCTTAGGGATATTTTAGGAGGTCAGTGGTGTACTATGCAAGGAAGATGTTTAAATAAATCAGTAAGATTCAGGTAATAAGATTCAGTCTCTTGCTACAGATGGTGAAAAATATCACCTGAAACTTTGAGTCCCTTTTTTTAATCTCTTATTTCTCTTCTACACTAGGTTTATTAAGACCATTTTTTGCTTAGAATTTTAGTACTTAGCACTAATCCATACATCATGTTATTTTCTAGTCAATTAGTACTCAATTAGTACTCAATTTGAACTGAGGAACAGCCATAAACATGTCTGTTTTGATCATTGGTCAGTACAAAACATAAAAGTTTTTCCTGCAAAAAAATAAAAAGACACTGTAGATATAGCCTTGGGCTATAAATTTTTTAAAGGAAGGATTATGAGTTACTTTTACTGCCCATACAGCCCAGTAATATATCTGAACATTAAGATGTTTTGAAAAAGTTGGAAACTAGTGCTGAGACAACTGCAGAAAGCCATAGTAAAAAAAAAGAGGGTTGTTGTTTTGTAAGTAAATAATGAAAAAAGTATTTTTCTTAATCGATTTCAGTAGACAGGGCTAGTCTAATTTCTAGTGAATGGTACCAAAAAAAAATTCCTACAAACATGTTTTTATTTTATTTTTTAATACTGCTCTTGTGGAGGCAAAAAATAATGCGTTCATCTTCTGGAAGATTAAAGAAATCCTTCTTCGTGTTATATAACTATGCAAAATAGAGGGAGGGACACCTTAGATACATTGTAAATGCTGAGGTATTGGAAAAAAATACTGCTTATTACATTAATAAATCTTACAGCATGAGCATCCAGTCTCTTCTTTATTCTATTAGACACAGAGTATTTAGCCACTGTTGAATTTAGGGTTATAAAATATTGTTGTCAAACCCCATTAGAATATTTTCATGAAACAAACACAGTAAATGTTGAGTCCAGTTTGGGGCACCTCGGTGCAAGAAGGGTAGGAACGTACTGGAATGAGTTGAATTTAGGGACATGAAGATGACTAGGAAATTGTAGCATCTAACAAATGGGGAGAGACTGGTAGTGGTGATCTTAGGGAAGAAAAGGCTCAGGGGGATCTTATTAATGTCTGCAAAAATTAGAAGGTGATGAAGAGGAGGAATCCACTGACTTCTTTCAGTGGTGTCCACTGACAGGGCAAAAGGGAATGGGCACAGATTAAGACACACAAAATTCCTTTCAAAGACAGAAAACCACTTTTTTTTTTTACTGTGCTGCTGGTCAAATACTGGGTCAGGTGTCCCAGATACATTGTGGAGTATCTGGAGCCTTGGAGACATTCAGGGCTGGATTGGACAGAGCCCTGGACAGCTTGCTCTAGCTGATCCTGCTTGAGCAGTGGGCAATTCGTCTTGATGATCTCCAGCCTTTCCAGCTTTAATTTTTCTGTGATTTCCAAAGCTAAAGAGTATGTGAGAATCAGCAAAAGTGCATGCCCAAGTGATGCCCTAAAATCGTTTTGTAAAAATTCCCACCAGTGCCTGCTTTAAGCTACCAAGGTCTTCATCATACTCTAGCAGAACTCTAACCACAGCACAGTATTTCAATACAACACAACCCTTCCACTGAGAGTTCAGTTTATGGTAGCATAACGATAAGACTGAAGAAAGTCTAAATTTAAGTCTCACCCTTCTGCCTCTTCCTCATCTTTGTGCCTCTGCCTTAAATTCACACATGCATATGCATGTTTCTGTCCTGTTTTCCTTTCATTCTAGCTCTCCAGCTCATTATTCTCAAACGTAGGATGCTGAGGAAGGTGCCACCAGCCACTTCTCCTCTTGTGAGTCAGCGGGAGACAGCTGTCAGCTCCCTGGAGAAATCCAGTGCCTGAGAACCAGAGATCCCATTTTCCATGACTGTGGTATGCTGTGGGTTATATACCTCAGCTGCTGGATCCCAAGAAATTAAACAATACTACAGTCTCCTGAACACAGCATTATTTTGGCCTATGGCAAATACTCTCAGAAAATTGAGAGAGTGAAAACAGTCCTTGAAAGTATTTAGCAGCTGCAGACAGGCTCAGAGCATAATAGCTCTTTGATCTTGTGTATGATGGGAAGAACACCACTGGGAGCTTAATGCCATTATTTTATGCAAATATCATGGAAGGAGACTCCATGTAGTTAAATTGTTCCATCTCAAATGCAGCATTTATGAAAGCAATCACTTTTTCATTATCATCCAGGTGAATACAATAGATCATTGCATAATAGATACTAAATCTAAATATTGTCTTTGAGTTTGGAGAATTAGAAGATGTCCTGAAGAGAGAGAACTGCCTGCGATATTTATAAGATGTTTTTTTAAAAAGCTACTGTTTAGAAAGGTTAACTCTAACTAATAATGCAAACAGTACAATATCATAAACAAAACTTCATACAAAATAGCAACTGAAAACATACAAACACAAAACACAGTCCTTTTAATAAAAAGAAAAATCTGGGTAACAATTTCCATTTACTTTGTGCAATCCTGTTGTGGCTGAAATCAGTTGATTTTTTTCAGAATGGCCTCTGCAAATAAAACTTTTTTAAAACATTGTTAGCAATGCCTTTAAATTAAAGAATAGCATATCTCCTACCTTATCCTGAAAAAAAAGACTGAAGTACTGACTTCTGACCATGCTCTACATTCAGACATTTTTTTCCACGGGCTTCAAGGATGTTTCTGTCATTTATATAAATAAAAGGGTGTTAGTTTGATTTAAAATTTCTGGCCTTGCACAAGTTGAGTTGATTTTAAAACCCCATGAAAACGAACATGATGATCTGAAAAAATTCTGTATCTTTAACTGGCAGCAAATGTTTCTGAAGTATGGAGTGCATTTTTTTACTGCACTAGAAAAAAGTAGAGCAACAACATGCAGAACCTATAATGAAAAGAATTCATCTAAAAATCACAGAACTATAGTATAACCTATTTATTCAAAATAATTCCAGATCAGAAGAAAAAATTGAAGATAGCTAGAGAGAAAGACAGATATGCTATGAAACACACAATGAGAAATTCTAGGAGAATATGTTTAGACATAATTTACTGTAAGTTGTTTTTTAGTAAAAATAAGTAAATAAGGTAAATCAAATTCTGCATAAGACCTCTTGAGAGATCATACCACTTTTTGTTCAGTGCTGTGCAGCCAAAAAGCAAAGCCAATGAAAATATGAAAGTTAGAGGTCAGGCCTAATCCTGGACTCAAGAATGCTCCTACAATATTTTTTTTTCTCTTGCTCTCATTAAAAGTAATTCAGCTTGACTTAAATTTAAAAGTAAAGTGGATATTATTGAAATGACAGATTTCTACTTTAAACATAAAGATTTGACAGTTTCAAATGATAAAGAACAGTTATTTTAATATGGATTGATCCTGCAGTTTTAATGACAGGCATCATAGTGAATACAGGCTGCTCAAGGTGGTATTCCGATCTTTACATTAATAACACAGAATTAGATCATATTGCAGTTAAATAATATTACCACCTCAGAAATACTGGTTTGGGATTTGCTATACTGCTTTCTGGGGGAAGCCTATGATATTCATTTATTTACTCGCTTACTTTTGTAGTAGTATTATTAGCAGTAGTTTTAAGTTCTCCCTTTTGTGGTTATCTTACATTAACAAAGAAATGAGAAACTGAAGTAGGAAAGAATAATTTTTAAACTGAACTCCATTTCAGTGGGTCTATCAGTGACCTACAATGCCTATTTATATATAATTTATAGAATCAGAACAGTCCAAGTTGGGAGAGGCCCTTAAAGGTCCAAACCACCTGCAGTGAACTGGGACATCCGTACCTTCATCAGGTTGCTCAGAGCCCCATCCAGCCTGGCCTTGAACATTTCCAAGGGTTGGGCTTCTATCACCTGTCTGGGCAACTTGTTCCAGTCTTTTACTATCCTCATTGATAAACATCTTCTTTCTAATATCTAGTCTAAATATATCTTCTTTCAGTTTAAAACCATTACGCCTTGTCCTAATCACTATAGGTGCTACTAAAAAGTTTGTCTCTGTCTTTCTTACAGGGCTTTCTTAACTTTTGGAAAGCCACTATTATGTCTCCCAGAGCATTTCCTTCTTCAGGCTGAACAACCACAATTATTTCAGCTTTTCTTCAAAGGAGAGGTGCTCCAGCCCTCCAATCATTTTTGTAGCCATCTTCTGGACTCACTTCAACAGGTCCATGTCTTTCTTGTGCGGAGGACTCAAGAGCTGGACATAGCACTTGAGGAGGGGTTTCAGCTTTTCAGCCAACATCCCCAAGTACTCAGAGCTGCTATCAATCTCTTAATTCTCCCAGTCTGTATTGATACCAGGGCTTTCCCCAACCCATTTGGATGACCTTGCACTTGGCCTCATTGAACTTCATGAAGCTTACATGGGCCAAGTTCTTGAGCTTGTTCAGTTTCCTCTGGATGGCATCTCATCCCTAGGACATGTCAACTGCACCATCCAGCTGGCTTAGTGTTGTCTGGAAATCTGCTGATCGAGCTCTTCATTCCACTGTCTAATTTCTGATGTATGCATCAGTTTTCTCCTGACCACAAGAAGTAACCAGCTCTGCACACAAACCCTTCTTCAGGACTTGCCAGTTCTTTTGCTATGTTTCCCTCTGACACTTTGAATTACCACATGCTGTCCCTGCTGACTAGCATCTAGTTAGGCTGGGTGCTGTATGAAAGCTGGAGTGCTGCAGGGATATCTTTTGTTTCATGAGCCAGAGCACATCAGAACCCTGTAAAACCCTTCCTTCACTCTGCTTCAGGAGACCTTCCTTAAAAGTAAAGAGAAACAAATCTCTCATCTACCTAACTTCATATTTTTACAAAGGTTACAGGAATCTGGTGTAATTTTCATACATCTGCTACTTTGACAAATTCGTTTGCAATTAGAGAGTTCAAGAACTGTTGAGAAAGTATTAGTAAGAGCTGAGCATGCCACCTCCCTCATACAATCAAATTATATATCTGCCAAATTGAATGTATTGGGGAAAAAACAGTCTGTATTGGGAGAAAAAGTTGTTAAATCATAGTTCAGTTTTTACAGATGTGCACCAGGAAATATAACTGCTTAATCACTACTAGCAAGATTCAAAAAGAAACACGAAAGACCAGGCAGGCTTCTCGTTAAGTAACAATGTAGTACACCTTTTTTTCTATTTAGTACTTGCTCTTAGAAATTTTTGTAAAATGTGTATGATTGTTGTTGCAAAAATATTCACTCAGGAGACTAGTTTTTTCAAATTTTCCCAAAACAAAAGATTCACCTATTACAGAAAGACCTGACATGATACCATTTTTACATAATGCTGACGAGCACCATAAGTTTCCTAAGGTAATACCTAATAAAAATTCAGTTAGAGAGCCAATCCCTGGCAACACTGACAGCATTGCTGGCACACTGCTATAGCAGATGTTTCTTACATAAAGATAGCTGAACTGGCTCATAAGTATACCCTAGAATTAAAGACCACAAGGAGCAGAACTTGGCAAGAACAAAGTATTCTGATTCATGAAAATTTGGCTTCATAGAAAGACCCCGGAGAAAATGGAATTGTCTCCTTATCTCAGGGAAGTCTATTGCTATGGACCAACTTTTTTCCTTGCTTTAGTGTGAGAGTATTTTAGCAGAATTCATAGTATTTTTCCAGCACCTTCTTTTACATATTTATTCCTAATGTTATTTCATAAAGCAAGAATCTACTTCATTTTCTGCTGTCAAAAACATACACCTTGGCGTAATTTTTGACTTTGAGCCCTGCTACAAAAGTGGGCTGAAACACCTATTGAGCCATAGATCAAGATTCAGAATTTTCCTGTAGGTTACCCAGCTACCATAAATGCAGCTCTATGACTTCTGGAGCTTAGTGCCTCCTAGTTGAGTGCCTTGAGCCCAGCTCTGCCTATTGCATCCCTTTATCAGGAGGACATACCCTACAACACTGAACAACTCTAAGGTCTGATCTGCTGCTCTGATATAGTCTGATCTGAGCCCTGTACAGTTTAGCTGTCTCATCTGAATTCCTATCTTTGAGGAATTCCTGGCATCCCTGTCAGGGCAGATGATGTCAGTTACTCCATTTCTATACTGCTTAGCACAATGGAGTTCTGTTCTAAGATGTCCCCAAGATGCCACTCTAAGACAAGCAACAGTATCCTTTTCTGCTCTCTGACTATCTGAATTTCTCTCAGAAATCCAGCAGAGCTGGATACTGATAGCATTACAGACAGAAAAGTCATAAATTTCCCTGAATTTTACTTCCTGACACCTACCTCAAAATTTAATGACTTGGTTTAAATGTCATGGACCATGTATACAAACATGTCCTACCAATTTTCACAGGGCATTTTTTGTTGCTCCACAAAGAAAGTACAGTGAAGATTCGTTATAGCTTGTGCTTTGTTTCTCTTTCAGTAATGAGAGGAGCAGTCATATGAGTAACTGCTGGCAAATATTAGCTTTGCTTTCTCACACTGAAATAGCTTTCACTTACAACCTGAAGAATCACATGGTAGAGAATCACTTTCCACGCATTACTCAAAGTGATACTTCCTCTAGTTGTCATTTATTTTCCTCATAAAATTGATAATTGACCGCCCAAGAAGAAACAGAGAAACTGTTGCAAGTCCTGTGCTGTTGCAAGTTCTGATCATTATATGAACTTAGTATGTGCTCAAAATTCAGTAGGATTTCTTCTTAGTTTTCCCAAACTGAAATGCATACAGTAATAAGAATGAATAATCAATGAAAACATGCTTACTTTGTGGTTTGCAGGAGCCATACTTCAGTCCCTTGAAATCACTAAGTTTTGCACACAAGTTGAGGTCCATAACAGGGCTGACTACAGGTATGAGACCAAAATATAATTTTAAAACATGTTTTAAAAGATAATTCTTTCTCTGTTGAGTGAATACCACAGGAAAACCAGAAGTGTTCTGGTTTTTGCTACGTTGTGCAAGTACTCTGTAAACAATTATTTCTAACTTGAGCAGAAGTTCCTGCCATGTGCTCTTTCAGAAAAGTAAACCATAGGATACCATAAGCTCAGAGGAAGGTGGATGCTATGGACATAATCTGGCTAGATCTGATTGCACAGATATGCTTTATCTAGAAAGAAGAGGGGGGAAAAAAACAAGGAACTGCCACGAGGCCAAGAGTCTTGAAATACCCTTTTACAGAAAAAGGAGCTTGGGAAATTAAAAACATGTATTAGGATTGTTTTCTATATCCACAGCAGAATTCATAGCTCTATTTGTCTCCATGAACCAAAAACTTCACTCAGTGCTCCAACAGCTGCTTAATGGGATTGTCAGCACCCACTGCAATGGGAGGACGTGGCCATCTCTATTTGCAAAAGCACCTGACAGGTAGTATTGCACTGGCAGAGATAAAACTCAGGAGATTTCAGGCACAAGGTAAATTGTAGGCATGACACTTGCTCATGGTCTTTTCAGCCTTGTTTCATCACTGGAGTCCTGACACAGCTTCTGTTGGTGCTCTCTGAGCACTGGGACAGACAAGAGTTATAGGTGCTTCAGGAGCCAAGTCTCAGGGTGGTAACCAACCTTCTAGTCCCTAAGAGGTCACAAACAATATCTTCTCAGGTATAAAGATTTGAAGACATGCACTGCATACTATGTGGAGCCCAAAATGAGCAGGATCTTCCTGAGCTAGACAGACCTGGGGGGACAAGCTGTAACAAAGATAGAGCTGCTCTAGTCCAGTAAACATAGTATTTTACTATTATGACTAAAAGTGGCTCACTGGACTTAGTGGACTCCAAACTTGTCTGTGCTAGCCTATGGCCTGAGATGATTTTAGCTTGGCTACAATAGCCATTACCCTGCTGCCAGCTTGGGTTTAAATTAGCTTTAGTTAATAGTGAGAAAAAGTAATTATTCTTTGTAGATTGAAATCTCTACAATAAGTCTAAAACGATCTATGATCACAAAATAGAATATGGCTTGCAAGAGCGCAAACACAGAAATACAGAATGATACCAGGGATTCCTGACCAAAAAAACCCTCATAATGGTCAGCCAGCAGTCACTACAGGAAAACAATCTTGTTAAACCAGTTTAGAGATACAAAGAGAACAGAAAACTAAGCAACTGAAACACCATGTTGCTGCACAGTGCCTTGAGCCAGCATCAAAGGGAAAGGGGGATGATGCAGCCAAGGGCAAAGGACATAGAGAGGAATTGTCTCTTTCAAATCCAGGACACAAAAGGAATGGAATGGAATGGAATGGAATGGAATGGAATGGAATGGAATGGAATGGAATGGAATGGAATGGAATGGAATGGAATGGAATGGAATGGAATGGAATGCAGTGCAGTGCAATGCAATGCAGTGCAATGGAAAGTAATGGAATGGATTATGCTGAGCTGTAAAACTACAGGACAATGTCGCTGTTAATGTGTACTCGAACATGAATTTTTGGTAATATTTTTTGTAATAATATTGTAAGTACTTGATAACATTTTCCTTAAGAATTTGATTTCGCCCTCTGTTTCTACTAAAGTAGATTAGTCATCCAAATTCATTGTAAAACTCATATAATTAAAAGACTCTGTCCTTTTCTGTCTTTTAAATTTTCTGCAACTTGGCTACTAGAAATATCCACAACAATAATATTTTTGAAACAGTTATTTTCCAGTGCTTTATAATTGTGTTCACCTCACTGAATTTCTTCTTTCTCCCTTAGCCCTAGAATGCAAGTTTGATTTATGTATTTATTTATTTACTTGGTTTTATAATAGGTAAAATAAGACAGGCAGTTACAGGTGTTTATAAATGACCCATGTGAATGTAAAAAGTGAAGTCATATTTGACCTTCTCACATAAAAGTAGAAGTTCATAGTTTCTTTCTCTCTGCTTAAACAAAGATGGCTGGTCATACGCATTTAACCGATGCAGCTCTCAGATATTATCCAGCAAGGTTTTTCTTTAGTAAACCATGGCAGCTTTCTAGGATTATCTCATTTCCTTCTAGTGATCACAGTCACATTCAGTTCTTTCTCCCCAAATCATCTTCAACTTTTTCTGGAGGTTATTCTGGAAGTATCTTTCTACTAAACAAGAGACAGCATCACTAGTATGAAGATTTCAGTGTAGAGACACTTAACTCACCTACTAACAATTCCTTGAGTTAGGAATTCTCCTTCTAGTGTCATAAACAATTCAGTATAAAATGCCTCCATCCATTGAAACTTATAAATTATTAATTATTTATAAATAATTATTAATTATTTCTAACTTATTAATTATTTCAACATCTAATATGAATAAAGCCTTCACACAAATGTCTTAGTGTTAAGTCATACAGCTCTTCACTGATTGTTGGTGGAGATGATTCATGAAATACACCTACTTTGTGTTGGACTTGAATTGCTCTGGAAAAAATAGTAAGAAACTCTAACTTTAAAAAATACTCTAGAAAATGTGATAACCAAGGAGGTAAATTAGTAAAAAAATAGAGACAACAGATATGCATTGAAGAAAAATAGATTTTTTTTTTATTCATGTTAATTTATCTCATCCTAATGGAGATAAATCAGACAAGAAATGTTTGCTTCCCCCCACTGGCTGTAAGAGGGGTCTGGAGTAACCAGCACAGATGCAGAAGTCTACAGTGTAGGACTCCAGCATGAAGGAAGACGAAATGTGAGGTGTTTCACAAGAGGCTTCTTATGTAAGATTTTTTATTTTAAATGACACTAATTCATCCCTTACTTTTACACCTTTGATAAGGTTTAGAGAAGAGTAAATGATATAAAATGGTAAAGTAAATAAAAGCTTTATTTTCTCTTTAGAAAAATGGATTTTAAGATCAAATGAGAAAGATATACTGAAGTGTAGGTCTCTAATCAAAGTTGATAAATATGTAAACAGAAAAAAACTACACCAGTATGAAGTAAAAATTTTGCTCAGTGTTTTTCTTCTTTAGAGAAGTGTAGTTTTGACATCTGCCCTTTGGGATTTGTAAACAGAACAGATGAAATAATATATGTAAAAATAGACAATGAAATGAAGTTTTTTCCTCTTTGATAGAAAAAAACACTTTGGGGGAAAAAAAAAGGAAAAAAAATCTTCTATAAGTATCATTTTAGAAAAAAATCTCTGTGATACAATCTTTATAAAACCGTAAAACTGGAGAAAAATATCCTTCTCTAAGCAGAGCAGCAAAATTAAAAACATCTTTGAAAAACTTAGAAGCTGTTCATAGTGAACATATGGATTTTTTAACTAGAATATCATGCACAATTAAAAAAAAATAAGGAATGTTACTACTTGAAGAAATGTGTCAATGATAGGAAGGGAATATCAGTAGGGAAAGTGCACCTTGATATTCAGTGAAGACGCAGCCAGGACATAGGAGCCTATTTTCAGTTTATTTGCTCTTTACCAATTCTTCACAAATTGTAGACTAAATCAAACACAAAATGACACTTGGCAGTACACAGTGCAGGAACATTGATTTAGGAGCTGATGAAAAACTGGGGAGATGGAGATGGCAAAGGAGGGAACTGGATGTATGGGTCAAACATGGATGATCATCCTGATCTAGTGGAAAGGGTCCCTGCCCATGCAAGGGGTTGTAACCAGATGATCTTTGAGGTCACTTCCAACCCTAAACACTCTGTGATTCTATGATGATCGGTCATAAGCCAAAGAATGACAAAATGAGGAATGAAAGTCAACAGCGAGCATAGATGAGTGTGAGATGCTTGTTTCCTTGTAACTGGGAATCTCAGACTACAGCCTGCCACCTTGGGTTGAGAAGAAAAGGTGCAGTAAGTCTGAGGAATAGGAAAATACTTCTTTTTTTTTTTCCCTATGGATTCTATCCTCTTTCTTTTCCCCTGCTCTTTTTCTTTGCAAGTTATTAAATACATTTCTCTAGCTCAAAGTATCCATGACATAAGCATTGCATTCTTTTGATTTTTGTCCCCTGAGCAGACCAGAATTGCTGTAATCATTTGTTATGAATTAATTCAGCTCTTAGGCATGTGTAGCCATTGCAAATGTAGTCTGTGACTCTTCCATTTTTTTTAGGCAATCTTAAATGCCCATGTAGTTAAATCCCTAGAACTCACTCTGTAAACCCTGGTAATTAAAACAGTTTGTGAGTGAGTTTGTTTTTCTACTCATCTGTCAGGACTATTAGCTAATCTGATCTCTCTCCAAATATGTTCCCTTGCCTTTCTATTATATGTGCCCTCTAGTCTAAAGAGGCATTTAGTGTGCTGGCCACAGTCAGACGTGCTTCAGTTACTCCTTTTCAAAGTTAATAACACAAAATACAGGCAGAAGATGAAAGATTTACAGAAAAACTGTGAAGAGTGTGCTGACATGGTAAAGAATGAGACGCACTGCCACAGCCTGCACAGCTACTGTCATTTGCACTGTCATATGCTGAAGGGCAAAGTGCTGAACTGCAGATTACAAGGGATATTACCATAAACAGCAGCAGAATTTTCCAGGAGTCTGAAATATGGACAATTGGTTTGTTTTCCTTAGTTCTTATTCTCACTGAAATTGTTGGGGATTTATGGAGACACAAAACTCTGGGATTTCCAGAGACAGTCGATCTCCCTGACACATGTGGAAAGACAATCAGGTGTGAGTGGTACAGTGACACTGATGATTTACCTCACTTCTTGAGCAATAGCTTTCTCTCAATTAAATACAAAGCAGATCAGAGGCTTAGTAGGCTGAAAAGGAATTGAACTGTGCTGCAGAAGCAGAAATAAATGGCCTATGACAGAGAGAGGAAGGAACTCCATAACCTGTCATGTCTAGTGGAACTGCTGTACTAGAAAGCACCCCATTGCTTTCACTTCCTTTACCCTCCACACCTCCTAAATGCAAAAAAACTTACTTAATTTCTTTGAAGAAATTAATTGAAGAAATCTTGCAGACAAATGCATTATGGGTGTCATGAATATATTTGTGTGTGTATATATATATATAATGTTTTGTGTGTAGAACTATTTTATATACACACATAAATATATACATATGTATACACTTTATATATTTATACATGAGTATAATATAAATATATAATGTGTATACTGCATTGACTTTTTTACTTTGCACTTTGCCAGGAATCTTGAAAATAAAATAATCTGCCTTTCTGCCTTTTTTGTCATTGGGTTCTCCTGATTTATTGAAAAGTCTTAGAATTTCTAGCTGAAGGATTAGCTAGTTTACAACCTTCAAGGTAAATAAAAAACTACTAGCACTTATTTTACACTGACTTGATTTTCTTCCAGAAATAAATGGTTATAACTTTTGTATTTTTTAGTTTAATTCCAAAACAGCTTAGGGAGTGGAGAGTAGAAAACTCATTTTGTAAACTAGAATTAGTATGCTAATGTTTCCTGAACCTCACACTGTTAAAATCCTTTGAAAACACTGTGAGATGCAAAGTTTGACAAAAGGTTGCCTATAGTTTAGACAATCCAGACTCACTAAAAACACTGTTGTTATTGTACCATTTACTCTTCAATATTCTCTCTGAATGTTTATGCAAAACCAATTACAAATATTTCAAAGAAACACTAACAGATTAAAGGAGAATATCAAACCAGAAATATAAGATAGCAGCAATTAAATAATATTTCAGCTATCAGAATTAATATGCTCTCTACCTGTGGAATATTTTTTCTATTAACTACTTAAAAATGCTTGTTGCATATCTTGCTAACTAAATTTTATCATTCATTTATTCAAAGTATCTATTAGATCATTTTGACATTTCATATTCCCAATCTACATTTTATCCATGTGATCTTTAACACAGCAGTAGAGGAGCTTGTGTGGACAGAAAATGTTATTATCTGAAATGAAAATAGTTAACTCTGCCTAAAAAGGAAGCCAGAATGAGTAGTCACTCTGACAGATGATCCCTGAGGGCATGCACTGAAAGAAAAATATTATGTAGTTAGAAATACTTTCTGAAGTGTCATATACATGCATATCTTACTGGTTTTGCTGACTTTTTTGATCTAAAATAAACCGTTGTTAATGAAAACTTCCTTTATGCATTGTTTTCTGATGTGAATGCCACCAGAAGCCTCTTCCCACTTCTGTGTAAGTGAAAAGAGAAGCCACATCATATCAAAAGCAGTTTGCAGTGCACACTTAGCATTTCTCCTTGCTTTCCTCTGCAAAAATGACATAATGTCATCAACATGACATAACTGTCTCTTTCCCTTAATGGTTCCTCTATAAACTAACAAAAGACAAATTCAGGGGACTGGGTTTGCAGGGATCTTTTGGGGCAGAGCATGGGACATCTGAAGTGTAAGGTCTTCAAGTGATGTGTCTGTGATCACGGAATCAAAGAATCATAAAATGGTTTGGTTTGGATGGGACCTTAAACAAAGATCCCTTGGTCGATGTGCAAGGAGTTCAGGTGTTTCTATTTTATACACAATATACATCCATAATTATGACAAAAGACAAATTATATAAAGAACTAGCAATATAAAAGTCAGCCTCCTCCCTTATCAAGTGAAACACATCTTATTGGAATTTTGCAATAGACATAAATGCCAGAAAAGCAACATATGACCAAGAGACCAGAAAACGAATGCTCAGATTGTGCAGTCACTATATTTTTATGACATTTTCTTTGCATTATGGATCACCGACTTAAAAAGATGCAATTTTTTTTAAGAAGGTGTTTTTCTTTTTCCTAATGAATAATTCAACACACACCATTAATTTTTCAGAGCAGGAATTCAGACACAGACAACATAGAACCTCATATTTATCCACAGAAATAAACTGCTGAGAAAGTCTTATAGTGGTTGTGCTGTGCACAGAGATGGTTTGAATGGCAGGTCTGGAAGGTCTGGCCTACTCTAAAATACCTTCAACTAAGCTTGAAGATGTATCACATGGGAAGGAGACGTCTGACTTAATTAAACTTGACAATTTTTTTCTTCATTTACTCTCTGATGACTGCAACTTTGGAACAAAACACCAACCTCTGCAACCCTATCCCAGACATCCTGTCTCCACAGCAAAACTGTTTTCAAAGATAGTTTCCGTTAGGTATATCTTTACTTGCCAGGCTAGCATATCACCAACAGCGATGAGCACTTACATGATACAGAGCTTTAAGAACTTCTTAGCCTCTGAGATACCTTATTCTGCCACTTGAACTTGAAAAACTCCCGTAGTTATGAGTATTGCCAAGAGATGGCAAGGTTACTTGTTCCAACAGTACCATGTCTTGGGGCTCTACATGGCTTAAATCAATCTTTCTGCACAGGAAGAAGAATGAGTTCCTCACCTTCACCAAATGAACATACAAAACATACCAGTGACTCTTTTACATTGTGTGTTTACAGTCTTTTACAGTGTGCCACTAGGGTGGCAGTAGAACAACTCTCTCAATGGAGGACTGCATCAGAGAGTCTGTTAATCATTGACTCCTGCCCTATGTATCACAGGCACTGTTCTTCTGAAATACAATGTGTACAAAGAGTTTTTTGAAGTCATATCTTGTCTATTTCTGGGTTTTTTTCAGATTCTTATTTCTTCTTCAATAACATGTCAGCGGCTGATAGCACGTTAATCTGTGCTATTCCATAGCAACCACACTAAATATGGATCACTGACTGGCTGCATTTTTTTCAGTATGCATTTTATTAGTCTGCTTTTTTTTTTTCAACCAGCCTATATCACTAGGTTGTAAGGACTGATGGTTAAATATCTGAATTCATATTGCACTGTAAAGTGCCTGAATGATGCCCAAACCTCTTGACAAGTAGTCCCCTGTGAATACACCATGGCTGAAAAAAACCAGAACTGATACACATTTTCTGCTGTTTATCCAATAGAAGGAAAATAAGCTTATGTAAATGAACAATTTGTGTGGTGAATACAAAACCTATTTATATATATTTGCCTTTTTTTTACTCACAGTTGAGTTTATATATAAAGAACAAATTTTTCTCAACATTGCTGTGTTTAGGGATAAATTTAGTACTGGGGGATGGGTGGGATAAAAATAGGAACATGACATGAAACGATGTTGTACAAGCTTGCAATCTCTCCCCCACCACCAAAGAATGCTTACTGCTGTATGGTATTAACTGAGGTGAAGAGAAGGCCAGTTTTTCTCAGATAATTTAGGAACCTGGAGCCTGTCAAGGGACCGCTTCAGAGAATGCTTACATTCTTCTGGTTTGCACAAGGACGACCTTGGAAGTCCCTGTGGGATATAGTCCTACGGGGAAGAGGGTTTCAGAGAATTTTCAGAGATCATCTCCTGAAAGTTCAAGAACAGTCTATCCTGATGAGTAAGAAATCAAGCAAGGGTGGCAGGAGGCCTTCCTAGATGACCCAGAAGCTCATTAAAAAATCCAAACTTGAAAAGGAAGAAGTGGAAGCAGGGTCAAGTTACACAGAAGGGACTGTCATGGCTTAGGAGTTTGGATGGACCATAAACCTGAGAACAGAATTACTCTCTATTCCCCCACCCCCACAAAGGGAAGATAAAAGGGGAATAAAGACAAGAGACTTTAAGTTGGAAATTGAAAACAATTGGGTACATATTTACTAACACACGAGAAAGGTATTAACATAAGGGATAAAGTAACCATACAAACATATACACATACAACCCGGTAGATATGGGCTCTGATGAGCATGTGGTGAACTGGTGGTAAAGCAACACAGGAGAACAGCAGTACAGCCAGCAGCAAGCAGAAAGAAAAAGAGGTAGGAGCTGTTGTCCTTCCCAGTCATAGAGTGTGGACAACAAATGGGAAGAAATAGACCCCTCCCTTTGCATTACACCCCTCTCAGAGTTCGAAAGTTCCTCCTGTTCAAATGATGACATGGGTATAAAGACACTGTCCAAATGAGCAGGGGTGGTGTTAGCTGAATCTGGTAAGAGGCATAAAACACTTCTACACAATGATAAACATCAAAAATAAGACAAGGGAAAACACAGGCCCATGGCTGAAAGAAGTAGTACACCCACTGACAAAGGACATAGAACAGTCTGAGGTATGCAATGTCTCCTTTGGCTTGGTCTTTTACTATTTTGACCAACCATCAAAGAAAATCAGGAGCAAAGGCAACAACCTTGGTGGAGGAACAACCTCTTAGGGACCACTTAACCCAACTTAACATATTTAAGTCCATGGGGCCTGATGGTATGCACCAATGAGTCCTGTAGGAGCTGGAAGATGTGAATGTGAGGTGACTCTCCTCTATCTCTGAAAGGTCATGGCAACTGGTAGAGGTTATTGAAAACTGGAAGAAAGCAAATGTTACTTTAGGAAGGGCAAGAAAGGGGACTTGGGGAACTGTAGGTTGGTCAACCTCACCTCAATCCCTGCTTAGGAGCATGATGGTGTAAATCTTCCTGGAAACCATTTCCAGGCACATGAAAGACAAGAAGAGGATGGGGAGTATTCAATTCAGATTTATGAAGGGGAAATCATGCCTTACCTACCTGGTAGCCTTCTATGATGAGACGACTGACTTGGGAGATGTGGAGAAAATAGTGGATATTGTTTATTGTGACTTCATTAGGGTTTTCAGCACTCTGCTATAGCATCATTAATGACAAACAGATGATGTATGAGCTAGGCAAACGTACAGTAAGGTGGACTGAAAAGTAGCTGAACTGATGATCTTAAAGGTTTAAGATCACCAGCATTTGGTGATTGCAGTATATTGCAGCCCAGGAGCAAATACTGGGATAAATTTGGTTTGATATCTTCATTAACAACCTGGACAATGTGTCAGAGAGTACCCTCAGCAAGTTTGAGAGCCACTGATATCTGTGGCTGGTACACCAGAATGTTGTGCTGCCACAAAATGGACCTGGACAAGCTCAAGAAACAGGCCAACAGGAACCTCATGGAGTTCAACAGAAGCAAATCACTCCAAAGCCCTGACCAGGGGACAAATAGTCCCAGACACCAATACAAGCTGGAAGCCAACTAGCTAGAAAGAGAGCAGCTTTGTAATGGAGGCCAAGAGTTTCAATGGACAAGAAGTTAGATGTGTGCCAGCAATGCATCCTTGCAGGAAAGAATGTCAAAATCTTCCTGGATTGCATTAGGCAAAATATTGCCAGCAAGGTTAAGGAGGTGACACTTCCCTTCTGCTCAGCACTGGTGAGGCCATACTTGGAACTTTGTGTCTGGGTTCCTCAGTACAAGAGACATGGATTTGTTGGAGTGAGTCCCATGCAGGCCCATGAAGAAAATTAATGGATTGGAGCATTTGGCGTACGAAGAGAGTCGGAGAGAGATGGGACTGTTCAGCCTGGGGAAGAAAAGGATCCAGAGGATCTTACCAATGTGTATCTATATCAGGGATCGGAGATGGGGAGGAAGTGATGAAGTCATACTTTTAGATATGGTGTTCAATTAAAGGGTATAAAGTGAGATACTGGAATTTCCACATCAACAAAAGGAGAATATTTTCCACTGTGAGGATGGTCAAACAATGGACTGGGTTGCCCAGGCAGACTGTGGAGTCTCCATTCTTATCCAGGTTTTCCTGGACAACCTGCTCTAGCTAACCCTTCTTGAGGAGGGGGATTGGACAAGGTGATCACTGGAGATCACTTCCAAACTCAACCAGTCTGTTATTTTGTGATTATTTGGTGCTAGGAAGTAAATTTTGAACTTCAGTTTTGCTGAGGACTTTTGTATGTTCTTGTTTTCTCAAGAAACACTGCATGTCCATGGGGAAACACTGCTCATCAACATTGGCAAGATACTGGGTTAAGCAATGAAGATGAATAAATGTTTCCAAGTATAATCTGTCGTTCCCATGGACACCCCACTCACTAGTTAGGGCAGACACCTTGGTGGTCAGCTCAGCTGTGCTGTGATCTATGTATACACGTCCTGTGTTAATTTCTTCCAGCTCCCTTTTGTTCTCTATTAAGGGTTTCTCTGTTCTCTGGGAAACATTTTTAAAGTACTTAATTGTTCTGGACCTCTGAACCCTCCATGAGGATATCCTCCTGACAATAGCACAAACCTTGGTGCATAGCCAGTCCAGCAACAGCAGCTCTTTTCCTTTGCACTACAATATATCTCTTTACATTTGTTATTCAATAATGTACATATTTCACATGCTTCTTTAGGAGGAATGTGCATCCTCCAACATCTATTGTTTTAATTTTTCAATATATTAATATATAAAGCTGATGTCCCTCTTGTATTAATTAATTTATTTGAAAACTTCTAATTTTTTTGGTTTTTTGATTTTAGAGATTCATTACAAATCTGCCAGTAATACGCCCCTCTCTAAACTTGTCTACAGTGTATAATGAATAAACCTACAGAAAATAAGCCTCGGGGGTAGAGCTTGTGTATATAAAGGTGTGGCAGATTGGTATCTGCTATCCTATGGACCTCCATGGGCTACAGAGGGACAACTTGTGTCCCCAAGGTCTTCATGATGTGTTGCTGGGGAATCTCCATTCTTTCAGCTGGAGCATCTCCTTCCTCTCCCCTTCTTGGAGTCATCACAGTTATTTCTCCCACAGTCTGACTCCCTCCTTTCAGTTGCTGTGTTGAAGCATTTT
Source organism: Calypte anna (assembly GCF_003957555.1). Taxonomy (NCBI): domain Eukaryota; kingdom Metazoa; phylum Chordata; class Aves; order Apodiformes; family Trochilidae; genus Calypte; species Calypte anna. The sequence goes on from NC_044244.1 coordinate 92,927,426, forward strand.
TTACCCATTCTTGAATATATCACAGAGATGTTACTAACATCACCAATTTGGCCAGCAGCAGGTCCATATTGAAGCTGGCTACAGTTGTCTTTGTCCAGTATGGAAACAGCTTCTGGCATCCTCTCACTTATACTCCCTCTTCATGCCCCTTTACCCCCGCCAAAACCTTGCCACATAAACCAAATACATGTGGATGCAATGCAGCACCTACATGTCTAGACAATCACTTTAGACTTCAGATACATATACCCAGCTAATTCACAAAGAGAGGGTTCTATCTTGAAAATACCTGTATTTGGTCAGATCCAAGTGATAACTTTGTCTTCATTAACCTTGGCCAGTACTCCTTGTATCTGCCAAATCTATCATATTCAAACACATTTGTCTGTTCTGACTGAATTAGCTGAAATTTTGTGAACTCATTCAATGTTTCAAGATATATGACAGTCAAAAGTAAAGCTGCTTCTTTCCTTTCAATTGCTCAGTCACTATCTGTTTGACATCTCTTACAACTTCCAATAAAGCCAGTGCTGATGTTTAAATTGTCGTAGTGTGCCATGATTTATATAAACTCTCTTATTTGTTCCTAAAAAATTTCTGTATCTATTTTTGCAGTCCACAGACACACATACACACATAAACATGAGGACATATATTTATATAAAAATTGGATTACACCTTGCTAGGGAAAAAGCTTTTACTCAAGAGAACTATATATATGCTAAGATTTTCTTTCTTCAATTAGTCCTTGTTTAGCCTCAAGCTCCTTAGAAATGGAATAATGCTCCAGATGAAGAGATAAAATATATGGTTTAAGTATGAATTAAGTGTATGAGTTAACTTGAACATCCGAGGAACGCTGTTACTCAGCCAGTTACACCTTCCACTATACCTTCTATTTCAGGTCCATCTTTTTATGTCTGAGTGAATGATTATGGAAAGTGTAAAGCAATATTTGTGAAGTTAATTGTAAGCACAACTTTGGATGAAAGGTTAAAAATATAATTAAAAATCTAAAAGTACACAAAGAGTCTGGTGTAATAATGCTGAGGCAAGTACATTTATGATATTTCCTAAATTTTAAGGAATCTCTTTGCAGCCTCATAATGATGTATGACCAGAAGTTCATATAAGTGGATAAAATATAAGGTAAAGCTGATCCTTTGATGGAGTCAGACATTAGAGTCCTAGTTGTCCTAGAATTCAAAATGTTTTCATTCTCAGACCAGCTAAAATTGAAATTAGAAGTGACAATAGGGACATCCTTTGTGTTTAAACAACAAAGGCAATGTTAACTTTTAGAACAGAGAACAAGGTACTGACTAAACTAACTGTGTCCTTAAAGATGCTGGACACAATTCTAGGATGTTTATCAAAAGTATCCATTTTTAAAAACAATTAAGTATAGAACATCAAAGTAGAAATCTTGCCAAGATTTTAATTAACTTGTTCAAATAATGAAACTTGCATTTATTTTAGACATTTTTAATTTGCTTGTTGCCATGCTATTACACCTAACACCTAAATATATTCACATAAATACGCTACGTGACTGCTTGTGCATAAACAACGTAGAGGCAGCATGTCTGTATGGACTTTCAAAATATAAGTCATACTATCTAGACTTTCACATGAAAGTTATAGTTTCATTTCAATTGTCCTATATGAATAAATTTGTTGTTTAAAGAGGAAACCATTTGACATTTTTCAGTTTTTGCAATGACTCTTTTCTCCATTCTCTAAAAATGTCTGTTCTCTCACATAGACTGTAATGGGACCATGATACCACAGCTTCTAGACAGCTTGCAGAAAGAAAATTACTATTGTATTTCAAGGAATAGTGCTTCTACTTACTGTTAATATTGTTACACTAAAAAATGGTTGTGCTCTTTTTAATTTTTTTTCTGGCTGAAACAGAGCCTTAGTTTCATTTACAGTAGTTTCATTTACATTTCAGTAACCAAATTATAAACCAGTATAACAGCTATCTACAAGTTAATGAAAAAGAATTATTTTTTCAATATTTAATTAAATATTAATTCAATTTAATTAAGGTTCATAAGAAGAGGCTCAAATTGTGATGCTTAGGTAACGGTGAATAAAAAAATCAAATATTTTTGACGAAGAAAAGATAAAGCATTCATTGGCACAAAAAGAGGCCTTTGTGCTACCTTTTTATTGACCTTTGACTCAGCATTGGACAGATTACTTCATCCATTTATTCCTCTGTATAATCTCTCATAGTAACATCTAAATGAAAACAAAACAACCCAAAAAACCAAAGAAGATTCCTTAAGGTTGCAAACTCTTTATTTCCTGTGACTATATTATCCTTGGTCTTCAACAGTCCTTAGGCATTTCTTTAAAAAAACCCTTAATCTTATCTTCTGGAAAACAAACAAAAAGTAGAACTCTAATATTTCTTCATCCTGAAACATTTATTATTATAAAGAAAGCATCATGTTTTGCCAAAAAGCTTAATAGAGACCAGTGAGTGAAAGAGATGAGAAGTTAGTGATGTCAAGAATACTAATTCATGTCCTTCCTTAAAAAATGAACCAAAAATCAGCAAAGTGGTTTTGCTTTTTAAACTATTTTAAAATATTTTGGATTTGGTAATATTTAGAAAAATTTCTGAAAAGTATTTTCCTCATGTCTTCCTCTGTATTCTTATCCCCTCTTTTATTTTGTTCTCATAATATTCAGTTGGCCAGCATTTGCATGTGGAAAGATGATGTAAAGCCTTTCTCTTAACCTCATCTGTCCTGGTATCTATGATTCCTTTTGTGACAATTCCTTTTTAGATGATAATTAACAACAATTATGTCAGAGTGTACCTCTCCTCATAAACATAATTTATCTTTTGCATATTCAAGAATGTCCATTCAATAAGCAGTTCTAGGATTTTAAATTAGACTAAAGTACTGTTAAAAAGCCAATATATTATCAGCTTTTAAAAAGTATTGTTAATTATCTTTGAACAAGATCATCAGATACAATACTGATTAAGTCCTTCCTATATCATAGGCACAATTCTTTCCAACATATCCAATCATCAGCATTTAAACAGAGAAGAAGCGGGTAAAAAGAAGGTGAAATACATAGAAAATAAAAGGAAAGATAAAATCCCAGCACCACAAAACAAGAATTTTTGTAGCTGTATTAGTAAAGTACAGTGATGATCTTTCGAGGTCCCTTCCAACCCCTAGGATTCTATGAAATTTAAAAGCCATTTTTATTCCAAAACTCGGAAAAGCAAAATTTATCATTCATTCTCTAAAAATAAAAAGAAGCCACCGTCTGCTACATAATTAAGATGTAACGCAAAACAGGCTCAGCTCTGTTGTCAATCTGCTCACCTCTGGAAGGCTGTTATTTGCAGGAACAATGCAGTCTCCTGGAAGAATTTAAGGGCTCGATATACCAGAACTACTGACATCCCCACATTTCCTTAGTAAGCAAAACCATTGCTCTGAAGGATCATTATGTAGCCACAGTGCCAGCCATGGGCACACATGACTTGTGCTGTAGCTGTGGCTGCATCCCCAGAGGATACAAGGTCAGCCTGGGCTCAGCACTTGGCTGCTTGTCAGAGCTGGGGATTCCTGTGCTCAGCTTCTCACCTCTTCTCTCTCACAGGCTGGGCAGGGGGATGGATGAATCACCATCCCTGGGGGTGTTGAAACAGAGTGGATGTGAGTAGATGTGGTGCCCAGGGGCATGGTTTAGTCCTGGACTCAGTAGAGTTATGTCAATGGCTGAACTCAGTGATCTTATAGAATCATAGAATCATAGAATTGGCTGGGTTGGAAGGGACCTCAGAGATCGTCGAGTCCAACCCTTTTACCACCATTGCGGTTGCTAGACTATGGCACTGAGTGCCACATCCAGTCTCTTTTTAAATATCTCCAGGGATGGAGAATCCACTACTTCCCTGGGCAGCCCATTCCAATGCTTGATCACTCTCTCCGTAAAGAAATTCTTTCTAATATCTAACCTAAATTTCCCCTGGCACAACTTAAGACCATGCCCTCTTGTCTTGTTGAAAGTCGTCTGGCAAAAGAGACCAATGTCCACCCGGTTACACCCTCCTTTCAGGGAGTTGTAGACAGCGATGAGGTCTCCCCTGAGCCTCCTCTTCTCTAGGCTGAACAGCCCCAGCTCTTTCAGCCTCTCCTCATAGGGTCTGTGCTCGAGTCCCTTCACCAGCCTGGTTGCCCTCCTTTGGACCTGCGCCAGGACCTCAATATCCTTCCTGAACTGGGGGGCCCAGAACTGGACACAGTACTCGAGGTGTGGCCTCACCAGGGCTGAGTACAGGGGCAGAATCACTTCCTTGGACCTGCTGGCGACGCTGTTCCTGATACAGGCCAGGATGCCATTGGTCTTCTTGGCCACCTGGGCACACTGATGGCTCATGTTCAGCTTCCTGTCAATCCAGACTCCCAGGTCCCTTTCTGCCTGGCTGCTCTCAGCCACTCTGTGCCCAGCCTGGAGCTCCCCATGGGGTTGTTGTGGCCAAAGTGCAGGACCTGGCACTTGGCCGTGTTAAACCTCATCCCATTGGAATCAGCCCAACTCTCCAGTCTGTCCAGGTCCCTCTGCAGAGCCCTCCTGCCTTCCAGTTGATCAACACTTCCCCCCAGCTTAGTGTCGTCTGCGAATTTGCTGATGATGGACTCAATCCCCTCATCTACATCATCAATGAAGATATTGAACAGAACCGGGCCCAACACTGATCCCTGGGGGACACCACAAGTGACCGGCTGCCAACTGGAAGCAGCCCCATTCAGCACCACTCTCTGGGCCCGGCCCTCCAGCCAGTTCCTAACCCAGCACAGGGTGCTCCTGTCCAAGCTGTGGGCTGACAGCTTTTTCAGGAGGATGCTGTGGGAGACGGTGTCAAAGGCCTTACTGAAGTCCAGGTAGACCACATCCACAGCCTTCCCCTCATCCACCAGTCGGGTCACCTGATCATAAAAGGAGATCAGGTTGGTCAGGCAGGACCTGCCCTTCCTACACCCGTGCTGGCTGGGTCTGATCCCTTGCCCATCCTGCAGGTGCTGTGTGATTGCCCCTAGGATGATCTGTTCCATAACCCTGCCAGGCACTGAAGTCAGGCTGACGGGCCTGGAGTTTCCTGGGTCCTCTTTCCGGCCCTTTTTGTGAATTGGCGTGACATTGGCCAACTTCCAGTCATCAGGGATGTCCCCAGTGAGCCAGGACTGTTGGTAGATGATAGAGAGAGGCTTGGCAAGCTCTTCTGCCAGCTCCTTCATTACCCTTGGTTGGATCCCATCTGGTCCCATAGACTTGTGGGGATCCAAGCATCTCAGTAGGTCACTGACTGTGTCCTTCAGGATTACAGGGGGGGGTGTTTAGATTCATGTCACTTTCTATGAGCTCTAGAAGACATCCATCTTCAGGGTAACAAATTCTGTCATGCAATGAGAGTTTTCCATAAAAGTGCAGTATGAGCCAGCTCAGTTAGGTTAAACAAACTAGTGCCAGCTGGTCTGCTATACGTATTTCCTTAAAATGGTTGGGGAGTTAGGACTTCAGGGAGCAGGGCAGGGAACATTCACTCCTCACACAACTTTAAGGGATGCAACACTAGGTAAGCGACACATGTTTTTAAGAACAACAGCCTTACTATTAAAAATGTAAAAAATCTAAATGTATCCAAATAAATTTGAACATATGCAAAAAATCCCCTAAGTCACAGTTATTATTTCTATGACATTTCATGAATGTCCAGTTCAAAGAGATCTTCCAACAGAGATGACAGCTTCAGGACATCAGAACTTAATCTGATCTCCTGCAAATAAAGGCTCAAAGTATATTTCTCTGTAACTTAAAGCAGATTTTGCCTATGTGTAGCAATTAACAATAGTGTGGCATTAAAAGTTAAATTCAGAGTCCCTTAAAAATTAATAGAAAAATCAGAGATATATACCAGTAACAGTAATTAGTTGAACTCTGTATCACCAAGAAGACTGAGTAAACTTTGTATGTTCCAGATGCTCCATTAAACTAAAAGTTGGGTTTTCCTACTGTCATGGCTTCTTTTTTAATTTCAGTTATTTTCTACTGCTTATAGCTTGCTAATGAAAACTGATCTCAGTGCCTGAGTTAGGACTGGGCAGTATAGTAAATTAGAAATCAGAAAGCAAAACCAGAGATTCATTATTAGTTTTTTTGCATGGTCTCATCAAAGATGGAAGGTCTTGATGAGATATACACAGATAAATGTTGCCAATAATTTTCAGTTTTCAAGACTGCAATGGGAATCGGATTTACTGTATTCTTGACTTCATTCTTCTAGTACAAAACCCTCCACTGCAGAAAATATTGTTTTGCCTTTTTGAGTGAGAATAAATACATAATCCTTAATGTTACTGGGTTTTATTTTGGCAGTTTGTCTGGGGTATTCTTTTAAATCTGTTGGGATGTGATAGCAATTAAAACTTTGTTTGGATCAATTACTAAACATATTTTAAAAGTAAAAATTAAAAATCCTTTTTTGATTTTTTTTAATTATATCACCTTAGTATCTTCCTATATTTGCTCACAAAAAAACCTGATTTTCACATAAAAGAGGCATTAGGATTGTATTACATATAGTCTTACATTTAAGTGCTTACATAATAACTACATTGATTTTCAGAGAAAGAAGAGTGGATAATTAAAATTTTGGTAAATGCTACTGTGTTTCTATGTCAGTTACTACTTAAAGTATTGTAGGATATCATGGGTTTCTCTCAGAACAAACTGAGCCATGACTTCATGTGACTACTAAAAGCAAAACAGCATAATCACAGAACAGATCAAAAAAAGAAGTTATGTATCATTTTGTTACCTATATACACAGATAGAAAATTGTTATCTGTTTAATCCTCTTTGCTGAAAGTGGAATTTTTTCCAAATATTTCTTAACTCTCACTGGTTACACAATCTTAAATATTATTACTAAGTAAATCTTGCCAGTGGTCCAAATCAGTATAACTTCAAAACTTTAACTTTCAGCTTTTGAGTTTCTCCGGGACTAACAGGCTTTAGAAGAAGAACGTAGACCAAACTAGAGAACGTGTTAGGAAGACACAAGTATTTTCATCTGCAAGTGGAAGACAGGATTGACATTACCAACATACAATGTGAAATACTGCAGTCATAAATGTTCTACTGATTAGCACTGAGAACCTTACATATGTGCTTTCAAACCATGCTTCAGTTAAAGCATCTTTAGAATTCAGAGTTATGATTAAATGCTTTCTTTCAGTGAAGGTAAAGTATATTCATGTATGGTATTTTTAATAAAGATAGAAACCCCCAGGAACTCAGGATTCTGCTTTGAGAGAACTTGTTTATTTTTTTAAAGTACTTTCCAATAAATTGCAGGATTTTGGCCCTGACACTCCCCGCTGCATGTTCCTGGCTATTTGACTGCTATGAGAATTAGCAAATCTCCTGAGAAGATCAAATGTACGAGGTCATTCATAAGGTCAGTCACGAGGTCATTGCAAGATTGGTGGCCACACTGCTTCCAGCAATGCAGCTTCTCTGAACCTGACGTGCATCCCTCAAAAATCCTGGAATATTTTCCCTATCCCAGTGAGACTCCTGTGTTGACATCCCCCAAAATAAATTGAACCTTCAGAAGTTCATTTGAACAAAACACAATAATGGTCTATAAATTTTCTTCTCCAACAAAGCTTTAATTGAGAATATTTATTACCCATTCTACTGTCAAATTACTTCAGAAGTGACTCTTAGGAATGTCATAAATAATTCTCCTATGTTCACTGATATAATTAATGCTCACTTTAAACATAAATTTTCCAAAGCATGGAATCAATTTTTAAACAGTCTATATACAGGTTTTCTTGTACAATGGTAATATTTGTTACAACTGAGATGACCTGGTTTTGTTACTTGATTTTCCTAAGCGTGTCATCTTCCAACAACTGTTGTTTGACAGCAGTTGCCCAGTGAGAACCTTATGACTTATACCTTAGGTTCCAAACTGAGTATTTTACAGTCTGCCTTTAGAGTACACACACAGATTCTCTTTGCTGAGATATACACCTACATCTCTTCCACCAAGAAAGGAAATATGCTGACCTATGGAGAGTAAAGAAATGAAAAACATTAATCTAAAACTGGACTCGGCAGTAGAGATGCAACATAGTTAGAAAAGGAAATAATTTTAAAGGTTCCTATTGCCATTTGAATATGCTTTGCAGTCCCATTTTCACAAATCAGACAGGTCCATAAAGACAGCAAAATGGAAATAAGCTCATACTTGAGCATGCCCTTGGATGCATGAAGGAACTTGTGTGCCTGAACACGTCCAGCTCTTGGATATCTCACAGCATGAGTGGACAGGGTACAAGCATGGCAGCTGCACATGTAGGCATATATCCTTTCTTTGTACAGAAGGTTGAGGAAAAAGACCTTTCTTAAAGAGACATTTGGACAACTATTGGCACTAAATGTCAGAGTCACTGGCAATAATATTTAGCCACCAAATGTTGTCCATTTGGGCGGACTGCAGGTTTTAATCACTTCTCAAATGACATCTGTCTGATACAGTTTAGACTATAAAATTTCATTGCTTAGACATATCTCACCAGCACATTGCTGCACAGGTTCAACACAGATCAGATCTATCATCTACCTCAAATACCAGCTTCCCCTTAAAAAACCCCATCAGCAATAAATGGTAATCTTTTTTTATAGACTATAGGGGCAGAACACCTGAAACTGCCTATAATCCCAGGCAAATAACTCTGCTTCTGTGGCACAAGGGAACTGTCAAATGGTAAGATAGGTTCTTAGTCTACTCAGTTAAGGGAATATATTTGCCAGCTGACCTGAAATACTATGGTAAACTCCTCTAGGAGATAGGACCTGATCTGAAGAAGAGATTTAGTTATACATTTATAATTCTTTTTTAACACACTGTCTTGTTTGACATTAAAAATGAAGGTCAGCATGTTAACAGCAAGCTTCTTGACTGTGTTGCTTGTCCTGAAAAGGATAAATCAAATAATTATTGCTTGTCAGATTTTTTAAAGCAATACTGACAGGCAGAAACATACTATATTAGAGCTCTTGTCTACAAGCAGATAGAAATATATATAATTTTCTAAATATAAAAGGATTACGGAACATAGCAAAATTAAAGAAAAATTAAAGCATGGATGTAGCCAAAATATTTGGCAGCTTAGAAATTTCACAATCTAACATCTGACCAGTGGTTACTGACACCAATAGAGACAAAGCAGAGATTTCTCATTAATCTCATTAATTGCTTCTTAAATTGTGAGTAGAAAAATTTTATCTCCTAAAATTCATTGAAGACAAAACTCATAACAATTTTCTGCATAACTATTAAAATTTTCAATGCATGTTACATACACAATATATACATGGAATTAAATTTAGCTTGGCATAAAAAGATAATCTGGGCTTTGTTTAGTTCACTAGCTAGTATATCAAGGATGAGTCTAAAGGAAAAGATTCCACCAAAAGTTTTCATGGGGTGCAGTATTTCATAGTACCTTTTTAACACATTTGAACTTCATTTTTATTTTTGTGACCTAGAAGTGTAATAACGAAGAAAATTCATGGCCACATCTTCAGTTTGTTTCTGATCACCCAAAAGAAGTCTGGTGTTTACTCTAACAACCTGAGATCTTTTAGACCCACTATGAAAGTGTTCTGGTATGCCATCAGAAGTGCCAGCATATACAAATACAGAATAAATGTTGAATCTCCTGTAAGGTCATATAAACAGGGGTTATAATGATACTTGGAAGAGTTGCAACTTTTTGCATACTGTTCTGAAATATGTGGTGCTGGCGGAATTATTAGCAGGCTAACTGTAACAAATTATGAAACAACATATTTGCAGGAGCCACCATTTAGGTCTCTTTAGAAAGTATTCTTCAGATTCTCAACCTAATAGAAGGATTTCTTTCTGAGATGTACTCTACATACATGGAAAACTACGTATAATACCATGGAGGTTTAACCTCAGCTCAAAACTAAGCCCCTCACTCGACACACTCACTCCTCCCACAGTGGGTTGGGGGGAGACAATTATAGAAGCAAAAGTGAGAAAACTCATGGGTTTTTTAAAGACAATTTAGGAGGTTTAGGAACCACACACACAAGCAAATCAAATCAAGGGTCAAAGCAAATTCACTACTTCCCATTGGCAGGCAGGTTTTCAGTCATCTCTAGGAAAGCAAAATTCCATCACACATAATGGTTACTTGAGGAGATAAAATGCCATCACTCTGAATGTCTCATCCTTGATCATGAGCCCATCTATACGTTGCATCCCTTCCTTGGTGACCTGAGGTGTCAAGGGCCAAGTGAGCTATAAAATTTTTAGTTTAGTAGTCAAGATGCACTTGAGCCATGATAATCTTGGCAGTCTGATCCACCTACTGCTGGTTTTGATGTTCTTCAGTGCCCCAGGTCAGGGGGTCCTTGAGCATCTATGTGATGTATCTTTACAATCAGAGTTTCTGCCTGAGTTGCAGTATCTTGCCACAAAAGGGAAGCTCAGGTGGTTGCCTCTGTGCTTCCAATTCCTCTGCTTCCAGTGTAGCAACTACACCCAAAGGGCATTTGCTGCCATCCATGAGTCAGTACAGAGACAGAGCACTGGACACTCTTCTCACTCAGCAGTACTTAAAGTCAGCTTGATGGCTTTCACCTCTGCAAACCAACTCAACTCGCCTTTTCCTTCAGCAGCTTCTGCAAACCATTACGTGGGACTCCACACAGCAGCCTTCCACTTTCAGTGTTTTTCTGGAAGAGAGAGTGAGCGTGCTTCCCACCCAATTCTCACCAAGCTCACCTCACTGAGCATGATGTTGCATGATATGGAATATTCCACCAGGAAGTTTGGATCTGTTGCTCTTTTATGCTCCCTCCCAGCTGCTTGTGCACCTGCACACCAACAAATCAGGGAAAGTTGAAGATTCCTTGATTTCTTAGCAACAAATAAAAACATAAATATATTATCAACATTCTTCTCATACTGTATCCCATGCTAACTCCAAAACACAACACTGCTCTAGCTAATTAGCTAGAAAAAAATAGCTCTATCCCAGCTGAAATAAGGACAGATAATTATATGGGATTTTTTTCAAATATTCTCCTTTATATGTATTTCTGTCATCAAAGATATCACTTTCTGAAGCTTAGGTCTTCAGGATTTGTCAAAATTATATTCCCTCCATCACTTTATCATCCATATATATTAAAAAAAATGTATTTTCAAATCTCATGCCAAATTTAATCTTCAAGCAGGATTTTTTTTTTCAAAGTTAAATTATTTAATTGCTAGTGTACAAATATTTGCACGGTCAGATTGTTATAAACCCATATGAGCTTCTCTGAGAATAATATGGGTTTGTGTGTACAGCTCATGAGAGATTAAAAAATCCAAACACTGTGATTTAACAAAACAGTTTATATGCATGTGAGTGTTATGAAAAAAAAAGGAAGTTCCTTTCAAGTCTCTTGCTCCAGATTACACACACACACACACACACACACACACACACACACACACACACACAATTTGCTTCCTCACCTGATTTCACTGATATGCTTACACAAGTTACCTGAAAACATACATGAAGATTCCTGTCGGTAATAGAGTGCTTCTATTTGGATAGTATTATTTCCAACTCTAATTACTCAAGAGGAAGAAAAGAGCAACCAAAGTGCAAACAGAAAAACAATTTCCATTTTGAATGCTTCAATTTGTTTACGTACTAAAAAATCAGGGTTAGGGTGAGAATAGCTGTGATTATGGCTTAAGAAATCTTCTTTGGAAATGCTATTTGAATAGGGAATACAGTGAAAAATCTAGATTAGCTGTAAAAAATTCAGTCGTCTCTTGCACAATACTTATTCTACTCAAATATTACAATTATATTTTTTCTACATTATTTTATTACTAATGAAACCTGCCAGGTTGAGAAATCCTGCAACAAAACTTAAGACAGGTTATATGGCTCTCATTCACTCACTGGGAGAAAAAGGCAGGTTATGAATCTCCAATGCAGTATTCGATTGGAAACTGCCACCTTCAGCACAGCGTTTGGTTCCCTTCATTTATTGTGGAATGAAAACATGAACACAAGCAACTATTGGGATGAAGCTAATACATTAAAAAAAGAAAAAAAACTCTATAACTTTCCTCACACTTTATTCCCTCCTTTAGTGATGCATTAGCTTATCCACATGACCACTAAAAATCTCTGTAAATTTCAGAAACCTCCTCCTACAGGATCTGGTCCAGTGTGCTTTTTGTTTGAAAAGAAAATAATGCAGAGAGGGAAGGAAAAGCTAACCACACACAGGCACAGACTCTCCTAAGAAACTCATTAAAATAGATTAATAACAACTTGGTGAAACAGACAGAAATCTTCAATATACATGTACATTAAACAACATATATATAATATCTACTAGACAATATTATATATTAATATATGTGCATACATGTAAATATTATGCGTACCTATGTAATATATATTAAAATATATATATATATAATTTCCCCTTCTCCTTAATCTCTCCCTGTTTTTTTCATCACATTAATTTTAAATTTAACTCCAGTGCTATTTTGAGAGTGAAAATGACTAAACAGACTGATGAGAGTTGCTTTTGCACGTTGCTTATTTGCCTTGTCATAATTGTATGTTTCATTACCTTTAAATAAGATCTTAATAAAATATGATTTTCCATTACTGTGGCTATCCATGTGCAATTTATTTCATGTTTTCTAAAATAATATAAAAATGCAAGATATTTTTCATAAATGTGATACATTTTTTCCTGCACCAATGGTTTGAGTGTTCATATCTTCATGTCTTCTTCATTAAGAGACAACTTACAAGCATGTATTTATTTATTTATTAGTGACAGGTGTGTGGGGGGGTTTCACATCTAGCCTTGCCTGTCCCACGCTTGGAAAAAATCTAGTCAAGTTGTAAAGATCATCTTCTCATATGAGGGTTGAGTTGAGTTTTCACTGGGAGCTGAGTTCAAAACAGAGTAAGCACTTAGCAGTTATAGGGCAGAAGTCTCAGAAATTTAAAAAGCAAAATACTTATACTCATCTGTTGGATGAAAAGGATTTTTTTTTTCTTTACAGAATAAGTTGGGCCAGCCAGAGGAAATCTCTTGTGAATACAGGAGAGAATTAAATAAAAACAACAAAACTGTCACTTTTAATGAAGATGAGATAAAGCAGCATGAAAGCCAGTACAAGTTCTCAGATGTAATGTGAATGGAGTCAGTCTCAGGGGAATTCCCCTGGCTCCTACCAGCTTGAGTCCTAATGAAGACCTAAACTAAATGCCTATTGCTCTCACCAGAATTCTCTCAAGAAAAGAGAATGAGCAACATGCCTTAAAAGTGTAGCAGCTGTGAAGCCTGAGGCCAGTCTCAAATCAAAAGGCTAGCTTTAAACCTCAAGCTTCTGCATACATAGCAAACCTGTAATAACAGATTGTTAGACAAAAAAAAAACCCAAACCCAAACAAAACCTGAGACATAAAAAAAACCCCACAAAAAAACTATTAAACATCTCGATTTATGTTCTGTGCAAGGCTGAATCTTCCCAATGAGTTCTGAGAATGGGAGAAGCAGTAAGTATTCATAGAAACACAAGCCCAAGTGTGCCCGTCTCCTGAAGCTTAAGAACTGAGCAATTGGGTGCCTTAATGACTTGAGACAGCACGTGTATATAATGGTAGAAACTTAAGCTCCATGAGATTTCAACAAGGAAAAGCTGATGGAAGTGAGTTCTGTGTACGCAAGGAAAGCCTCAGCAGGAGATGACAGGAGAGCAGGGTTACTGAGGATCTGCATTTCCACCTTGCATCCCTCACATGGTGGCCAGGCATTTAAGAACCTATCAGGTCTAGCACATGCTGTTTAGAAATAGGTAAAACCACATGTCTTTTAAGAAGTGAAAGTTTTGAAGGCAGTCGAGTCTTTCTAGGAAGATTTAAGGGGTGAGATAAACAAATATCATGCTCTTTAAGAAGGGAAGGGGAAGAAAAAAGTAGAAAAAAAGCTATAATATTATACATAGAACTTAGAAAATGCTGTTGTTCTACCTTAATTATATAAATTAACTGTCTGCTAAACTGGCTTTGTTTAAGGTAAATGTGAGACAGAGCTATATCTGCTTTTAACAGTTTGTTGAAAATGGATGGATGATAAACTGCCTGTATCCTTTTTTTAGAAACCAGAAATAAGAGGTTTGAGCTACTGACACAGCAGGCACAGTGCCTACTTGTGGCTGAGGGGAAGTTAGCTCTGGAAAAGAGATGTTTCAACACGAGGAAAGCACTGAGGCATGAGAATCAGGACATTGTCTGAGGTTTCGGATTAACCTCTGCTGCTCAGAAAGAATGCCTTAAATCAAGCACAACCTTGCAGTCATTTATCCTGTTTCAGAGTCATGGCCACCTCGGGGAAGATAGAGGTGGTTAGGGCTGCCTGCATCTTCCTGTTTATGTGCCAAGGTATGTTTATAAGAAAAGTAATGAGCACTGCAGTGGCAAATGTTCACTGTAATACAAACAGGAAAGACTTCAAAATAAAAACTGTTACTACAAAAATTGTAACAAAGATGGCATAATATTGGTTCAGAATGAATGCAAAATTGTCTTCATGTCTCATGGGTATAAAAAAATTCAAAATAGACCCTCACTCAGCATTTAAAATATACAACTTCTGCTAGAAAAGCCTGTTAACCGATAGGAAATAATATTCTGAATTATGGTAATTATTTTTACATTTAAATCTTTTCCCAGTTACACAGTTCTTACTCATTTTGACATAGTGTGAGTACTTAGATACTTGTGGTTTCAGAAACGTAAGGGAGACAAAAAATTTGCAAGAGGAATACACCACATTTTCCAAAACTGTGTTCAATATTTTAAAGAAGAAAACCTATTAACTCCATAGAATTGCCTCTTTTTTTAAACATAAAATTTGAAGCTGAAATAAATTTTCTTTTTCTTTAAATTTAACAAATTAATTCAGCAACTTTTTTCATATTTCCAGAATATGAAAGTGGGTTATAACATTTCTAGAAGACAATATTGTGCCTACGACTTACTTGTCATATATATATAAAGTCAAAGCTATAAATCATGTTAAAATCTGAGACTATAGCCCAGAAAAAAAGAATGCATTTGCCATTCCTTTTTTATTTATAACCAGTTTTTTATTTTGACTAGTATAATGTATAATAAAAACATTGTATTATAGATAAAGTTGTAAAGGCCTATAAGCCAGAGAGTATGGAAACAATAAAAGAAAGGGAAAGATCTTTATAATCTTCCCAAACTTCACATTATCCAGAACACTGTTTCATGCCAATGTTTCATAAGGCTTCCACTATCATCTTCAGTACTGAATTCTACTGCAGACTGGTGGTTACTTCATGTACTCCTCCATGAACCTCAGCAGTAACGCCTCACATGTGACCATGTAGTACTTTATACATCAAGGAATTACTCTTAACATCATTGAGCTGGCTCTTTACATTCCTTTATTTAACCTATAGTAGGATTTTCTTAGTTCAAATGGAGTAAAATGGTAAAGTAATTCAGAAAAAAATAAATGTGAGAGCTTAGGGAACTTACTGTCACTGTTACTAAGTTTTCGGTATGATTTAAACCAAGAAAACCATGCGATTTTGATATGATCCAATTATGCATTGTTTTGTGCAGGTAAATTTTACATTCCAAGTATGTCAGCTTGCAACATGCATTGTTGCTTTCACAAGAGAACCTCTAATTTAGAGATACACTATAAAACAAAGAGAAGCTGGGATGGAAATTCCTATCATTTCTCAGCTCAGAGTGCTCATGGAAGCATAAAATTAGAATGAACCCACTGGATCACTAAATTTAGTTCTTTATTATTACAGGTAGTGTTTGATGCATTCACTTTCAAAAATATTTCTTATTTAAGAAAGCCTTAGCTTAAAATAACATTTTTTTCCCACCTCCCCCTGTTCTCCTTGAAAGACAGTCCCAAAATATATTGTTCCATTAGTTTGGGCTTTTTGCCTCATTTCCAGCCCAAGGATATTTATAATTGTTTTCTGTCTTTTTGTTCTTGTACAATCATTGGCTTTTAGCCTAAGAGGTAATTTTTCTTCCAGTTTTCATTCTCCTACTGAATATCTTGATAACCACACACCCTTTTGGCTTTTTTAGCTTTGGATAACAAACTCTAGGACTTTGCAGAAGACAAGCTCTCTGATTTCCTTCTTGACCCAGCAGAGATTTTGTGTATTATTTTTTGTTTGAATTTATTTTTCCTGACTATACATAATCAAAAGCTGATGAGCATCAGCAGTGTCATCAGCAGTGACGAAATATCTTCATTTCTATTGGAGTTAATGTTTCAACGCAGTCACCTCATTTTCTGGTTGAACAACTTCAGTAGTTTATAATCCTGCTGCTGTGTAGGCCAGTCAAGTGCACTTCAACAAACTTCTAGAATTCCACAGAATTTTGATATCAGTACCAGGGTGCATCACCCCATATTATCTGTTATTGAAGTTCATCTCATTTACTAATCCAGTCCTAACAAGTGATTTTTAATCAACACTCTAAACTGTATTGACAATATTTGCAGATATATATCATGAGCAAATAAAATTAGCACTCTTTAATGTATTTCTATCAGGACCATTAATTAAAATATTAAAGTAGATCAGTTCCAAGTTCTTTTAAAACCAGTGGTAGTAACTACAGTGCTACTAGATACTGCAGTGCTGCCTGTTGCTCTTTGCCTTTTGGTTAGCTTTTATCCACCCCCCAATAACTATATCAATTCTTGATAACTCTAGTTTAACTATTAATTTCTCCAGAGCTATATTTCAGAAACATGGTATCAAATGTTTTCTTCATATATTAAACCAGAAAATGTTTTCTCATCTACATGGAGAATTTTACGGTATTTTACTTTCACCTTTCTTTGTACTTAATTTAGCATTTTAATTATGTTAGTACCTCTGCATATAAAAATCTGCCCTTTGAAAAAATGGATTTGAGGAACAGGCCCACTTTATTTTTTTCCATTTAATTAAAAAAAAAAAATTTTTTACCTTTCTTTTTTCCACAAAGCTGTTTTTTTTAGAGCCATATCCTCTCATACACCCTCTCTAACTAAAAATTTGCTGGCCAGCATGCACACAAATACCCTGGACTTCCTGTATTCTTAGTGTTTTTTCTCTAGTCTGTATCTCCAGAACTGAAGATCTCATAACATTTATGTGTCAAAAAACATTACAGACAAGATGTTAATCTATATTTATATATTCAAAAACTCGGATAAAAATACATAATTGTTTACATCTCTCCAACAGAAAGGTTTTCTACTTTTGTTTTGAATGATTCTGAAGTTACGAGTAGTATTCCTTATGGCATAGGTCAGACCAAAAGTATACTTAGCTTGCTACAGACACTGCCAAATGCTTAGGGCAAGAGTTTAGGTATACTTATAAAAACAGAGCAAGTGTTTTATTCTCTTGGTATATCTAACCAGGTGTTAGGATTTTCCACACAAAGATCTTCCTAAACCAGAAGCTGCATCTATTTCTTTGTGTGTAATGGATTTACTTTAATCACAGTAGCTGTTTGGTTCTTGGATCTTTCTATACCTCAGCAACCATGATATCTTGCAAGAAACAATAAAATTTAATTTAATTATATATTCTGTCAGGACATTCTATTTACCAGCAAAGGCTTCATTCGTTTAAGTCCCCTAGCCTGGTATTAAGAGAAATAAAGAAAAGTAATTTCCTGTTTGCCTTTGCTGTAAATTGCATGATTTCTCCCCTGGATCTCTTCTATCCTGGAAAACCCTTGCATAAATAATGCATGACCTTTGCAATGTATTTGCATTAATTTAGTTGCTGTTATCCTTCTCTGTACCTTTTTGAATTCTACAGTGTCTGCCTGGAGTTAGCCCAGATGGTATCTGGCATGGCCAAACGACTCTCTTCAGCCCTACTGGAGGGATTGGCCAGTACAATCCTGTTCTTCCAGGGACGTGACTGCTGAAGAGTCTGAAGCAGGCAATATGCCAAAGGGGTGACGTGTCTCTGAATAGCATGATCATCTGCAAATAGGAATGCTGAGAAGAATTATTTTCTTGCAGTTAATTAGTATTTCCCTTGTGGCAACTTGTGTTCATTACCTTCCGCTGTGTGTCACCGAGGAGAAACTGGCTCCAGCTTCTCTCTGAATAACTACAGATTTGAAGACTGTATTAAGAAGGCCCCATCTTCTTGTCTTCTTTAGTTAAAACACAACCACCTGCTTCAGCCTCTCTTCACACATCACATACTATAGCCCCCAACCACCTTAGGTATAGAGCAGAATTTCTTCTAAGAGTGGCCACACCAAATTAGGCCCCACTCTATATAATCCACTTTCAGTCTCTAAATATGTACAATGAGGAAAAGGAAAGTGAAAAGCAAGTTCTCTTCTGTTTACTCAAGCATCCAGTAATCTGTGCAGAAACATATCTTGATCTACTGATAGTATCTTTGTGTTCAAAGATCCCAGGTGATTTTTTTACCCCTCTATTAATCCCTTCCAGCCATATCAAACCTGCAATATTCCAAACATGGTCTTCAAAGCACTTTCACTGTTCAATTCTACATACAGGCTCTTCAGGACATATAAGTAATAATCCTGAACTAAAACTAGAAGTTTGTTATTATGGAATTTTACAGTAACATCTGAAAGGAAATTACTACTTTTCTTCTAATTTTTCCAGTTGTAGAAAACCAGTATATATTCTTAAAACAACTACAGACCTGGAAGGTTATTAAAAAGCAGTATTGTGAAGATTGTCACATTTCAGTAGAAAAAATAAGTTTTTACAAAACCTTAAATTTTTATTGCTAGTCCATAATATATGATGGAAATGCCATTTTTATTTATTTCCTAGTTTAGATCATCACATACTTCAACGATTATAAGCTTAGGTCAGAGGCCACATCTTAAAATAGCGTGATGTCTTCACAGCATCGCAATTTACTCTGTCACATGGAGAACACAGTTTGGATTGCTGCTTAAGATTTATCTTGTTACTGGCCTAAACTGTACCAGTTACCACTAGGACTACAGGGAAGGCTATCTGCAAATAATGAAATGCAGGGTGGGAACATAAACAAAGCTAATTAATTTCACCCTTATCTGTAGATAAGCTGATTTTGATATAATCATGATCTGCTTGAAATTTTAATCTAGTTTAGCTTGTTGACTCTACCCCTCTGCTCCTCCTTCGTGCAAGATACTCACCAAGAGGTCAAGTACAAAGATAGCAGCCTTCAACTCAGAAGTGATAATGGAAAGGAGATGAACAACAGTCTGAAGAACAGCTGCCCCTGGAAGCAGAAACTACTGCCTGCTCAAAACCCTGCCAGATCCTGAGCAGTGACTAAAACCAAATCACAAGATATAACAGCAAAAATCAGTTATATGGTTTTATGCTCCATATAGTATGTAGCTCTAGAGAGATCTTTTTCTGTAAGTCTCTGCACTTAGCTAATAATTTGTGTGTCATGCAACTGCTCCATTCGAGGTAGTAAACTAAAGTAGTTACTTGGTCATCACTGCCTGTAGGTATTTTTCTGCATTTCTGTTCCAAATAGCAATATTAATAGGTTCCAATAACAAAGCAAAATGAGCACTCATCCAAGCGAGTGTTGAAATAATTGTGTTCTAGTTCTCTAGCAAAGGACTGTATGTGACTTTTATACATATTTATGCTATAAATACATATTTAAATCAGAAGCAAAAAGTAGAACATTGAAGATGCTTATTAGCAGTACATATATAAAGATTAAAAAACCTTCAGTTAGCTCCTCTTTTCTGTCTTTACAGCCTTTTGTCCTGGAACCTCAACGGTAGAAAGAGAACCCAAATGTAGTCTAGAAATACAGACTGTGCTGCTGAAATTCTGTCTCACCTTCAGCCCTGTTATACCATTTCATCTAGAGCTGAAGAAATAATAGTATACTAGTAAAAATAACCATACAAAATAATTTTTAAACTCAGAAGTTAAGGTGCCCAGCAACTGAGTTGGTTGGGTTGCAGTTGAAGTTTGCTGTATTTCCTCATCAGCCAGAAGGCTCTTAGCACACCCAGACCACTAGACTGACTATGATAAAATTGTTATTCTATTATTAATTTTTAAAACAAAAAATTCTACGTCTTCTTCTGTTTCAGTTCCTGTTTCATGTTTGTTATTTTTATCTCAAGATAAATCAGTGCAAATAATTGAAAAAACCTTGGAAAATCCTCCTGTAAAATTTTGACTTTTTTAATATTTTTAATTTCAGTGTGGTTTTTCAAGATAGCTGATCTTTTTTGCAATGCATGTATTTTTATTTAAAGGTTTTCATAAACACTGATCAGAAGGAAATTACTCCCAAAACTTAATTATGCTTCATATTTTTGCTTTTTATGAATATTGTAGCAAATTAGTTCTTTTGCATTATCTGTAAAGACAGTGAAAAGAATATTACTAGAAAGGCAAATTTAAACCTAAATATTTGCACTGAAATCTTGACTATATTCACACGAGTAAGAGGCAAATATAGCATGACTCATCCAAATAATACCCATCATTACAGCTCATACTTAAACATCATGCAAACCCACTCACATAAATACATCTAAAGAACTATTACCCATTCTGCTTTTTGTCTGTTTCTGCATAGTATTAGATTTTCATGAGTTTTAAGCTGTCACATTGTATCTATTTACTATAGCTATAGCTATACCAAAGAGTGATAAGTGTTTATGTACAGAGCTGAAGAAACCTCAGCATTCCAGAGCCCTTTGAAACTAGTTCAGGAGGGTGAAAAGGGTGTTTGTAAGATCCTTTTAAACTTCTTCTATCAATTGTTGTCACTGTGTTTTGTTTTAATGAATATCATATTTTTGCATAACATCAGAGTACAGCAGTTATTACATACCTTTTAACTTGCTGGATTTCTATAACACTAAACATTTCTTAACATTTGGCTTCCCTTATTTGTACCCTCTACAGCTTTCAGGTGTGCCCAGTATAAGATCAAGCTGTCTTTGTCTGCTAATGAGAAGGCTCCCATTTATCAGGCAAGCTGAGACACATACACAACCATGGAATTTTCAGGGTTGGAAGGGACCTTTAAGATCATCTGGTACCTACCCCCCCTGCCATGGGCAGGGACACCTCCCACTAGATCAGGTTGCTCAGAGCCCTGTCCAACCTGACCCTAAAAACTTCCAGGGATGGGGCTTCCACCCCCTCTCTGGGAAACCTGTGTCAGTGTCTCACCACGCTCATGGTGAAGAACTTCTTCCTAATATCCAATCTAAATCTTCCCTCCTCTAGATTGAACCCACACCCCTAGACCTATCACAATGTCTAATACTCCTGTAGATTAAATGAGCAGTGAGCCCAAACGATCCAGCCTTGATTACTGAACGTGAGGCTGTGGAGAGAACAAGGAATCCCCCATTCTGCAAGCACCAGTGGAAAAAAACCTTTTTGAGCTCTCAGTACTGGGAAATTCAGTGCTATGGCATCGCACTCTAATGACAGACATGGACAATAAAAGCGCAGGACTGGGTTAACAACTGCAAATGAAATAAACGTGAGTGCACGTTCATGATATTTTAAAAATCAAGATTTATGACTTCTACTTTCGGCAAGACATCCTGTGATTGTTTTATTTTCCTCCTCCACCTACTCTAATTGTGCAGGGATGAATACACATACAATTAAAAATACTTCACTATGTTCATTTAAAAAAGACAATACCCTGATAATTACACATAAGGAACAAACATATATGCTGAGTAGGTGTAGGAAATCTGAACAACTTGTTTTATTTTAGTGCTTGTGTTATACCTGGATCTTTCAGGCTTCACATTTTTATCAGTTGCAGTTCAGAAAAGACACCCAGAATTCATAACCTCAGATAAGACTTGGAACTTGTATCACGCCCCCAAACTGGATCAAATACACTATTTTGACTGCTACTTGCCAATAACTAAGATTTAGGCAAGTATATATATAAATTTTCAACAATGCCAAGGTGTAGTCTGGCATGCAAAATCTCACAAACCCCAGCATTTTTCTTTTTGTTTCTGTCCACAGCTGAAGAAGGCTGAGCTCATCCAAACAAGCATGTAACCTCTAATGAAAGTTAGTGCCTCTGTACTGACATTCAGCAGAAGAGATTTATAGGTTTGCAAGCACTCTGTGAAGCCATCAGAAAAACAGGGACATTTTACTGAATTTTTTAGAGTATTTTTCTTATGCTACAGCTGTTTGAATTATGCTTATTAACATATTATTATTTTGTTCAAACAGAATTCCTTAGCTCATAGTACATTGTGTCTATAAAGTCCACGTCTCTTTCCAGCAGTCTTTCGAAGTATGACAGTGTACAGGGGAAGGTCAAACATGTTTTTCTGGAATTGTTTCCTTGTCCAAGAAAGTTATACAGCTTATTATGCTGTTCCCATCACTGGGTAATTATGCAAAAGGTTCTGTGGTGGTTTTGCTTTGTTTTGGTTTTGATGTGTTTTGTTTTGGGCTTTTCTTTCACATAATTATTGTTTTTTGTTTGAGATTAATATGTGCACATAAAATTTATTCTGTTTGCAAAAGCGATACATTCCGCATGCAGAACCACTGGCTTGTAGATAAGTATTGGATATTAAATGCAGAAAGCCCTTTTTAAGTTTTCAAAGAATACAATGTACTACCACTCGGTGAATACCATCAAAATAAAAAGATAGCTATCTAGGATTATCTCTAAATAAAAATGTAGCACAGTGACATATATAGCATAGTTAGCTATGTTATCTTGATCCCGGACAGGAATGTCTTACCTTTTTGTAAGCTATGTTGGAGGTTTAGGGGACAGATTCTTCTTGGATCAGTTGAAACACTTTACGAAGAGGGTTATTTTGTATGGAGAGAAAGTGAGGTAAAGGGCAGGTGGAATGAGACGTGTCCTTCAGCCTTTCCATTCTCAACCTTTCTGTCTAAGCCAAGCAATATTCCTAGGGTGGAAGTCAGAGAAGTATAGTTTTGGTTGGCAGGGCTTTACAGGAGTAGCAGGTTCTGCTGAAGTTCCAGACATTTTGCCAGGCTGAGGTGGATTACAGAGTCTCTGCAAGGAAAAGCCCAGCCATGTACACTCACCCAAACTGGGGCTCTTCCTGGTGCTTTTGTGGGATGCAAAATCTGCAAGAGCCTGGGGCGGGTTGCTAACTTCCCAGAATTGTTTTGAACCATACTGGGTCCTTCCAAAGGAAACTTCAGAAAGGAACAAATGCCTCTCAGTTCAGCCCAAAGCTCCATACCCAGCAAGCAGGCATGTAAGCAGTTTTGCTGCTACAAGGCACAGCCTCACCATGCAATAAGCACACCTGACAAGGAAATGGGAGATGCACCTGAAGAGCTGCTCTCCCTGCCACTTGGTGCTGGAATGCCTGACAGCCGTGAGGAAGGGAATGCTGCTGAAATGCGGTGTTGGACAACAACAGGCACAGTGTCACAATTTTGGACAAAAGGAGAGCGATAGAGAGACTCCTCTACCAGAAATCTGACATTTCCTTCTGGTCAGTGCTTTGCTCTGGAGTCCCAGTATGCAGGAGTTTGCCTAGCCCACCAGCCTATGGTTCAGCCAGATGTGGTGAACAAAGAATGAGTGATTCAGCACACTGTTGTCAGCCATTTGAAACCATTGAGGGGGAAGTCAGTAACAATACTGTCATAACCCCTGGTAAACAAAGGGCGTATCCATCTTTTGCATCGTGTGGTCACAGAAGAAACTTGAGTCCTTTTTGGAGCATCTCCTGGGCCCATGTGCTCCACATCAAAGCCATGATAAATGAGGAGCCGAATGAGAAGTCACTGCAGGCTTTACAGCTACACAGGTGTATCTTCACAGCTTGAAGCCATGACCCACCTACTTAAGATTTCAGCATCTAGTTTTCCTTTTAAATACACTGAAATTCCTGTTATACTTCAAAATAATGTGCAGTCCTACAGTTTCCCATTTCCTTCAGTTAAAGGCTCTAACAGGACACATGTTGTTCCAAGTCTTATTGCTTTCTTTTTTATGAAACACTCATTCCCCGTATTTTTCTTGTATGTATCTCTGAGCTTGACTTTCTCTTTTCCAGTATCACCTAGCCAAAGTGCAAACTGCACTGCACAATGAGAAGAATTTGTATGACTTAACCCTTTGCTAGTCCTATTCCCAACACTCTCTATATACCTGTTTGTAGGAAAATGTTTTCTGTTCACAATACCTATTTCCCAGACAGAGCTGATAACAATCAATAGACTTAAAAAGGCTGAACAGTCAATGGTTTTAACTGTAATGCAAAGAATAATACTTAGAAAATTAAGAACACTTGCAATATTTAGAAAGAGAAGTCCTAGGACAATTAATGTGCAACAAAGGCAAAAAACCATTCTATACTCGAAACTTACAATTACACATTGTCCTTCTGCAAGTGTACTACCCATACGCATCCAGCTGCCTCAACTACATGTGTACACCTGAAATTAAACTTTACATGTGTCCACCTCTTTTATGCATATACTCATCTGCAAAAATAAAATTAATCTAATGAATGCATCAGTATGCACTGAAATTATAAGCAAAAATGTGTATAACACATAACACTTATTGCAGCTGTATGTATAAGTTTGAACAATTTGTCTACGTATGTATGTAAAGATGAGGTTAAGACATTTCTCCAGGTTTCTTCATTAACCACAGCAATTGCACTGAGTGAGAAGAGGGCTACAAATTATTATAGTTAGTGCCTGTCCCATTCTTGGAAATTCCCAGTTCTTGAGTATTAGTGAAATTGGGAGGATGCCATTTATGTTGCTCTTGCACATGAGGGTGGCAGGGAGAGAAGACAGGCTGAACTGAAAGGGGAAAAACAACTGTTGATTATTCTGTTCTATCTTCCAGCAATGCCAAAGGTATTCTCTGCTTGATAGTTTTCCTAAGAGCATATATATTTTTGATTATTTTTCAGAAGTTATTCCACTTCAATTTAATGAATAATTTTTCTCATGAGTTTAATTTAAAATTGTTGACACATCCTAACAAGTTAAATACAATTCAGCACACTGATAATTAGTCAAAATACTTGTTTTTAATAAAAAGTGTTTAAAAAAGACATAGGGGCACAGCAGATGCTAACAGACTGATAGAACTACAGCCAGCATCCTTCAGTTTATATTAGTCTGATGACTTTGGTTAGTTAAACCTGATGACACCTGTAAGTGTCAATAAATCTAACATTTCTTGCTGGTCATTAAAGATGAGCTACTTAGATGGTCAAGTTGACAGCAGCATGACAGAGGCTCCAATGCAGAAACTGAGAATGAGCCTTTCCCCCCCCCTCTTCAATTTACAGACCAAATGAAAGGGGTATGACAATGGTATTCTGGGAGCTCTTAAAATAAAACAGAATCTTGGCCTGCTTCATCAGAGAGAAAGTACCTTTCATGTTACTTAGTTCCTTCCATTTTCAAATGATTGTTCCTTTGTATCACCCAGAACAATGACTAATTCTTTAGTAAAACAAAAGGTTTGGAGGGAAGACCATATGTTTCTATAAAGGTCAACACACTGACTATTTTAGCTACAAGTAACAGAGTTATTCACAGACAAGATAAAACAGCAATTTTCAAGGTGTGGCAAATAGATTCTCCAAAGCACTTTGTTACATTGCACTACCAGCTACATTTCAAGCTTTAGCTGTTGCACACCATGTACCTGCTACTGTCTGCAGATTTTAAATCAGGCTTTTTAAAACACCCTCCCCACTTTTCCCCCACCCCCCCCAGGTTGTTACCATGCAAGCAATTTTTGTGGCAACATCACAAATGATACACAATGAAGAAAAGGTCCATGCAGGTCCTTGAACCATTCAAGATCCCTTCCACAGTGATAAATACTGCAACTTACAGTAGGTTTACTGCCCCAGGTAGGAAGTCGAGCAATTAGAGAAAGGGTTACGTTTAAATAGATTTGCTAAGGAATACTTCTACATCATGAAATAAGACAAACTGTGAAGAGTAAGAGTTAGATTTAATGATAAATTATTCCTGAACCCAGTTCTTACGCTTCTCTCTCGTAATTCAGCAAAACATTTGGTTTATGTAATTAATAGTATATTTAACCAAAAATATATACATTGCACAAGGATAAAACTGAAAACTGCAAAATTTTCATTTCATATAAGAAATTAAAATGATGCATTAGTGGCAAAAAGTGTAAATGGGAATATTTTAGTAGTCAAAATAAATATTTAATAAAAACCACACACCCATGACAAAGTATCAAAAGAACAGAACTTAATATTTGGAAGTATGCTACCTACAGTTCCTTGTGTTAAACACTGGTAAATTCAGTGGCTTAATTATTATCATGCTGCATTCAGCAATCATTGCTTGTATTAGTGTTGTAAAAATTCAGGAGACTAGACATACTGTCCCAGTACAGAAATAGTAAAGCAGTTTGCTATAAGCATGGAGGAATTTACTACACCAAGGAGTCAATCCACAGCCATTGATACAAAGTCAACAAGGACTTCTGCACAGCATAGTGGTTACTGTACCAAAAGTGCATTTATCATAGAATTCAGTTAATTGGGGAAAAAAGTGAGAAAACCACCCTTTTTTGTATAATAAGAAAAAAAAAATCAGATGACTGACAGTTGAAGAAAAAAAACACACATTTCCTTTAAAAGTAGAAGTATAGTCTAAAGATGTTAAGAGCACCGTAAGATTCCTACCAGGTAAAACAGTACAAACCATTAGCTTTGTAAGTAAAGAACAATTAAAAGCTTATTATATCATTCCACATTTACAACACAACAAAAAATTTTAGTGTTATTGCATCCTCCTATAACTACAAACAGAGCCATGTTGATGACTCTTTATTAAGTTCTGGAAACAAATAATGCAAAGAAAACAATCTCTTTTTAATGCATAACATGTCTAGAAGAACTTCAGAAATACTGATGATGTGTAAACTGAAATTTAGATAACATTAATTATCATCAGATTTATATGGGGGAAAAAAAAACAATGTCTGGGTTATACCATTAATTCTCCATTCACTTCTTCCACTGATTCTTTGAAAGAAGCATTATTGAATATCACTGACTACCTATGATTTTTTGAGTGTGATTTTATCGATATTAGGATTATGCATTTAAGATTTTTCCCTACCTTTCCTCCTTCAACACACACCCATCCCTGACATCACATTTTAAAGTTGCAGTTTTCTCACACAAAATACTGTAATGCCTTCTGCTGCTCGCTGAGTGATATTCAGTCAACGTCCTATTTTCAAAGCATTAAGACCTCTTTCCAGTTGGATCACATATTAGACAATAATTAAAAATAGTATTCTCCCCTCATTTCTTTGTGACATCATAAAGACTATTCACCATTTAAGATACGTTCAATCTCTTCTAGTCTTTTCAATGCAGCAACTCTCTTTTCCTCAATGTCTTTGATTTCTTTAGTTGATTTTTTGGGAGTAACCTTGTCCATACTGTTTTTCTCTGCTTGTTTCTTACTTTTTGAGTGTCCTTTACCATTATCAACTGTTGTTTGGGTGGTTTTCTCCTTAGTTTTGACTTCTTTCAAATTTTGAAAGGAATTTTTTTTTTCTCCTGCAGATGCAGTCCCATCTGCTGGAAGTGATGACTGTTCTGTAGTACTGAGTGATGCAATTTTACTTCTAACTATGTTTAAATGGCGCTGAATATATTCTTCATGAGGTGCCAGTGCTAGCGTTTCAACCAAGCATTTTTCTGCTTTTATTAAATCTCGTTCTTCAAAGTAAACCACACAAAGGTTATGCTTTCCTTGTACATTGTTGGGATCCAGTTCCAAAATTTTTTCGAAACATGCTTTTGCTCCAACAATATCCTTCTTTTGGTTCATAAGGATATCTCCTTTTAAAATCAGACCTTTGGTATGATCAGGGTAGTACTTCAGGAGGTCTTCCAGGACGGGTAAAGCCAGTAATTCTTTTGCTGTCTGAGAATAAAGCAGTGCCAAATTGAACAAAGCACTTCGGAAGTTGGGCTGTAACCTTATGGCTTTCTTCATCCATGCCTCTGCTTCTGTATCTTTTTTGTCATCCATTGCCAGCATACCCAAGTTGAAGTATCCATTTGCATCCTGCGGTTCTTCTTTCACATAATGTAGCAGTCTTTGTTTAGCTTCAGGTCTAAGCAGAGCATCACCTAAATGACAGAATACACATTTAATTCTAGCTTTATTCTGAAGGATTTTTTTAACCAGGTCTGTAAAATACTAATTTATATACAAATTAAAAAGTAACATCTTTAACACAACTGTAAAAGGGAAAGGGCTTAACATGCTACTTTTTATCACTGCTGTGTAACATCAAAAGTAAATGACATCTACGTTCTTTACAAAATAAATCTAAAGTTGACCTGCAGCCAAAGTCAGCATTGTTATTCTATTATCTGTTGAATTATATTTAGGTTTGGTACAAGAGACACAAAAGGTGTCTCTACAAGTTTATAAGAAGTTATTTTCACGTACAGTTGAGCAAACGGAATGCAGAGAAGGCATCAGTTCTAACAAACCACCTTTTAATGTGGCAAACTTGCAGTGGAAGATCTTATTTTGTTTAAGATAGACTGAATGAGTTTTAAGACAGTGATCATATAGGGTGATTTCAAATGCAGCCATGCTAAAATATACGCTGACAACCAAACAATAAAATCTGCAAATCCTGTATTTTAATTTGCATCAAAGTATGAAAACTAAATAGTAAAATCATCTCATCTGAGAATACCAAGATTAGCTAACCCACTTGTGCTATTTTTCTAATTATCCCAGTGAACACATTTTCATAAAGAATTCCAGGCACAAATTACTGAAGAGTGAGTGAGCAGGGAACAGACGCTAACTTCATTTTTTAACCTCCCGAAACAGTGCTGCACCTTCCAGTATGAATAACTCAATGTGAGATAGCTAATGCTACTGCTTGTTTGAAGTCTGTTGTGCTTCTACAGCCAAGAACCAAGGTATTTCTCCTTGCATAACATGCAGTGTGAGAAGAGATGAAAAATAATCTATTTGCATCTGTTCAAATCAATTCTCTATTATCTCTTAAGGGTAGTATAGCATTCCAACAAAAGGAATATGAACCTTACTAGTCACTTGCAAATACTCTTTGCAACAGTTTGAATTCACAACAGGTTCAAAGTTACCCATAAAGCTACAAGCTGTACACATGAAAAAATAAACACATGAAAACGTGACTCTATTCATCCTAATTAGCAGTATTACAGAAGAACCTACAGAAATATTCACATTTCTGAGGCTGACATTTGAAGCCCAGCCATATTTTTAAGTCAATGGAGAATGAAATCCATCAATATACATGCAAAACATAAACTATTTTTTTTCCATTATTATATAGGCACAATTTCGATGATTGTGTAACGATTCTTTTTATGTGTAGATGCTATATTGTAAACCAGCATTTCTATTAAAGGTGATGCTCAGCTAAGATATATGTACACTTTATACAAATTCCATATACTACCAATAGATTACAACGCTTCTTATCTCAATGAACAGTTTTTTCTTTGATGATGCTATAAACTTCAGCATACCAAAAATAGAACAGTTCATTAAAAAAATTAAATAATATGGATCCTATAAATGGAAATAGACAATATTTACCTAAGGGACAATTAACATACCAGATTCCTGCATTAGTAGTGCTGAGTTGAATAATGCCAGTTTATGTGTCGGATTGAGTTCAAGGGCTCGGTTGAAATTCTTCAGAGCTTCTGTTGGATCTTTCAGTTCAATGTAAACAATTGCCAGGTTGTACCACAGGTCTGCATTGGTTCTGTCTAGTTCTAAAGCTCTAAGATAAGCTTCCTTGGCTTTTAGAGGTTTGTTCATTTTTAAAAGTAATTCTCCCCTGTTGAAAAATCAGATTTAACCTTCAACTTTTATTCATATTAGTATGAAAACAACTGACAGGTTTGGGTTTTTTTAAGTTTTCCTTCCTATGGACAGTAGTTATGAGATAATAGCATTTTTTCTGTTTCTTTTTTTTTGGCTGTTTACTTGTTTTAAATACAAAACAATTCAGGACCTCCTTTACACACCATTTCCAAAGCTTTCAGCTCTCAAAAGTCTGTATACAGCAAATGCATATGCTGGATTAAATAAAAAAAAGTGATCAAGGGTTTCTGATATTGGCTCTGTAACTACACTGCAACAACTGCAACTACACTGGGCATCTTTGCACCTCCCTGAATGGGAGGGAATCAATGAATAAAAATACTGATCAGAAGCCTCAATATCCACAGCTATATTACTGTAACCTATTTAGCTGACATTTATGTGTATTTTAGTTTAATAGGACCATTAATGGTCCATTTTCTGGACCATTCTTAATGACAAAGGCTAAAGAAAACTCCATGATTGAGACTAACCAAACTACACTAACAGATCAGAAATATGAGTTTAAGATTCATAAAGAATCAAATGAAAGTGCCTTGCTATGCAGTGTTTGAATACACAGCCTGTGTGCAAACACACCATTTTGAAGCAGGAATTAAAAAGAAAAGGCTTATATTGAATATTTGATTATTGCCCCAAATCTTCATCATTTTATTTGGAAATGAATCAATTCCAGCAGCCAATTCAACTGTATAAACTGAATACTGTTCATAGCACTGTAAATACATAGATGTTTATTCAAGTCTATGTATCACCAATATTAGAAAAGATACCTGCTGATGTAAGCCTGCTTGAAATCTGGCCTCATGCTAATTGCTTGTCGATATAATTGATCAGCTTCTTCCAAGCGAGATTCATTTGCTCGAATTAAGTTTGCCAGATTGATATAAACATTCAGATGGTTAGGAGCAACTCTTGCTGCATACTTTTTACCTGGAATAATCTGTAAAAAAAAATTTAAATAACAAACAGAGCCCAGTAAAAACATGGAAGACCACCAGTATAGATCTCTTCTTCACCCTGCCACATTCGTTTTAGGGTATCACTGGACACTAGTGTCAAAGCCCTTATTGATGAGAAATACCAATTCTTCTTTCTCCCAAAATCAACCCAAAAATGTAACCAGATTATTTTTTCTGCTTTAATTCTATGAAGACATAGAAGACTTTTATATTTAAGATACCAGCTAATTAAGCTCTGCTGCTAAATAATTGGGCTTATACAGTCAACCAGACCTTGCAAAATTTCCCCCAAAGAATATTTATTCACACCTAAATTGAACTTCTGAAATTTTTATTCCTTTTTTTTTCAACCTCCAGCTTCAGATAAATGTAAATAAGATTTTACCAGTCACTGATACAGAGGATGAAAAGTAGTTGTAAAAGATGAAAATGCTATTACAATGCAATTGTTTTACTGTTTATCTGTCTAGTATCCTCATACTGTTTTGCTACACAAATTTCTAATGTCTAGCTTCCATTCAAGGGACTGATTTTTGTTGTGAGTCTCATTTTACCCATACCTTTTGTTAACTTCAGGTGTTCTCCAAAATATTCCTCTCTAGAATATTTCCTATAATCTAGGAATACAACTTAAATGGTAAAGGTAACAAAGCACATGTTTTTATAAGTATGTTGAGGCAAAGATTTTTCTTTCTTCTGTTGCTACTGAAGCTACCTTTACTCACCTCCAATGCTGTATTTAAGCCCTTTCTTGAGGGCTCAGAAGCATAACCATCATCAACAATGTAACTGAAAATTAATCCACTGCGACTAGAAAATATAACTACATTTTTAATTGCTGCTTTTATATCCTCAATTTAAAAAAAACGCACACATTTCACAGCAGTATAAAAAGAAGTTTCAATTTAGCATTTTTTAACAGCCATGAGTGTATACAAGCTACTCCTCTCATAGGTAGGTTTTTAAGAAGCCTAAGAACCACAAAGTCTACAGCAAGACAGAGCTTCATGATAAACATAAAAATTGTATTATGAATATAGGTCTGAGAGAATCCCCCCTGTGGTGGTAGATAAAAGAAAGTCACTAATTACCTGTGGCATCAATGATTTAGCAATTAGATATGATTCTTCAGCTTCTTTAGTTTTGTTTAAGTTTTTGTAAGTTCTGCCTACATTCATGTGGGCACCAATATCATCTTAATAAAGAAAAGAACAAAATTTAAAATATTTCAATGCACCAATTATTATTAAAAATAAATGCCTATGCCTTCAAAATAGCTTTAAGTACAGGCACTGCATAAAGACCAACAATACAAAAAGCCATTCTGTATTATTCTTAAATATGAAGCTAATAGTTGAGCCATGAACAAAAGATGGATTAGGAAGTTACTTGGAAAATGGCAAAAAACTTTAAGGTCATACTTCCACAAGTCTATAATCTCTTCCTACAGTAGAAGCACATAAATTGAAGGTAAGAGTTATTCACCAATCTTCTAAAAGATAAAAAAAATAAATGAAAAGGTTGTCCAGCACTACCTAGAACTTCTTCTGAAACACTGTGAAATCAAGTACATGAACATTTTGATAATATCAAGATTGTTTAATTTTTTAATACACCTCCTTGCTTTTAAATAAGAAAATTAAATGATGTTTCATATGACATTACAGTTCATGGTAATTCCGAAAAAACGTCATCCAAATAATAGCATCAAATGGAAAGTCTTTGCATCTTTTTATAGTTAGAAACTTTTCTGGGAGACTTTTACCAAAAAATACGGATTAATCAACATACTGTATAATGCTGTTTGATGTTCAGTTGGAGAAAAATTGGTCATTGAAAAGATTTTTTGTAAGCTAAGCATACCAAAATAGTAGGAGTATAGAGACACCATAGTCAAAGCTTTTACCTGGTTGAACTTGAGTAGCTTGTATGAAGAACTGCAGAGCTCTTTCAAAATTCTTTTCATTTTCTAATGCATGCCCCACATTGTTCCACAGTTTTGCATTGTTTTTATTTACCTAAAACCAGAAAAAAAAAATCAGAAAAAAGATATCAGTGCATAAGGTATTAAGCTGAAATTACATAACTGATTTTCTTTTAACAATCATCTGAAAAGACTTTAAAATGCACAATAAATAACAGATTTTATCTGTCATATATTTGTAAAGAATAACAAAAGACTGCATACAGAATGATTACATTTAACCCATTGATCAACATCCATCTTTTTTACTTATTTGTCCCTAGAAATACCAAGCATTTTAAAATTAATTACAATTGTTATGGGATGCAGTACAAACTAACTTATCGTACCATATGCACATTGATCAAATTATATGCTTCAAACTTTTTGTAGATCTTTGTACTGAAACATATTGTTCTTTCATTCAGATAAGAGAATACATTTAACAGCTTTAACATGAGAAGAAATGATCATCTATTTCTTGCACATGAATTCCTCTGTTTGCATTGTACTGCTTCTAAAACATTCCCAAGAGCAACTAATTAGATGTTAATACTGTGAATTTAGAAACAGAAGTGGCAAAACAAGTGTAATTTCTCTCCATTTTTATCATGCTTTGCTGCAGAACAGCAACAAAAAACTTCACATTATCCCTTTCAAACAGAATACAGTACCTTTAAAGCTGACATAAACAATGTGTACTCTGACTCCCAATCCCAGTTTCTGTGAAGTGTTTTTAAGGCATGAGTGAGCAGCACCGCAGCCAAACAAACCCAAGAAACTTTTCTTAGCATGCTATTGAATAAAAAAAAAGATTTGTTATAAGTACACAAACAACCTCAATTTATACTAGAGTAAGTACCTCATATGCTAGGAGGCAAATAAACTGAGGAGCATATTTGTGAATAGTATGCTCTTTTGCCTCATCATGAAATGGCACAGTCCAAAATTTGAAAGGAAATAATCCCCAATTTCAAGTTAAGTAGAGAGTCATCTTAATTGACTTTATCATCTGGACTCATAACACTGTAGCTGTGAAATCTTGGATTCAGCTTGGGTTTCAGTACTGCAGCAGCTTCTGGAACCCTCAGCATAGAAAAGACACAGATCTTTCAGAGCAGGTCCAGAAAAAGACCAAAACAATCATCAGAGGACTGGAGCAGCTCTCGTATGAAGAAAGGCTGAGGGTTGGGGGTTATTCTGCCTGAAGAAGATAAGGGTCTGAAGAAGCCTTATTGCAGCCTTTCAGTACTTGAAAAGGGGTTTACAAGAAAGATGGGCATAAACTTTTTAGCAGGGCGTGTTGCCAGGTCAAGGGGTAATGGATGTAAAATGAAAAAGGGTAGATTTAGACAAGATATAGGGCAGAAATGTTTTGCAGTGTGGGTGGTGAAGTACTGGTTATAGGTTGCCTGGAAGAGGTGGTAGATACCCAGTCCCTGGAAACATTCAAAGTCAGGTTGGATGGGGCTTTGAGCAGCCTGGTCTAGTTGAAGATGTTCCTGCTCATCGCAGGAGTGGGGGAAGAGACAGCCTTTAAAGGTCCCTTCCAACCCAAACCATTTCATGAGAAAGCTTTTTCTTTCCACGTTTCTAAAGCAAGGAACATTCTTGTTCTTTTAACATTTTTTAGAATGTTGATTCCCAAATATTTTTGTAGTAAAAATGACACTGTTGCCTAACTTTCCTCCCCAGACTTCCTTATCCCAATTCCATGCTTTCTTTCACATTGCTCCTATTTTTCCTGCCTAATAATTGTATTTGAGATAGTATTTTCTACTCACTCCCAGAGGTATCACAAATTTCTCATTAGCCAGTGCTGTCAGCTTTGGTTAAACCAGTTAGCATAAGTTATACTGCTATGCACCACCTCTAACAATACACAATATAGCTCCCTTTCCATTTGTTTGAACTATCATTACGATGCCACTGCAGTTCAAAGTGTAAAGCATCCAGGCCAAAGGGAGTTTGGTGTAGATCAGTGAAGAAGACAGACAAGTAAGACAAAAAGTACTTCTTGGAGAAACTGTTATCCAAAAAATCCTTTAGTTTAGTAAATACTGAATGGATCTGATTTCTGTTCCCAGCTTGCAATATATATATATATGCATACATGTATTTGTGTATACACATTTTTATATTTGAAATAATTGTTATAATACCCTCAGAATAATCCACTGGTCTCCTAAGAGCTTCCTAGCTGCCATTTGTTTACATTACTTCCAAACTTCCAGTTTCTTGGTCTTTTCTCTGTGGTCATTAAGAACTCAGAACAGAGTAAGCATAACATAATAAATTCATACTGGTAAAAACTCTACTAGGAAAGCCTGCAGTCATAAATATGGTTTTCTTATATGAAGTTAGGGGAGTTAAGTAAAACCAGTCGTAGGTAACACTACCTTTTGTTTGATAATTTCTTCCATCCATGTGCTACTAATATGCAGAATCCCATGCTAGGAACATACAATACTCTTTCAGCTACTACAAATCCAACAGGAAAAAAGAGATTTGATGCAGGAATGAATGGCAGCACTATTAAGCAGAGTGCCTAGAAAAGAAATGTAAAATAATTACTGATCAAGATTAGGTAGTAACAGACTGTACCTAAAGAAAAAAATACGAAGCGATTATTAAAAAATCCCAGAAAGATAATTGTAGATCTTTAGGAATTTTTTTTTAAAAAACATCAAAATCTGTATTACACTGAGACCACTCTGGACACGTTAAGTTTTAATCTACAAAAGATACTATTCCTTACTTAAGCGTCTCCAAGTCTATTTGCATTACTATACAACAGGGAAGAGCAACTGTATGACAAAACACTAGGATCAAAATCGACAGACTGTTTTAATACGAGTTCCACATACAAAAATATTACCTGAGAATGTAAGTCTGAGAACCTTGGATGCTACCTTTTATAAAAATTAAAAATTTATACCAGCTAACATGATTCATAAAGCAGTTACTTTTACAATACAATGAAGTCCAGTCAGTTTCTGTAAAAATGCGAAGAACCAATATAAAAACACTGAATAAAGATGTGTTTAGCTAAGTGCATTAAGGGCATCCTTAAATATCTAAAACGACAAAGGACTTAAGATTTTTTGCAGATCTTAGGTTGGCAACAGATGTATCAACAAGAGCTGTGTTTATTAAAAGACAGAAAAATACATCTGCAAAAGAAGTGGACATGACTTTAAGCCTTGAGTGACTGATTGGTAAATAATGGATTTATAATTTCTGGTGCCAGAAAATACTTAAGTAAGTATTTCAAAATATCTGGCCTCCAAGACAAAGCCCTATGAAACCAAAACCCCTACAGAAAAGAAATGTTTCTTTGAACAGAGGAAGACAGGAATTTTCTAGAAATTTTCAATACAACTAGGTGTAACCTTCTGATTAGTTTAAGCATAACTTTAACAGTCTTTTCCATGCTAAAATAATTAACAAATCCAGTTTGAAAGTGAGTCTAGGATTTCATATATAAAAATGCAACACTGGTTTAAAACTCGAATTAAGATTTTAGCTCGTATTTCATGGGTGCAAGAATATGTACATGAAT
Source organism: Calypte anna (assembly GCF_003957555.1). Taxonomy (NCBI): domain Eukaryota; kingdom Metazoa; phylum Chordata; class Aves; order Apodiformes; family Trochilidae; genus Calypte; species Calypte anna. Next base: position 92,964,060 of record NC_044244.1, read on the forward strand.
CATTAACATCACTTAGCTGATCCACAGCAATTAGTTACATAAAAATAAATAAATAGGTGAGCCTTGAAGAACTCACAGCATATACAAAGAATATGTTACTTTTGAGATAAAATTTAATCTAATGCCATTTCACATTCCTCTCCCTTTCTCCTTTACATTTATATAGTAAGTACTCCTTAAAGATTACCTATTAATCTATAAAAGTCTCAACACACAGTGCAAATATAGCCACTTTGAAATGCAGGTTTCATCACACTATCCCCATGCCACTCATCTGTATAAGTTCAACTTAGTTACAGCAAATGCTTTCACTTCCCACTTTTGGAGGTGGATTATGGGAAGTTCTGTATTTTGTTATGTTTTGAGCAGCCAAACACAATCTGAGTACAAAAGCAGTTGAACAAAAAGATGCTTGCTGTGTGCTTTGGCAAATAATGTGCTGTTCTATAAATATTTTTACTGCAATGAGAATAAACTGCTTTAGCTTTTGAACTATATGTAAGGCTTGTACATAGGCTTAAACTTATTTTATGGAATCTTCTGATAAACGAGCCTGAAGAACTCTCTAGATCTAAAAAAATTATTTGTTTAAATTACTGCTCAAAAATGCAGTTTGTTTTGTTTCAGTTTTCATATAGTAAGGATACGGGTCCACAGCCACATGATGTCAATATTTGTATAAATGAAAGACAATTCTTTCTGATATGACTGGGAAGGATTCGGCAGCTGGTATAGCAAGTGCTTTGTTTTCACTGAGTGCTTATGATCTAGGGCTCTAGTAAAAAAGGTTTTGCATGTTCTGCGGCTGCAATTCCTCTGATGACAAACTGCAATGTTTGCTGAATTAATGTTTGCTCTTAATCCTCTTGCCTCTCCATCAAATACAACTTCTTGGGCAATAGACTTTATGCCCTAGTGCAGATGAAACCACATCCTCCTCTGTTAATTTTTTCTTTCTTTTTATTGTAGTCTTCCAGCATTCGCAGAGGCCTTGTTTCCTGGTCAAGACAACTGAAACAAAAGGAAAAACAAACCATTAAAGTATACAGGAGGACAAAAATATAGACAAAACTCTGAACTTTGACCATAGCTATGAAAAGTGAGCTGCTAAGTAAATACTCAAAAGTTCACAAGGAAACATTCCAGAGCCTGGGAGTAGGGAAATAAATATTAAATTTAGAAGTGTCTTGGCACTTATTCCAAGAAGCTTAAAGATACCTGTCAGTTCCTAACATATGCATGGTAACAAGCCGCAAAAATCTGTGGCCGAGTAGTGCTGTTTTATCAGAAGGGAAGTAAAGCAGTCTAATCTGGAACAAATAACAAGTATCCAAAGATACCCAAAAGTTTTTATTAAATTTTGCCAGCCAACAAAGTTATGTCTGTACCCAAGAAAATCCATGAACAAACAAGGGCCACGATCACAGCTTGATTTTGAAAATTACTGAAAACCCACCAATGTAATTCTAGATCAGCACTATTCTTAGTCCTCAACATTTTCAATATTTATAGTGTAACCTATTTATAAAGGTCACCCGGCCTGACAATCAAGATTGGTCACAGGGCTGAAGTAAACAGAAAATGTATGAGAATTCAACTGCTCACACAATGTCTCAAGGGCATGTCTTTTTTTAATGTAGGAATGCCGGATTACTTCAAGCAGCATTATAACATCAACCTGCCAAAGCGTGTGTTCCGATTTATATATAATCTCATTTTTTTGTTAGTTTAGTATTGTCAGTTCCTTAAAAATCTAGCTATTTATCAGTATTGTCCTCTTCTAGTTTGGAAAGACAATTTTAGAACCTATTGCATCAATTAAAATAAGACACAATGAAACAAAATGTACACTCACCAGAGCAATTTTTTCCAGAGATGACTGGTATTAAACAGATGAAAACTGGCTGCAAATGAGTCCTTAAACTTTTGCATCTCCCAGTAATGAGTTCATTCTGTAAGATGCTACTTGAGAAGAACTATGGAATGTCCACTGGCACTTGAGGAGGTAAGAGATGGAATCGCTTCCTTCTTCTGCCTTGTTCCTCAGACAGTACAGCACCAAATCCGGATCCACGTCAGTAAACACAGACAGACACGATGGGACATAACTGCAACTTCCCCTTCTCTTTTGCATTTTGGATCCCCTTCTTCTGTATTTTCTTCACAAGATCCAAATAAACACCTTTATTTCTGCAGCAGGTCTGAAGTACTTTTTCTGATCTCATAAATAAAAGTAACTTGAGACTTTTTCCCTTCAGCGTAATAACTCAGAGTCCCCCTAAGGTAGTGGAAGAGTCAAAAAGTGCTAGAGAATTGTAGTGGCAGAAGCTCTTTACAAAACCCTTTATTACTACCTTAGACTAACACTAGTGAAACACTAAACACTGCAGGCAAACATCATGATACCACTACTATACTAACACTACGTGGCATCCATATGGAGACAGCACACAAAACTACTACCCTGGCAGATATGAATTCTATGTTGACCAGCACAAATGCAGGCTTTTATTGGTAGACCTAAGTGAGGACTAGTAATTCAAAATTGCTATCTGGAAACTTGACCTATCTGTATAAGCTGGCATCACTAAACAAAGATTCACTTTCCTGACTTTAAAGATGTTAGTATATTATTTCTGTTGCAAGTCAAATTGAGTAGTCGTAAGAAAGACATCGGTCTCTTCCCTCCACTGGCAGGTTATTCAGCCTACATCAAGAGATTATTGCCTTATTGGAAGGCAGAAACAGGTTTTGGCCTATAGTACTGTTGCATGTTACAGTACATAACAACTCTTACTATAACATATTGCACCCTCAATCCAAGAGATTATCTTCCAGGTATTTAGATATTATGTGTGAAAACAACCCAACATGGTACTTATATATACAAACATAGGCACAGATTAAAGGAAAACTGTAATTTTGGAGGACATGGAGGTTCACAGACTGGACTGAATGATCTTGGAAGACCCTTCCTACAAAACACAACTGAAATAAAAAAACTAGATATAAAAAAATCCACCTCGATGCTGACAACTCCATTAACCCTTTCCTGTTAATCCTTTTCAGTTTTAAGGCTAAAAAGGAGGAAATGGATCTTATAGGCTGACAAAATTAGTTCTTCCTCAGAATATGGTAAAGACTACAGAAGCATGCCTTTGTTTAAAGACCAAAAACAAAGGAGGAACATTTAAGTTTCTTAAAGCCAAAATATACTGTCTTCCTTTATACCTATGAGAAAAAAAGAAATCTAGCCACTTCCTAAATATGCAGCATGACCACCCACCAACATTTAAATAAGGTAGACAATTTGCAGGGTGGAAATGCATTCCGATCCTTAAAACATGCTTAAGTTCTACTGAAAACCCCCTTCTGCTGAGTTCTGAGTACCTGAGAAAGGACACAAATACATAACAAGGGGCATACCTATTCTCATCTCTTGTGTATTCTTCTCCATCTCATTCCTGACAGCCACATACTTAATTGCAATTTAACTGTTTTGTTGATGAAGTTTTCCTATTATGTGTTCATTCTAGACCAGAAGTAGATGTTTGTATTTCTGGGTCAGACCAAGTTATACATGTGACCAAACCACCTACACTCCTATAAAAAAGACAAAAGCAATGCAGTCATACCATCAGTACAGTCTTGGAGGAATCCCCAGGATATCGGAGGCTGAAGACGATCAAAGATCCCAAAAAGCAAAAGAAGGTAAGGGTTGCAATGTTTCTAACATCTAACAAAGACTCCACAAGAGGAATAGTTCCCATTGTCCAGTCACAGCATAATTCTGAGGGGTTCAGAAGCAGCCAAGCATTTACAGGGAGGAGGTAGTTGAAAGTCAGCTGTCTTGCTGGAGATGGACTAACGGCAGCTGGGTTATCAAACCTAAAGCAAAAGAAAGGAGAAAAAGAGGTTTTTAAAATGAAAGAACATATGGTCTTGCTTCACTTTGTGCTCAGAATAAACAAACTTTAGATTCATAGCCAGAACTATCAATTACAGACATGTACAGTATCATAATTTTCCTCTATTTCTCAGGTTTGTACCTTGGGAAATAGGCATTGTGATTCATCTCAATGCAGGACAGAGCCTCCTCCAAATTTAAGAAACCAGTTTGGGATATAACCAAACTAAGTTTGAAAAAATAGAATGACTGACATATAAAGCTGGCTTCAACAGTCCTTTTTTATGTTTTTAATAGTTTGTCATTTTCCAGGGAAATTTTCAGGGAAAATATTAGAGTCTTGTATTTCTACACACTTTTTAGATAAACTACAGTTTTTTTTGGTTTTTAGCATTATTCATATACACTTATCTTCAAGCACTGTGTCTGAAGTCAACTATGCTTTCTTTATAGTACATAACTAAAACCCAAAAAAATATTTTGAGTCTGTAAGAAGAAAAATTTAAAGAGGGTTTGGAGTACTCAGCCAAGGTTCAAACATATAACCAATAAAAATACTTCAGCAATAAAACATTTCTGAATCACCAGAGACAAACTAATAACAATAATTTTTTTAAAATACCAGCACAGATACCTCAATATTTTGGACATTCTTACCAACAGGTATTGACATATACCAGTTATCAATTTATTTTAAAAAATAAATTTTGTACAGTGATTGCTTACCAGAACTAAAATAAATTAATGAACACTTAAGCTGGTGTATTTTTTGTGATTTCTTTCAGACCCCATTAAACCACACCGTATTTATCGCTTTACCTTGTAAACACTGGAAGCTGAGACTGGATAACCTGGACTCTGATAACTACAAGCAGCAGTGTACTGAACATTAGGACTATGAGCTTCAACAGTGTTTGGAGCATAGAGAAAGGAATACTGCCCTTCCCTCGAAGAATCTGTAAAGCTGTGTCCAACAACACTGGCAAGGTGTACTGCAAAGGAGAAGTGTTTATAATCAGACACTGTGCTCATCGACACATTGGATAAATATGAGCTACATAATCTTTTTTTTTTTTTTCTTGTTTTTTTCCAAATGACTGCTCCCACAATTAACTCAGCCTCTTAGAGGTTTCATGACAACCCCCAAAAAGAAGTCCATCATTCTAATAAAAATAACTCTATTTAAGTATTCTTGCTAATAGCTGAACTTGTATGCCTACAGTTCTGTATTTTCTACTGACAGAATAAAAAAATTGTACCACCTTCATGTGCACAATAAATCAAGTACAACTACAAAATAAATTCTGTAGAGAAATAATTTTTAGAATTATCAGCGCCTCTGAAAACTTGTCCCATAAATACAATTCTTTAGGAACAGTATTCTATTCACTTTTATTCTATTCACTTCTATTTCATTTCTATTCAATTTCTATTTCACGCCTCTACTGTAGTAATAGATCTTGCCCTGTCTCATGAACTTTATCATCTTGAATGGTACCCCAATTACATACCCTATTTTTTTCCTCTATGTAGATCTTACCCTATGTCCTCATGTCTGGGGCAGGGGATGTCTTGGGCTGGCTTCAAATCTAATGGCTGTCTAACTACAGATATTGATACGTTTTTGACAACATATCAGATCTTAGTTAATGCTACACATGTGCCCACAGAAGAAGCCTTGGTTTGGATTTTCTCATTTTATATTTTCTAGTCAGTTGATTAACACAAAATTGCTAAACTCACAAAACTGAGGCTCACATCAAAAGGTGAGGTCACTTCCTCAAGATTTCCTTAGAAATCCAATTTCAAAATTATATGCTTATTCACTAGACATGCAAAAGCAACAGCTGCAAACACTCACATTTCTGTAAGCACAAAAAATTATGATTTTGATAGTTTGGCCATGAATGTGTATCCCAAAGAAAGACAATCTTTTAGCTCTTATTAGTAGAGCTTTTGCAAAATATTCCCTCAAGCAATAAAGGAACAGCAAACTAGAGAATTTTCTTAAAATTTACAACTATACATAGTTAAATTGCATATTGTTTGGTTATTAAAAAGCAAATAATTATTTCAGTGCAGGAACATCTTGCTTACCTAAACAAAAAAAGTTACTATTAACTGAAAGACTTATCAATGCTTAAGGTGAAACCTGTCAGGTTAGAAATGAAATTTAAAGGTATTCTTAAAACAATAAATACTGTAAGAATATTACTGATTCAAATAAGACTAGTCCAAAATGTCTGGTTACTCATTAGAATGTGGATGAAATGCATTTGTTAACTATGTTAAACTATGTTAAAAATGTTAACTATTTTTACTACAGGAATTAAAAATAAGTATTCCTCATCTTTATACACCTCAGACTTTAAGCAAGATAGTTACATATTAGTCTTTGCAAACCACAGTCAATTCAGTTTAGGTTTCCACTAAGACATATAAATATATTTTCACTTTACATCCCTATGGCATGTAAAGCAGAGCTAAGTAACTGGGCTCCCTCACCATGAACGTTAAACATTAGTTGAGTCAAAAAGAATCTGAAAAATGTAACAGAACCATAAAGTTAGCCTGATCTGACAAAAATCAGTGGTGAAATAATGACACTTCAAAGTACCTAATGACTCATTACAGAATTCCTGAGAAGAAATCCAATTTATTTTCAACAGCTTACCCCTTGAGCAATAAATACTTCATACACACAACATATCCCCACCACTGTTATTCCTTGTTCTTTACACAGTGTTGCAACAGCTACTAGAAACACAGTCACTGCAATTGGAGTCCACACTGCAAATAAAGAATACATTATTGGAAATGTTCCATTTTACAACAAAACCAAATATTAATAGAGTAAATTAACTTTAAAAGTGAAGTCTCTTCATGTTTGAACACACTATGCTCTATAAATTTACTCAGTATGCCATCTGTTACTAAGGTGAAGGCTACCAGTTTTACCCTACAGAAAGTAATACATATGTAGCAGTTTTAAAACTGCCTACCTTAAGTTGAAAGATCTAAACAAAAGGCAAAGCTTAACCCATAATAGGAAAACAGAAAAATCCAAATCGTTCCCAGTTCATCAGAACACTTTTTCAAGTGGGCTGTTTTATAGGGACTTTGGAAAAGAGGAAAGCTTCCCTGCCTCTTTGAAATCTAGGAGGTTATTTGTGACCATCTGAGCCATCTCAGCATATTTCCAAGTACTTTCATTAAGAGAAGTCAGTGCTAGAGTCCCCTGCTCTGTGTGCTACAAAACAACTGAAAAAGTACTTAAGTCTTGAAGTAAAAAAGAAGGCTATTTGTAATGGAGAGTACTATTACTGGAGTTAACTTGTAGCTTGCAGGTTTTTGTGCACAATTGCTGAATAAACAATACACCCATATTACCATTTTAAGAGCTCTACTATCAGTGATACAGAAATGAGGGATGTATATATCTGTCAATAACTTACCTATGGTATTATCTGGCCCTTTAGATTTTGTGTATGATAAAAAAGCAGCTAAAAAAAAGATAGATGATAAAAGCTCTGCTCTGCCCACAACTCCAGTTACCTGAAAACAGAAAAAATAAGATTATTCTTCTAGCGACTATTCCAGTAGCAGAGCAGTGCATGATCGATATACTATGAGGATGTGCATAAACAAGATCTGTAAACCAGAAAAAAAAAAAAAAAAAAAAAAGGCTAAGAAGTGTAAGTCTGCTTTCAGTTCAGTCAGTACTAAATCTGTATTCAGTAGGTGGCTGGTGGCCACCTGTGGCTGATGTCTCTCTCACCCCTCACTATCACCACTGACAAGACAACTGAGAAACACCATATAGCACTTAGAATGATCTAGGTATAGTTAGAAGAATCTGGGTATAAAAACAACTGTTTTCTTTCTTGTGCTTGGAAGGAACTAACTTTCATCAATAAGAACTTTAAATAAAGCCTGGTAAAAATGGTTCTACACATACATTCTGAAGTCAGTGGTATATAGCAACTATAATAGGTTTTTTTCTTTTTTTTCATACCTTTTATGACTGACAGAACAGACCTGAATCTGAAAGCAGTTATCTCCTTGACTGGTGTCAAGAGTTACAAATCAATTGATGGCAACTTCTGTACAATGGAGTTAAAGAATGACCCAGGCTTTACAACAGGTCTGGTAATTTTCCGAATTATAATTTGGTAACAAATATTACAATTACAGGTAGTGCCCCCCTTGGTAATGGGACAGAGGGGAATAGATTTTATGAAAACTTCAGGTGCAGGAGAATTTTATTTCAGAATCCAGACTAACTTGCTTTTCAAGAGCCGTTTTCAAGAAATGCTAAAGTGCAAACAACAACAAGAAACAGAGGACAGATCACTTATTTTAACAGCTACTTCAGTAGCCACTGTGCTGATCACAAGTGCCATTTAGGATTGCCTTTCTTCCTCATTTCTCTTCTTTACAGCCTCTGACTACATCCAAATTTTTCCAAGTAAACTGGATGAAAAGTGGCATGCTCCCTCAAGACAGATGGTCTTATTTAGCTAGGAAAACCTCAAAGGTCTCCACTGAAGTATGATGATGCTGAAAACTGACTTTCAGACATCCAGACCCAGACAGAAGTTTTTGTGGCTAAGTACATTCTTGGTCAAGCATGATTGATCCAGAACAGCATAAAAATAGAAAGTAACTCAATATCCAAGGTCACAGTATAAAGAAAAGTATTCAAATCTGAATTCGGAATCACTCTAATATATTCTACTCCATTTGAATAGCATACCTTTACCAAAGAACTCACTGAATCATGAACAGACAAAGTGTGTTTCACAACTGACAGGACATCAGATTTTGTGTTAACATTCAGGATAGCACACAGATGTTTGCTTTCAAAATGTCTTATGCTGTTTCAAGGATCCTGGTCTGGATCTCAATACTGCCCAGCAGTAAGATAGAAGTTAAAGAGAACTATGTCTGTAGATTGCATGAAAGAGATCATTAGTAAAGCAAGCATGCCAGTATGCCTCCACAATCCCCTGCCAACAAAAAAGAGCTTCTATTTTTAGATACAAAGCTGATGTATGAGAGAAAATTCCAGCATTCACAAGGTTAGTAGCTGTAAAGGTGGCAAATATGTCTCTGGCCAGAACAGTAGCAAAACAGCTAAAAAGACTGTACTGGAATTCTACAGACAAGGACAAACAAAACTACGATGCTGTTATTCAATCTACTTCCTCAAAGTTTCTTCCTCAGAATTTGATAATATTATCACCTCAAGAACCCAGCTTCCCTCTGAAGTCAAGCAGAAAATTATTTTCTCTTTATCCCGCTTTGTTAACTTTTCAGGAAAAATCAATTTATTGTAAGATAGACAAAGGTTTGCAATCCTTGTGTTTTGCATCTGCTGATTGAAACTCTTGTGCAGGAATAGTAAGTAGGAGACTAATCTGAAGGAATTCGAATCAGATACATTTCAAAAATACAAAATAAAAGACACAGAAGGTACCATCAAATATTAATATAACAACTGGGAATGAGACTTGCTTGGAGTTTTCACTAATGTCTAATTTACTGAATAATAATTCACTGAATAAATCAGCCAGCACCAAAGTGCTCAGTTCTACAATACAGCTCTTTATTACCTCCTTTTATTCATTTATGGGAACTTCCATTTATTTTACTTTTTATAAACAAGTACAAACCTCATCTGCCGACTCTAGGAATCCTTTTTTGGTTGCATGAGAGGCAGAATTCTCAATACAAACACTTGAATGGATACTATCCCCTATTTTTTAAAAGCATAAAGCTTAAATTGAAAACGATGGGACCAGAAGGAAGAAAACCTCTTAAATAATTCTTCACTGAGTGCCTAAGAACAGCAGGGAAATAAATTACAATTGCACTTAGCCTTAGTATGCAAGTGCTTTAGCACAGCACCAAGTTCTACCATATAGTCTTAAAGTGCCCTCATGTGGCCAATATACGGGATTACACTTATTACCAAACAGCTTCATAACTGCACTTCATGGTTTTGTAATATGCTGACACAATAAGCTCTCACTGCACAATGGCTTGTAGGTTTGATTTTTGATACTTTTTGCTAGCTTTTTTGCATAGTACTAAAAATAACTGTGTTACTGTGACCTCATATGGAATCTGTCAGTTCAAGCATGACAAAGAATTCTAGTATCTTGAATGAGAGAGAATTAGAGAGGATGATCTAAGACATCAACTTACATTAATGCAAGTCACTAGCAACTCGCTAACGCTCCTGTAATGATCCCATCACATTTACTACAAAGAGACTATGCAAAACTTTGAAATTTAAAGCATATTTTTTTTCAAAGAAACAGAAAACCCAATTAAATTGGTTTTTAAACCCGTATTTTACCCAGTATTTCATAAGCACAAAAGCAAGCTAAAGTTGTGTTTTAGTGGCATGTTTAAAAATTTGCAAGTTAACTTCTTCTAGCAAGGACATATTAGTAGCTTACATAGTGGCCAATTATAAACCACATGAACTTCAGTCCTACACAGATTTGTTCAAAATACACAGATGAAGATTACTGAATTGCTACTGATAGGGATGTGTGTCTTTAGAGAACAAGAGTGAGTGATTCAAACTCTTTACTCAAACAAATCTGGACCCCAAAAAACCCAACATCAGGTAAGAGCAAACTCCTCCTATATTCTTTGATATTAAAGGACATTCCCCTCCTCCTCAGAAAAAAAAAAAAACCCCAACAAAAAATAAAATAAGAAACCACCTCCAAAGAATAAAAAGGGGTAAACACTTTGCTTTCTGAAAATAAGCTAATACTGCAAGAAGGAGACTGAGAATGGACTTTGTAACACCTGTGAACTGTAATCTAGGAAAGCCAACCCAAGTGGTGCAGAAAATAACAGCAGAGAATTTCACATATCTGCTTTTGCCAGTGTTGATGGGAACTAATCTACTGAATGGCAATCACAAGACTCCCTTTACTCCATCACTGCAAGACAGTCTGTGTACATAATGCTTTTCATAGCAGTGAAAAACTCCTTCAGAATTAAAGGGCAAGATAAATATAAGAGACCAGAACTGTATTTCCTCTTTCTTGTATTGGAAATATTAAAAAATTGAAGGTTCAAAGAGAACAGCCCTGCCTAAGCTGGATGTAGCACAGGAGAACAATCCTGCTGGGACAGATATACTGACATAAAACACACTGGACAGAGCAGACTTGCTAGAGGGGAGTGCTGAGCCTTTCTGGAAATTAATTAAGAGGTGTTACTAGTTTTTGCAAAATACAATACTGGATGAATTGTCACAGAACTCAAATACCTATGTAAGCTAAAGTAAGCATCATCATAGAAGTGATGACAACTGATTCCCAACTGAGAAACAAGTTATTAAATACCTAAAGTAATGTTTCTTTAATAATTTTTCAATAGCTGCATGAAACACCAAATAATTCCAGCGTTACTATTTGTCATCTCCACTACTCACTGCAAAGGGCAGAATAAGTACAAGTAAAATCTTTTTTTTTTTTTTTTGAGTTACAATACATAAACATACAAAACCACAGGAAATTTAAGATTAATACAGCTTCAAAATATAAGTACAACATAGCTATACCTACCGCTTCAGTATGTATTGGGTGCACTGCAAAGAGCAAAGATGCAATCACACTGCTCCTGTTGTCCAGAAAAAGCTTACAGACCTTGAGGAAAACTACACAAACCACGGCATGAAAGACCAGATTTAGGAAGTGGTAAGAAACTGCATTTAGCTCACTGAACAAGTAGTTTAAGCGAAACGTAAGAACTGTAAGGGGACGGTAAGATTTGTGACTCCTCTCCAAAAAAAAAAAAAAAAAAAATAATCCATGAGTCATCACCAATTTATAAATGTACTTTTACTCCAAAATATCTTTCCAATCATCTATGCAAACATGCTTCCCCTGTCTATTCTCGGCATCTACATTTAAGATGAAGAACTGAAAATCAGTAATACTAAATAAAAGTTAAAAAAATAAACAAAAAAACCTAGTGAAGCGAAATAAAACTTAAAGAAGTTAATTCTGACTGTTTTTCATCCTTCCACATAGTTTTAATGTACTATTCAAATATTTTGATTACTCTGCCATTTCATGTTTTAAACAGTATTTTACAAAATAAAAAATCTGGTGTTGTCAATTGTATATTATATACATTATTTTCAATACATCTACCATTCAGTATGCGTATGCTGCCAGTTACTCCACCCACAAACGCTTTTAAAAAATAAACTGAAGACCACTTCCAGTTCCAAAATGCGTGTCAACCATAGCCTGTTGATTTTTTGCTGAATATGTCCACAAAAAAAAGTAATATGAAAAAAACTCGGAGCAAGAGACAGGGAACCAAACTGCATATACATACAGACAAAAATACAAGATAAGAAAAAATATTTTAAAAGCCACACACAATCAAATTCAAATCTGACTTCAGTCAGTTATAATTAACCTGAGTTTTGAAGTTGGTTTTAAATGCAAAAACAATACTGAATGAGATGGCTTTCTCAGGCTGCACATTGTTAGAGGGTTTTTTTGAGTAAAAACATGTTGAAACATGCAATTTGAAATTTAACTTGGAGTTTAGGAACCCACTTACTCTAAATGACTACAAGACTGCACCTGGAAAAGTCTGGAAGATTTCATTACAGGGTTATTTGAAAATTGTCTAACACTATTTGTACAGCCAGCAATTAGTATCTCACAGGGAACTAACTCTGTGTTATGGGCAAAATAAAGCATTTCAGTGCAAAAAGCTTTGGTAGGTCAAATGCTAATGATTGGGAAAGAACTTTTATTTCATTTTATATTCATTTGATCAGCAATACCATCGTGTTAGCTTTCTAAACTATATGGAAATCCCTTGGCCACTACCATTCAACAATATCAGTAACTTTAATGCCAATGCAGCTTTTCAGATAAAAATTTAACTACTGTACATGAGCTACAAGCCCAAAAGCGAATTCACATATTTACTTGAATTCATTTAGTGGATTCAATATCCATTCTCTAACTCCTAGCTTTGTTGCTTCCCATCCAGACTGCAATTAGAAAAATATTCCCTTGCATGACAAAGTCCAGATTTTGCAGGAAAAGAGAAAATGGTCAAAGTTATTTACTTTCAATATTGGAATTAGCACACAGCATCTCGAGGAGTGATACATGACTTCCTTTTCTTACAAGTTCTCTTACTGAACAAAAGGCAAGAATACACCAAGTCTGTTCTTGACCATATAGTGCAAAACACTAACACTGAATTCTATCAGAAACAAACTACTCTGTTAAAACCACTTTAGGGAAGAGTGAAAACTCTCTTCAAGATTATTTTCCATTTCCTAAACGCCTCAGAGTGTATTGCAGTTTACCTCAGACATTGGAGTGCCCCAGAAGTCATTCTGAAACAGATTTTTTAAGGGAGTAGAAGGATGCAAATCTTTATTGTCCAAAATTGCTGAAACATCGTCAAAAACAAAGCCACAAAACAGACTATTCCAGTAGCAGGCAGCCACCACACCAACAATTAGCGCTGCTTCCTTCAGGCTTAACTCAGCCATTTTCTCTAAGAGTTTTCATGGACAAAAGCTGAAATATATGAAGAGAAGCTTGAGCAGTTTTATTGATTAAAAATAAAACATTATTTATCAAGTCAAGCTAAGACATACAGTATTTTAGAAGTTAATGACACTACATATCTAAAAATCAGTAAGATAGAAAGCTTTCCTCAAGTTTCATCTATCTTACATAATTTAGTGCTTAAAAAATACTTTTTATTTTAAAAGTTTTGCCCCTAAAAAGCCCTCACACATGCTCAATACATTGCTACATTTTATGTTTTACCAAAAGAAGTAAGATGGAAGGTAACTTGTGATGTAGTTTTTAAGAGACACCTATGCAGTTCAAGTGAATGGTGCAAACTGGAAAACTATGAAAATTAAGTTATCTAGAACACTGAGTAAATTAAAACACTGACACTCACGGAATGTTTATCAGAAGGGCTGACAGTGTGCTAATTTTTCACATTTTTCAGATTTAAAGGCGTTGCTCAAAATCTTTCAATCTCAATGAAAAATCCTGCAGATGTTCTGAGGAAAAAACAGGAAACTTGAACAGCTTCATATGTATGTTCAAAAACACTGAAAAAAAAGACATTAGAAATAGTAAAAAATTAAACCTACCATTGAAGCTCACAGTTTATTCATCTGCACCCTTACCAGAAGTTCATGAAAAGGCCATTTCTTTCTCAACTCTACCAATTGCTCTGATGTCACTGAATGTTTATCAGAGTCCTGTTTGAATAAAGCAAGTATGCAAAAAAGACACTACAAATGAACTATATCTTACTTCCTCTCACCTTGCATAAACAAGAAATTATTAAATTTAATAATTATGCCCTTGAAATTATTAAACAGCAATACTATGACTATTTAAAAAATGAGTACCCTGATCAAAGGTGAAATTACTATGTATTGGGCAGTTAGAAAACACTGTTTTGCCTTGAAAGAATAAGAAGGTAACTGCAGGTAAAAGGCATTCTTTTTGACCACTGGTTGACATAAGCATGGATTACTGCCAATTGCTGGGATCTTAAGATACTCTTAGCTTTGAGAAAAAGCAGATGATTAAACAAAAATATGTAGCACTCCCCCCCAAAATTAGAGAGGTGTAACATCTGTAAGGACATAGAACAACTAGCCTTTTGTCTATCAGGATTCTCAATATTAAAGCTTATTAGTTGGAAGATACAGTCTGCTTTATTGTCCTAAGCCCTATGATGCTGGTGATCTTTTGTTTGGTTTCTTGCTTTCATTTCAGTTACCTTCAGGTTTAAGTATACTATTATCCTGTTCAGATAGGTAATCTCAGTTTGGTCTTCAGCATGGGCCTCAGAGCACAAGAACAATCTATTACAACTACTGGTAAAGAAGCAGTGGTACAGGAAGGAATACATGTACAACAAGATACAGGTGCACTTAAAGCTAAAAACAGGACAAAGACGATTTTAAAGGAATCAAGCTAACCAATTGAGTTGTACTCACATAATGGCAGTGGGTTTTTTCTTTCGTAGTATTTGGAGCACTGGCTATC
Source organism: Calypte anna (assembly GCF_003957555.1). Lineage (NCBI taxonomy): Eukaryota > Metazoa > Chordata > Aves > Apodiformes > Trochilidae > Calypte > Calypte anna. The sequence continues at coordinate 92,979,060 of NC_044244.1, forward strand.
GGTGTTCAATCATGAAAGAGCCTTTTTTCAAAGCTGCCACTATCTCTGTAATATAAAAGGGGGGAAAAGCATTAACATTAAAAGGTGCTGCTACATATTTTTGCCAGGCTTGATCAGAATACTTTAAAACACTAAGCCAAGATATTTATGGTCTTCTTGGCAGCCAGAGAAACCACATTAAAACAAAAAACAAAGAATATTGCAGGAATACACACGACAGCCAACTTTTGAAATTCAATTCTAAAGTTTTTCAGACTCCCTCCTCAAAGAATGTGGAGAAGAAACTGCTGCTTCTCACCCTACTAGAAACTGACTTTTGAACTCCTTGTTTGGAAAAGCATCTGAACAGTGCACTTCCTACATCTTGAAGTTCACTAGTTCTACTGAAAAGCAGACACCTGAAAAGTACTTACAATGAGCAAGTAATGATTTTCCAATGTACGAGCCTACATTTCTCAAATACTGTGTTCCAAAAATTCATGGGACAAGATAAAACTGCCATAAAGAACCAATGATAAGGTTTAAATAAACTAATCCTTTAAGAAAAAAACCTGCAGGTGAGTACGTTCTTGGTGACTTGAGACTTCTTTATTAACTTAAATTTACTGTATTGGTTGAAGGAGAAAGCCCATGCAGACACCAAGTACCAAGGAGTAACTCCAAGACAATTATTTTACAATTCTATTTCAGAAACACCTACTGATACAAAAAGAGGGGAAAAAAAAAAAAAAAAAAAAAGATAAATTCCCAAATATAGGCTCATATGGAAAGGAAAGGGCCTAACCCTCTTTAATTTCTAGCTTTTCAACATATTCCGAAGGTTTTTACTTTTCCCTACACAGAATACACATCGAGATACTTATCCCTTAATCCTAAGAAAAAGGCTTTTCCAGGATTTCTTTTAGCTCTGAATTTTTAATAATTCTTCCAACCAGAACTCTCAATTTTACACCACTACTGACCATGCTGTTCCCTGACAGAGCTACGTTTATCTACAGGCAACTATAGAGAAAACACCATTTTCATTTGCATGAAAGGGATCTCTTAAAGATAAGGAAATTAAGATCTTAGCTGCATCCAAAGTCAGGCTTAAGTGACTAGCCTAACATCAGACAAGCCTGTTTTGAGAATTCCAGAAAAAAAATCTTTATCATAATTTTTAATTTGCAATTCAACCTCTCCTCTACATGCACATTTCAATCACAGATACGATTGCAAATACACGCAAATACTTGGCTATAGCTTGATCTTTCAAGACAAGTATTTAGACGCTCCAGGCAATTCTGAACATTTTATTAAATTTACTATAAGGAATTAACATATGCAACAAAATGCTTAGTTCTGGTTTTAGCAGTAAGTCACACAAGACACTGTTTGAACTGTGCGAAGCTTGGTAACCTCAAATGCATCACAGCATATAGTACTACTAGGTCTTGGCAACAGATGGGCATAATGGAAATCTCAAAGAACACTCATTTTCTAGCATTACACTTCCAGGGAGAGCACAGGAGAGGAAAATGGGAACTAAAAGGCCATGTATAATCTGTAGATAGCACAGAATTGTAGCACTGAAACTTTACTACTTCTGACTTGCGTTCTTACATTCTATGGTCTTATTTTCCTGAAGTACACTTTAAAGACACATAAGTTAGAGTAATTACATTTTCCATCTGGTCTGATAAAGCAGATTTTAAGGAAGGTTCGCCATCAGAACTACTTCCTATCTTCTGTTACAGATGGGTCTAACATCATACTCCAAGCTTCAATGATCATAAATTTATTAAGAATGTATGATTAAAAGAGAGGGAGGCTTATAAAAGCTAATCCCTACTTTGTATGCCAGCCAAAAAAACGTATGTCTGCCATTAAACTCAGAGGAAAATAGCAATTGCTATTTGGCAGCCAACACACTTTTCCCACTGACTAATCTGTTACCAGTTTGGAAATTAAGAATCCATAGGAGTATGCAGGACTGAGAACCTCACAGATTAAGAGGTTGCTGAAGCCTTGGTATGACTGGGCTCCACAAGTAAATCATAAGTATTCCCTTTCTTGCCCAACAGACATGCTGAACTTTTCTGTCAACCAAAGTACAGACTTGTGAGTGCTAGAACACCACTCCCAGAGGTGGGTGTAATACCTGTAAAACATGCCAGCAACTTGTTAATACAGGCCTCCTGTGACCAAGAACCGCATCACTGTTCCACTACATGTAAACAGATTTACTGTCCCTGAGGTTAATATCTTCATCTCAGCTACCCACTGCTACTTTCACAGCTTGTAAGACTGACCATCAGATACCTTAATCACTCCTTGGCCTGATTTTATTGTCAGTTCATGGCCTACGGAACAGCCACAGAGCTCCCATTTGACTGGATTTTAATCAGGCCAGACACACATTTTATTACCTGTTGGTATCTGAACATATCATGAGGAATGTACAGCTGAAAACACTAGGCAGTAAGGTAAGCCTTTTGAGACTGAAACCACCCAGCTGCAAAGATCTGATTGTGGAAAAGAGAATGCCCTAGGTGAGCAAAACACCTGACTGTTAATCTACTTTTCTCAAGCAGTTTGGTACAGAAATCTGCATTTTGCACCGTACTGTTTTCATGCATGTACAGACATTGAGAGGGAAGGACAGACAAGAACCAGAGGTCCCATGCAGGTCTGGCCTGTAAAGCATGTATTCTTCTTTCAAGTTGCTGAGAGCTCTACCAGTTCATCCAGGCTTCTCCTTCAAGAATTACAGACAGGAACTAGACAGAATAAAAAAAAGCCAAACAAACAACACAAACACCCCCCAAACTCTTTCAGAAAGGTATGAAAACAAAGTATTTCTCTACAATTACTACAAGTGACAACACAGATAGTTTAGCACTGCATACTACAAAACAGTAGTCTGCACAAAAAAATTCAGTACAAATAAAAAATGCGTAATTATGCTCTAAGAGTATCCTCAGCTGGGAGACTTGGGAGCAAGGAACTGCCATTTTCTGCCCAGATTAATTTAGAAAAAATTAGGAAGTATGTATTTAGGAAGGAATACACCTGCAATTAACGAATATGCAACAGCTTCTTAGCTCTCCATAATTATCTATAACCTAATAAATGTGCTATCTAGAAATAGCATCATTACAGCAACACACTTGCAGGAAGAAATGTATTTGTCTTGATTAGATACATCTTGCTATGAATAGTTAGAAACTTGAATATCCATTTAAAATATTTCTTCTTTGAGCTAATGGCCCTTGACTATTTTATACCCTGAAGGAAATTAATCACATTTTCTCTTCTGATGAAGTCTACTTCAAAGAAAATGTTCTAAGTCTTTTTGTTTTATAGAAAAAAATAAAACAAAGCAAAAGAAAAAGGTGGCAGTAACAGAGAAGTTGAAAACTGTGGCTCTTCTATTTGGGAAAAAGCTTGTACAGCCCACCTAATCCTGCTCAGGATTTCCACAGAAACTGACAGGAAGAAAAGGCACCATTAAAATCCATCTCAAAAAGATGCCACAACGGCAAAGTTCTAACCTGTTCCACTAACTGTATGTAAGCTCTTGCTACTCCTGAAAATACTCAGCAATTATGCCATGTTACTGATAATTGCTGCTTTTGGTACAGTTAGTATTTTGAAAGTCAGCTCCAGTTGTCAGAAAACTTAGCACTTTCAACTACAATCGAAGTGCAGCTGTTCTTTGGAGATGACAGTCTAAGAACCAGTGATGCAACAGTCTGTAACTCCAAAGAGTCACATCAATAAAGAGCACTTTGCGTGTGCAATGCGAGGCATAATTATGTATTTTATATTTAATTAGGCTGCTGGAAAGAAAAAACAGGCAATCTGTGTATGGTTTAGGCATTTTCTTTAAGAGCCTTGGAAACAAAACTAATGAGTGTTTATGAACACAGCTAATCATAAAATGTGGGCTTTCATCTCTCCTGTTTGGAGTTCTAAAGCCACTGAAGACATAGACACACACAAAAGAGCTACCGAAAAATAGTCATGCATCTCATTTACTCCAGAGAGATGTACCTTGATAACCACTGAGGTTCTGAACTGTTTAAACATAAATTTAAGTTCACATTAAATTATCAAAGTTCACATCCATTAAATTATCAAAGGTAGAAGAAAACAAATAGCTGTTAAAACTATTCCTATATTTATTTTTAAACAAGTCAGAAACAAGTTAATCTAAGAGCTGGTGGCTGAATTAATAATGTCAATGAGGGATTTGACACGGGCATTTAGTGATAGGATGAGGGAGAACGGCTTCAAACTGCAAGAATGCAGATTTAGGTTAGACATCAGGAACAAAGTCTTCACTGTGAGGCTGGTGAGACACTGGAACAGGTTGCCCAGAGAAGCTGTAGATACCCCACCCCTGAAGTGTTCAAGGCCAGGCTGAATGGGGCTTTGAACAACCTGGTCTACTGGGAGGTGTCCCTGCCCATGTCCTGGGGGTCAGAAATAAATTATCTTTAAGATCTCTTTCAACCAAACCCATTCCATGATTTCAGCACAGATAAATACTATAGGTTACCAAACCCAGTAGTATAGTCACTTAAAAACAGCATTTGAGTTTACCTTCTGAGGGTCTGCTAATGTCCTTATTCATCTTGCCTACTTCCCACCCTGTCTGTATTTTTGGCTAACTTGAATATTCTTTCTGTGGATTTGGTGTGAGTATTTAATGACAAAGAAATCATAATTTTGTTTGTTGTCCTTTTAAAATACAACCTTTCAATTAATCTACTCTTAAAAATGTCACTCCAAGGTACAACTTGAGCATGAAAAAAAACTTAGGTGCACAGCTGATATTTAAATGATAGGGCTCAATTCTCCTGTAGGAGAAGGCAAACAGCATTTGGGAAGAGGTGGAAGAATACAAAACATGCTTGCATTCCCCTTTCATCTTGCTTTAATCGTTGAGAAGAAGAAATACAACAAGAAAATTTTTATTGTGGCCACCTTCCCCTGCAAATACTACAATATCAAGGAGAGTAAGATTAATCTGAAGTACTCTTCACTACCAGCAAGACAACAGTCTCCAGCCTTCTCCTCATACAGTTCTAAAATATCAACTAGATGAGGAATGGTACCTCTGATACAGAGTCCAAACTCCGTATGTTGTAGGCCAGATTTCCCATGAGGGATAGATACCATGAAGAGCTTTCTGGAAACAACGCAGCTGAGCTGAAACTCAGGATATTTTAGGGTATGCTGGTATAAAGAAGCGTACATAAAACAATATAAAAATGGCTTAGATGAAGACATTAGTTTAGGTGATGGTTTTACTTCAATTCCTTTAATGCAACCGGTGCAAATCAGTTGAAAAGTTTTTTATCCCTTAGAGTGCTTTAACAGAATATCACACTTCAAAGTCAAACCTTTAGTGAGTATTTTTGGTTTTGGTGTTTTGTTGTGGGTTTTTTGTTTGTTTGTTTTTTGTTTTGTTATGGTTGGTTATTTTCCCCTATATTCAAAAAGTTACAAAACAATACCTTTTATATTAAGAATAACTACATAAACCATGATTTGTTTCCTCATGGTATGCTGACACAAAAATAGTGTCTCTAAAATAATACTGATCTACACTCTCAGTATTCCAGAAATACAACAGTGGAAAATGCACATTTGTAAATGCCAAAGAGCAAACTAACATGGGTGGCATAGGCTGAAAAGACAGCCTTTAGACTATGTTATGCATGTCCTTGGTTTATGCTTGGTCTGTGTAAGAGTTCTTACAGCATTTTATTACCATTTCATTAGGTCTTTGATATTGCAGTTTTTGTACTAGGTCTTTGAAACTACACACTATTCCAAAACTGTGGTTTAACATGGCTGTCTAACTCTTTTATCAGGGTAGGTCAAGCTGTTTAGTATGAAGTGAAATAGTTCTTCGGCTCCAGAACCACAAGCATGTACTCCCCATATACTAAGTTGGTCACACAATTAGATGAGACACAGAACAAAAGAAAAAAAAAATTCACTTTCTGTAAGCCAGTCTACATTCTAAGCCTTCTCTCTTTTTACGTGGCGTTAATACTTCAATTCTTTTCACTCTTTTTTCACTTTTGGAACTTTTTGTGCCCACCTAAAAAACCCTTATATTTCTGCATCAATCTTCTTTACTAGCTGCACTACTTAGATGTGGTTCCACTACCATTATATGTAACAGTGTATTTTCTGTAACAGTATTGATTCTGTAACAAAACAATACTTTAAAAATAATGAAGCACATTAAATAAAAACCATTGAATAACTATACTGGCCTTAACAGATTGTTAACCTGGCGAAGAAAAATGTTCTCATTCAGAAACATCCTATCAATGGATAATTTGATTTTCTGTATCTCAGGAGGATCCATCTCCTGAAAACTCATCTTGTAGCAAAGCAGCATGATTCTCTGGATCACCTGCTCCACCTGTGAAACTCTCTCCTGATAAGAAGTCCCTGTTGTACACTTAATAATTAATAACTCTATTTTTAGTAACATTAAAGATAATCCTGTCTCTTTCCCTTCCTGTATTATACAGTTGGCTTTTCTTACCCAATATAGAACTGTAATTAAACAATCCCTGGCTGAGGGATAAAAATCTTTACTTCCAATCATGATTTAAGAGTTATGCCATGACTGGAACAAGTTGCGTAACTATAAGGAGTGCCAAGAATCTTGAGTCTTGTCAGCCTTCATTAAATATCAACACTAATCAAGAAACAGCAAAGAAAAAAATGAGTAACTCAGAAAAAGGCAAGAGTCCAGAGATGACAGGATCACTTTTCACTTCCCATTAAGAAAAAACAAATCATCATCACCTCTCCACAGTTGCTGAATAAACGCAAAGATATATACACAGGCCTCAAAATTTTGCTGGGTTTCCTTTTTTTATTTCAAAAGATGCGTTCACACCTATTTCTTTAAAACACTGGATCCCAAACTTTCCGAGCCACCAGATCATTACCAAAGCTCTGACTTCCTCGCTAGCCAGCATTACTCGATGGATCCGAGCAGAGATTACAGACATGAGGTGATCTTTTCCGCTGATGCTGTGCAAGATGTTTCCTGGGCCCCGGCTATGCCACAGTTACACATGAAGCACACGAATATGTGAGGAAACTCTGCAGCCTCCTAAGCCAGCCGGTCATGCGGGAAAGACCCTGTGCCCCGCAGCTCTGAGGCAAGAATCGTGAGGCCGGGGTGAGGGGCGGTGAGGCCGGGGCAGCGCTATCGCCAGGAAGCCTGAGGAAGGGAGTGAGGCCAAGCCGGGGCGCACGGTCAGGGACCGATCCCGCACCGCAGCACAGCGCTCAGCAGGCGCGCAGCGCTCACGGGTGAGGCCCGGACAGGCACGGCCAAGACAGAGAGGGCCGCCCCGGGAAACAACCGCGGGCAGCAGTTTAGCCGGACCCAACCCTCCCACCCGCCATCTCTTGTCTTTAACAGAAACATCCCTCCCCCCACCCTCAACCTGCCGCAGCCCGCCCTACCTGAGGCCACGGAGGATGCGGCCTCACCGCTACCGCCGGCACCACAGCCACCACCACCACCGCTGCCACCCACGGCTCTCTCCACCGCCACCCGGCACCGCGCATGCGCACCGCCCCCTTCCCTTCCCCTCCAGCACTGCTGCCGGGAGACGAGCCCTCCCTCCCCGGGATGGCGGGCGCGGAAGCGTGCCGGGAGTTGTAGTCCCAAGGAGCCAAGCCCCACGCTGGGACACGCAGCGCCCCGCAGCGCCCCGCAACCCCTGAAACCGTTCTCCCGAGCGGCATCGCGCCCTGCCCCGTCTGGTCCCCCTCCCCGCGCCCCGTGCAGAGCGGGAGTGCTTGGCTGGAACAGTGCCGTGCCGCGGCAGCGTTTACTTTCCCGGCGCTTACGAGTATCCGGCTGGCCAGAAGCGGGGCCGGCAGCAAAGCTTGATGGCGTCGCTTAGCAGCGGCCTCCGCCGACCTCGGGGAGCGGTGAGGTCAAGGGGCGGACGGTGCTCTGAGGTAGGAGGCCACGATCGCTGCGCTCTGCGTTGCCGCAGGCCGGGGGCGGCCCGCGCTCCCCTCCGCAGGGCCGCGGGCAAGCGCGCCGGGGGAGGCGGCGAGGCGGGCCGGGGGTCCCAGGCAGTAGGGTCCGGGCGTAGTCGTCGTCGCGGTGCGGTGCCTGGAGAAAGTTCCCGCCCGCCGGGTCTGCTCTCCAGTGGTGCCCCAGCTCTGAGGTGCCTCGCGGTGAAGGTGGACGCAAAACGAGGCAGTTTGCTAATTCGGATGAAACGGAGGCAAAATCGTCGCTGTGGAGGGATCCCGGCCGTCATTGTATCATTCCCGGGGCTGGGATATACAAATTGGAAGACAACAGGAGCCGTGCTTAAGATCCTATTTTTGGCTGATCTTCTGTAGTCAAGATCAGGTGCCTTGTGGAGCTGGTTGATGAGAGCTAGTCTGGGTAATGAAATTCGGAATTCAGAAGTAGCTGAAATTGAGTTAGGCCTGGTAAACTAATACGGGGTTAGCAGGTGACATCTCCCCCAGGACTCTGCTCCTACTTGGTGTACTGTCTTGCTCAAATACACGTAACTCCTTGCTACGTATTGTATACATGTTTATAGAAAAAGAACACCTATTCCCACTATTGCTAAATTTTAGTGTGATGATAAAGTGATCTGCCTGGTAGTTTGGATGTGTCTTCATGCAGCTTCCTCAATGCAGCACAGGCCATTTTTGTTCTAGCAGAACATAACTTTTTAATCTGCTCTTGCTGAACTTTGTAACATCTGGACATTTTATGCATGTTAATTGCTTGAGAAAGTCATGAAAATCTTGTGATCACGTGTCCACCTATTTCACACTTTTTTATAGAGCCATGATCTGTCTAAATGTCAAAAATTGTCTGTCAACTGAAGAAACCAAAATTCCACTGATGGCAGTAGTCAGGTGGTGGGACAGGATGCTTAGGGAGGTGGTGGAGTCACCATCCCTGGAGGTACTCTGAAACTGTGTAGATGAGGCACTTCAGGACATGTTCTAGTGGGATGGTAATTTTTATTTTTGTGGGGTTGGTGGCTGGCCACAATGATCTTAGACGTCTTTACCAGCTGTGGAAGTTCTGTGATTCTGTAAAAGCACAAATTCTAGTTGATCGTAGTTGATCACCTAAGTTTCATAATGAAAAACTCTTACATTAAATAAGTTCCTTACTATTTTAAGTATATGTATACTGTGGAGCATATTGTATGTTCTGGAGATGCCCCCCCACACCTGAACGTGTAGCTGGTCTTCCAACAACCTGGATTGTTTATGTACAGATACCTCTTCTTTTGGATACAATTTCAAGACTGACACTTTCTTAAGACATTATTTCATAAGAGAAAAAAGATATTTTAAAGAGGGAAGGTAGGAAAAGATTGATAGTAGTAAGGTTGTGTATTTGCTTTCAGTATAGTTTTGTCAGGGGTATCTTATGTAAGATTCTTACATCTCATTGTTTAAATAAAATCTGTTCTTAAAAAAACAAATCTTAAGCAAATATGTGCATGAAATCAAATAGTATTCAATTAACTTAAGAAGTAAGAGTGTCAAGATCAGTATGGACTGTTAATTTCAGCAAGTGCAGCTACTTACAAGAGATTTAGCTGAAAGCAAAAGTACAAGACAGAAAATTACCTTCATCCTGGCCCAAACCAGGACAAAATGTTAAACACAGGGGAGTTCTGGAGTAATTTACATATTGAAAAAATAAGAGGAAATGTTGATTTTTATCCTCAAGCATCCAGCGGAGTCTCAGGGTCTTTCAGCTCCTCTTTCTGACTGCTTAGGCATACTTGTTGGGAAAATTCATCCTTTCATGAAGGAAGTTTCTGTTGTCAATCTTTAAACTGATGAATGATGAGCAGGGTGCATGATGGAGCAGATTTCAAAATATTGACCTCAGCATAGAGCATGTTTGCAGTTATTGACTGAATATTTTTTTTTTATAAAATATATATCCCTGCTGTGTCATTAGGTTTTTTTATAATAATGCTGAATTTAATATTCTAATTAGGTTTATTTCTTTATAATTTTTCTTTACCATTTATGTATTATTCATAATCAGTATTATTAAAAATAAGCAATAATTCGATTAAACAATGTTATTTTTTAAACTTGGCAGAATCTAATTTTTGTAATATTGATATTAAGCCTAGATATACCTGCAGAGAATAGTCTAATAATTCCTATCTCTTCTGGTTTTTTTCAGATACTGCATTGACTTCTAGGTGGCCCACAGCAAGCAGTAGGTAAGCAGTAGAAAGTAACTTTGCACCACTTTCTGATCAGATTTTTGTCAGTTTCCAGATTGTTTACTGTCCTTTATCAAGTCAAGTATTCTAATCAAAAGGAAAGTGTTTTTAATACAGGAGTTTAGTATCTTAAACATGAACACCAGGAAATTGGTGCTGATCTTATCAAACTAAAGTGGGTGTTTGTTGTGTTTTAAATATTAGAAACAATGGGTTTGTGACTATAAGGAGATTTCTGTCCTGCAAGGGCTGGTTCAAAGAGCATCCATTTGTGTTTACTCATTAACTTAAAAATACAGTATTGAGAGATAGGGTGGGAAAGAAAGGTATTAAAGTTAAAATAGAGGTTTCACCTGAGTCCTGATCTTCACTGTTAGTGTCACAAATTCCTTAAGTATGCATGATCTAATCTAGCTTAAGGAATATAATTATTTTACTATAGTCTCCTTGTTTGCAGTAGACCAAAATATGAACACAATATTAATTAGTGTTACAGTTATTAGAGTAATTTTGTATGGTTCAATGGACAGACTTAAGTCAGTTGAAAAAAAAATCAAGTGGTACTGATAATGCCTGATAATTTTTCTTTTGATTTTTGTTCCAGGAAAAATTATAAATTCAGTATGGCACCCATTTTAGATTGGAAGAACCTTATTAAAGTTGATCCAGAAGCTTTGCCTCGTCAAGAAGAACTAGCGGATAGATTGCTGGAAACTATATCCAGGGTACTCAAGGGAAAAAGAGAACATAAGAGTTTTGTTACCCATTCTTCCCTAAACTGTCCTCAATCCTTAACATACCTGAATTATTTATTTTGTGGATTTCATTAATATTTGTATTAAAATCTTATTCCTTAGATTGATGGAAAACGCTTAAAAAATGAAACTCGGGAACAAGTGATACACCTTTTTAAAATCACTCAGTCACTGATGAAGGTTTGTATCAATCCTTACTTTCTATAATTCTATAGATTCATTTGTTTATTTTCCTTTTGTTTAGATAAAAGAATCATTATTGTAATTTTTTTCTCTTCCTGCACTGAACACTCTTGTTACTCCCAAGAGCATTTTTATGATACGTGTGTGCTTGTATCTGAGTATCTTCTTGTAGCTGTTAGGATTACAGCATGTAGCATTGGGAAGTAAAGTGAGTAAGTCTAACATAGTTACTTAGTTAAGGAACCTTACTTGTGGAAAATGCAAACAGATCTCAAAAAATTTTTTAGATTTTTTGTCATGATTTTAACTTACATAAAAGTTTTTGTAGTACGTTGATGGTTTAGAGTAAATGAAAATATCATCATGAATGGAGAAACACTGGCATCCTAAAACTGATCTTAGAAATCTATCATAACCTCTTGTCTTTACACAGAAATGTACTGAAAGCAAGAAATTACAGCAGTGTAGGTTAGCATATTGATTTTAGAGATTTTTTTAAACATTTTTTAGTTATCATCGGTGTGCTTGTGAGTGTTTAGATGGCCCTGTGAAACACTGAGGAAGATATTTCAGTAATCTGAATTTGCCAGCATGGGGAAAAATGTGAGTGGTTTTCTTTAGTTAGAGAGAAAAATCAATGGTTTTTTGTAAATGTTTTCATCATTTTAAACAGAAGGTCTACAGAACAATCTTAACACAAGTTAATAGTAAATAGTTCTTTGTTGCTATATGGTTTTTTTCCCAGATGAAAGCTCAAGAGGTAGAGCTGGCACTAGAAGAAGTTGAAAAAGCTGGGGAAGAGCAAGCCAAATGTGGTAAGCAAGACTTTTCATGCTGTACAGACATTATTTGATAAATGTTTTGTGTTTGGGGTGGGTTTTAGTTCTTTGTTAGTTTGAGTTTTTTCTTTGAAGTTGAAGGAAGACAAGTAAAATACCAACTGCTCTGAAATAATTGCTCCAGTAAAGCCAAATGTTTGAAGATTATGGTTAACTGTTGTTGTTTTATATAGTTCTTGCTTTACTGAGTAATTAATTATAATTAATTAATTAATTATATCTGTTCTACTTTAACAGAAAATCAGTTTAAAACAGAGGTTATGAAGCTTCAAAATGAATTAGAGGTATGTTTTAAAATTTTGTTAGTTTATCAAGTGCTGTTTGATGGGGTTTTTAGATGAGCTTGTTTTGGTTTTTTTCTCTAGTAAAGATATGTAATGAGCCATATTTTATTTAATAGTTTTAATTGTCTTTTCAATATTCACCAGCCTTGGGTTTTGCCAAGGGCTGTAGCTACAGTGATTTTTTTAAAAATACTTAACAAATCCCATTTATGTATAGAGGTTATGAAGATTTTTTTTTTAAAAAAAAGCTAGAGAGTCCTTCCTGTTGCTTTTCCTTAACACTGAGAATGTTAGCCTTAGCATCACTTTGTTTTTATTAACTCTTTGTATTAAGAACTTTACAAGGTTTACAGTTATTTTTATGCTCTTAAGAAGGCACAAAGATCTGCTGGTGGTCAAGATACTGTTTTTTTGCATGATGAGATCTGCCAACTGGAAAAACAATTAGAACAAAAAGAGAGACAGTTAACAGATAAAGAGAAAGAACTGGAAAAAGAGAGGAAAGTGAATGAACAGGTAAGAATGACTTCAGCTTCACTTCTCTAAATGCTCTTCTGGCCTATCTTTTGAAAAGTCATTTTGAAAAGAGCCTCTGAAATTATATTAAACAAAACAACAAATCACTCATAAAACAGAGTGTTTCATTTGTTTTCTCTTTTGTTTCTAGTGTTTTTTGTTTTCATAGTTTGTGGTATTAATGTTGCCTATAAATGTTTTCCATCTTGTTCTAGCTTGCTCTTCGGAATGAAGATGCTGAAAATGAAAACATCAGGTTAAGGAGAGAGGTTAGTAAACATACATTGAGGATTTAGTGTATCTTTAAAAGTCTGTTATTAGCTTTTTGTATTTGTAATCTCTGGTGTGGCATGACTTTCAGCTCCGTTTTAGAACATTTCCTGGTTATTTGTGCAAAGAAAATATAAAATTTTAATCACTTTTAGCAAATATATAGTACATCTACTTCAGTAAAACTTAGTTAATTCAGCTCAAGAAGTTCCTACATTTGAGTTTACGTAGTCATACTGTGCATTAGTTTTGATTGCACTTTGTGTTTTGAATTTTTAGTATTTTTCTTAAGTACTGTTGACAGATGTATTTGTTGGATATTAGAGAGGATTCAATTTATCAAAGTGTATTCAGTTTATTCAGTTTATTAAAAATTCAAAAGTTAATGTAACAATAAAGGCAAAGATAGAGTTAACATTCTTTATTACTAGAATCTTTTTAAAATCATTCTCTTGAAACATTTTTTTTAGCTGTTTCTTGGGGAGGAAAAAAGGTGTCTTCTATAGCATTTAATACCTATAATCTGAGAGAAAAAACAGTGAAAGTTTAATTAATGTCCCGGGGAGAAATCTTGAGAATTATTCCTCAAAATGCTGTATTAACTATTTATGTTTTTATACGTACACACACGCACAGTTATATAGGAAAACTCTTTTAGACTCTTTTTTTGTTTTGTTTTAGTTGGTTGTTTTTTTTTAGTTTTTTGTTTTTTGGTTTGGTTTATATTGATTCCTAGTTAGTCTTCCTAAAGCAAAGATAATTTCTAATATTTTCATGCTTTGTTTTTCTGGTCTTGTTCTCTCCTTTTTAATTTGAAGAAAAAACACATGAAGAAAAAGGTGAGGCTTCTAAATACTCTAAAAGCAGACTGTAGGAATTTGAATAGTCTTGACTGTGGTTCTTTGTGTTAGCTTGCTAGAAAAATAACTTTCTGTCTTCAGCTCTTCAAAGTAGCTTTATGTTTTGATTGCTTTCTGTGCAGAATGAACAATTACGTCAGGATTTAGCTGACTATCAGAAGCAAACATATTCTCAAAAAGAAACAATTCTAGTACGAAGAGGAGAGGAGTCTGATTACAGATCACAGTTGCTCAAAAAGAACTTTGAGCTTGCCCAGTATTTTGATGATATTCAGGTAAAAATATCTGTATGCTATTGAGTATTCTATGGATTGTTACTGATAGTAGGGTTTTTTTGCTAAGTTATGTCCATTTGAAAGTTGTGTGGTAAGGAAGTGATAATGCAGTTGGGTGCTTTGGTGCATATAATCTGCATCTGTGAATCTGGCAGAATGACATTACTGGCAATGGATAATAGGTCTTTTATTTGCTCTTAGGATTTTTTGATGATCTAGAGGTGAAATACTCTCTGCCATCCTAATTAATACTATCAAGTCATATATGTAAAGTAGCTATCAGTTACTGATTGCTCAGGTATTAAGATCTGCACAATTTAAAAGAAGCTTTTTCATTAATTTTGCAGAATTTGACTGAAGCTAACGAGAAGTTAGACATTCAAAACCAAGAAATGAGGAAGAATCTTGAGGAATCGGTGCAAGAAATGGAGAAGATGACTGATGAATACAACAAAATGAAAAGAATTGTCCAACAATCTGATTTTGTTATGGATCAGTTAAGAAAAGAGAAAGAACATTACAAACTTCAAGTAAGAACTGATTTTTCTAATAATGAATATAATCAGGTGTAAATTCTAAAACATAGCTGTAGATTAGAATTTCTTTTGTGCAAAATGCTAGTCATAGTCTGGTCTTAAGAATCATGTCTTCCTCTGACTGCAGCAATATAAATTTGTTAAATAGTATGTGTTTGTAATGTGTTTATATATTTACACTGGTTAAGCAAAACATTTTTGTGATATGATGTTCATCCAAATGGTATTTCTAGGTTCAGGAGCTTTCAGACCAGCTGAAGGCGAAGAATGAGGAAGACGATCCACTCATGGCAGCTGTAAATGAAAAAGTAGAAGAATGGAAGGTACTTTTTAATACTTTTTTATTATTTCTAGGAATTATTTCAAGTGTTCTGATGGTATTTTATCTTATTTTCAGAAAATCTTAGCTGCAAAAGATGATGAACTCCTAGAGTATCAGAAAACATTGTTTAATTTGGAGGAGAAGTTGAAGATGGCACAGCTTGATGTAGACAGAAACAGTATAGTGGCCCTTCAGCAGGTACAGTCTGTGTGAGAAATTATACAAATAGAAATTACCATTCGCTAAGTATGCTAGTTACTAAATAATTATTTAGTCTTTCATAGTTTTCAAGTACCAGAATATGTGTTACTTATGTTTCAGAATTATGAGACAGATTGATTTATTTCACCACGAGGTTAGCTTAATAGACAGTAGACAAAGGAAGCCTCTCTGCAGTATGTGGGAACTGAGCTTCTGGTAGTTGGTTCCATTACTTCCATATTAACTTCCATATTGATCTTTTCTAACTATTAGTAGGGTGATTGTTTTAACACATAGGCATCCATAACTTGGTGGTTTTATATTATAGCTTAATTTCTGTTCTTTAAATTTGTTAGTCATGGGAGAGACTTATCTAGTGTTTAACCTTGTTCCTTAGCCTCACGTGATGCCATACTATTAAGTCTGTGGTTCAGCCCATGGGAGAGCTAGTTGAATTTAAGTATTTTTCACGTTCATGTAATATTACATGGTTCTTTATGGTTTTGAATTTCCCATCTTTCTTGTAAAAACATTAAAAGGATAACTATATAACACGGCCCATTAGGAACTCTGAAGCACACATTATGGAAAACATACTGTATGATACCAGGGTGGCTTCCTGCCTTGTTTTGAGGTTTTTGAATAAATGTGATGTGACATTTATATTACATGTTGGGCCCTTGTAAACTGAGCAGTATGGTGAGATACTGCTTTACATTTATGCAGTCTTCCAGAAGTAGGAGCATAAAGCTTCTCATGCAACAAAAAAACCTTCAGTACAGGTCAGCTTCTGGTAATCAGTAGAGGAAAGTAGCTTAAAGGAAATGTGATAAGCAGTTGTAGTCTGTTTTTAGCCAAACAGATGTCTGTAGAGGCTGGGGTTTTTTCATTACTGTCATTATCATGCCTATTTTGAACAGTGTTGTGGAAATAAGCTTAGTTTTAAAGCAGACACATAACAAATCAAATTAATGCATTTGTGTTTTAACTCAAAATGGACACAACTTGTCATGGTTAATTCTATGTTTACATGTTTAGCTCCTTACACTTTGCTAAGCTCTTTGCCTTTGGTTTTGAAATGTGGTTATATTTGTCCTATAAGAAAGTATGAGCTTTTGTTTTTCATAACATTGGGATAGGATTAGAAACTCTTGAGATTTTTACATTATCATTACTTCCTGTAATGTTTTTCCATTTCTCTTTTTTCCTCTTTTTTGTTCATCACAGAAAAAAAATATCATTAAACTGTCTGTGGTATTTTTAAAGTTTATGTATAAGCACAGAAATAGTATAATATTAACAGAAATAATTTTCACAGTGTATATGTACTTATAGATGTATATGCATGCAAAACAAAGTGTGATACAAATTTTTTAAAGCTGGATGATTTGCTGAAAGGCAGTCTGCAACATCACATATGATGGATTGTTAGTCCTCCCAGTCCTGTATCTCCTGGTTCCCACTGACAATTGTTTATGAGGAAGCTGTAAGAAACCTATGTGGTCTGATACTTTTCATTTTATATTGCTGTAACTCTTAAGAAAACTGTTTCATTTAAAAAATATATGCTGAAATACTGATTTTATATTTTTTGTTTGAATGTTTTATTTTTACTTTTTCCTTTATTTTTCCTGCTTTGCCTTTATCAACTTCTAGATAATATCTGAGCTCTATGTTGTAAGTACAGTATATTTGCTTGTTCTATTTTTTTTTTATTAGCTACTTTTAATTTCTTCATTACTGTTATGTGTGGTGTTCTGTATTGGTAGTTTTTGTGTCAGTAAAAAACATTCTTTAATGGAGTTGTGGTTTTTTTTCGTGTGTCTAGGGAGTGCAAGAGCGAGATGCTCAGATAAGATTGCTTACTGAGCAGGTTGAACAGTATACCAAAGAGATGGAGCAGAATGCATTTATTATTGAGGAATTAAAAAATGATCTCAAAAAAGATAAAGGTAACATGGCCATTTTATTTTAAGGTCTATGAAAAGGAAAATAAGAAATGACAGATTTACAGTTCATCCTTTATTCTCTAGAAATACAGAAAAATATTTGCAGTATTTGAGTAATATCAATCTCTGTTTTTCTTATTCAGATCCATTTATTAAACATTTGAGAACAGCTGAAATTTATTCACAGTATTTCAGTGTTTGTTATGAGTGATACAATGCCTAATAAAACTACACCTGGTCTGTGAAAGTTAGGGCATAACTTAAAGTCTCAGCTTTATTAAGAGCTGAAAATGAGTAGTACTGTGTAATTCAAAATTAATTCTGATATCCCTTATGTGTGCTTTCTCGTTATACATGTTATTTGAATAAATGATTGAGGAAAAAATAAAAAAAGATGTTGCATGTAGTCTTTTGTAATTACTTTGATTAGCAAGAGCAGAAAATTTATTTCTCTTTTATTACATTATCAGAGGTGTTTGATGGCTGCTAGCAAGAATTTCTGGTTGAACTGTAAACAGATGAAAGTTTTGCTTTCCAGGTCACTCATCTCATCAAAATCAGATTGTCGATATACAAGAAAAGTTAAAAATTCTAGAAGAGAGAACTAAAGAGGCTGAGAAATCAGCAGAATTAGCAGAAGCAGATGCCAGAGAAAAGGACAAAGAGCTCGCTGAGACACTGAAACGAATGAGACGCTATGAACTGGTAAAATATTCGTTAGAGCAGGCAGTGTATTCCATCCGTTTTTTGGCAATGAGTCTAACTTTCTTTTTTTTTTTATTTTGTTATAATTAGAAATTAAATTAATGGCTTCTGATGATGGGGTTTTTTTTCTTTCATAGTAACATGTAGTGATCATTGTCTGTATGTAATTTGTTTGCTACTTCTTAGCTTTTTGCAAGCTGTCGGTGGTAACATTCATACGGGCTTCTGAAGTCTATTGAACAGGAACTGATCAATCAAGAAATTATTCTTCAAACAGTCATTTAGTAAGAGGACTCAGTTTTGAAATATGCAGGCTCCTGTAGTCAAAGGACAGATTTGTAGGATTTGATTTTTATTCAGTAACTTTTTTCTCTAAGCATAGTGCAGAAGAGTGATACAGGTTGAAAAACATTTTTTCTTATCCGTGTGTTGTTGAAAGACAGATTCGTAATTTATTTTCCTACATCCTATGTTGGTTGCTTTGTTTTTACCTCCTGTTTGGTCTTTTACAGGGCGTATATGGCTTGGAAGAGGCTGTTGTTGAAATAAAAGACTTAAAAAAGCAAATAAAAATACGAGATCATGAGATTGAAACATTAGTTAAGGAGATCAATAAACTTGAACTTAAAATAAATGATTTTCTTGATGAAAATGAAGAACTTCGGGAGCGCTTAGGTTTGCTATATCCATTACATTTTCAATTATTTGTTGTGTAAGAATTGAAATAGCATTATGTCATGGATGGTTGTTTGGGGGTTTTTTTGGTTTTTTTAAATTTTACTCAGCAAATACCTGGAAGTAACTTTGGATGTTCTGCTAATATTTGCAAGTAATTTTAGCTAGTTATGATAAACTTAATGAACGTGTATGACAACTTTAATATACATGACTAAACTGTGCTTACAGGTTGCTCTGAAGAAAATTGGAGATCAGGTTTTGTAGGGTCTTTCTGGTTTTGATTTTTTTTGTGCACTACTTAATTTCTTAACGGTTCTTGGAAATCATAAAACACTGAAGTTGTAATGCTAGACTGAGAAGTGGAAAAGTGGACAGGCTTAATTTTACATGGAAAAATGTAAACACAAATATAGAGAATTTAGGTGGCATTTTATTGCATTTTATTTTTTGAGTAACTGAAGTAAAATGCTTTCTTGTTACTACATGGACCTTAAGATGTGTGCACCTATAAAGAGTATACTTATATATATTCAACTACCAAAATACTATGTTTTAATTTTACTTGACTAGTTATATTTTTACTTAAATTAACTGCATCCTAATAATTACTAACATTAGTGTTTCTCCTTAATGAATAATTTACAGCATATACTGTTTTTTAGGGCTTGAGCCAAAGACAATGATTGATTTAAATGAATTCAGAAGCAGCAAAGCACTGAAGCAACAGCAATTTAGAGCTGAAAAACAGATTCTTTTGCAAGAGGCAAGTAAAAAATTCTGGTTTTGTGTAAGAGCTATATAATAAGAATATTTGAATGAAATTAAATACTGCTCTGTGAATAATAATATGCAGATTGAAAGACTAGAAGAGGAAAGAATTGAACTGAAAAAACAGGTTCGTAAGTTCGCTCAGGAAAAAGGAAGATTTGCAACAATAGGTAGGATTTTTTTATTATAAATTGTCCTTTCAAAAACATGCTTTCTATACTTGTTAATATAGCTATGTGACCACATTTGTTTAAATTACAAGGCTAAATGCATTTCATTGAATCTGTAGGAAGAGGTGAGTGCTTTTTTTTTCTGTAGTGTTATAGCCTAGTAGCTTTTTGGCTTCTGATGGCAAGTAGTGCATCAATGAGAGTTGTTTCCTTTACTTGCAGTTCTTAGGTGCAGAGTGATCTTGCCATAACTTCTGCTAAATCTGTAAAACATATGTGTTTCAAAAATCTTAAACATATCAATTCTGTGCCACCCTGGGAAGCCTAGCATGCACAAATGGAAAGGTTTATAGCTCCTTATTTTGCAGGTAGAAAACTAGAAGTCAGATATACTAAATTGAGTATATTACCTGGGTTGGAGACCAATTAAAAATTCATAATAATTTATTACTTTTACATTTATTTGCAATTAGGATTGGATGCTAATGAAGCTGATAGCTTTACTGATGAGAAAGAGACAAATATGAGGAAGTTGGATTTCTTGAAAAGACATGATATTGCTGAAGTAAAAGCAAAGGTAGGTTCATAAAGCAAGTTTGTAAATATTTATTATATTTCTCATTAGAAATAAAAATGTTACTTTGTAAATACCTGTTCAAATATTTCTCTAGGTGGTTTTATTAACTGCTTTTAAAGAACCCCCCAATTAATAATTTAATTTTTTTTAAAAGACTAATTAATATTCTGTATTTTTTGTGAATATAGGCTAGCAGCTCATGTAATGTGGAAGGGAGAAACACAATTGCAGATAGAGAAGCACCGATTAGACTTCTGAAGTCAGAGAAGGATATAGCTGAAAAGAGTAAGGCTGTGGGAAATCTACCTAGAAGTACTTCTGGTATATTTGAGAATTTGAATGTCTTGGAAACAAATAGAAATGCTTCTTCGGTTCATTTAGGTTCAAAACATGTGACAGAGTGGCAACTGTCTAGTGACAACTGTAATTCTGAAGCTCTGAGTATTAAAGAGCTTTATGTATCACCAGAGCTACAATTTACACAGACATCAGGGATAAAAGACTATACAGACAAGAGAGAGATGTCAAAAGACTTAAAATCAGACTACAGAGATTTGTTTCCTCCTTATCAGCTAGTTTGTCAGACCTCAGAGGTAAATAACCTCAATGACAGAAAGAAGCCATCTTTCCAGAATCAACTGTGCATAACTTCTCATTCAGACCTAAGAGATCAGGAAAATTTTTGCCCAGGACTGTGTCTCAGAGAAAACACGATGATTTCTTCTGCATATGCTCTTGAAAAGTTAGTAACCCACAACAGACGAATGACACCACTGAACATAAAGCATGATTATTCACAGATAAAGCTTTCTGATTTAACTGCCTTTCAAGAAGACAGAGAAGGAAAGAAACGCCAAACAGAATTGTTGCAAGGAAAAAGTTTGGGAAGTGGACTTGAAAACAGACAAACAGAGCACTCAGGTCAGGTAGACCCAGTTGAAAGTCTCATAGAGCAATTGAGAAGGGAATTAGCCTTTCTTAGATCACAGGTGAGAAACATATATAGTATGTGTACGCTTATATCTATTACAGTTATTTAGAAGATAAACTCAAGTAATAACGATGTATTAGTTTACTTTCATCTGTGTTAATTACTATTGGATAGTTCTAATAGAATTGGGCTTTTTTTTCTCTTCTAATAAAAGAAATACCAAATCATTCATTTGCAGTTTATTGTTGACATAGGATTGGAAAAATGTGGGCATATATTTTCATTCTGATGGCAGAAAGTTTGTACAATACCCGTGCACATGTACATAGGATGGATACAAAGAAGGAACAATTTTTATTCTAAGACCTTACACACCTTTCTAAACAGAGAACTCATTCATTTTCTTATGAGTGCATATAGGCTTGCATTCTTTACAAATGAGTTGTTGCAATTGCATTTTTAAACAACAGAGTTTGAGGATTATTTTAAAAACTCGTTTAAAATAAATTGAGAAGTGCAAATGGTAATTTACAAATATTAGTTGAATGATGTAGGTATTGCATCAGTCCTTTGGTATGAAAGATAGAGATAAGATTTCTGTTTAAAGACATGTGTTGTTTGACTAGAGGGATGTTTCCTACCTCCACAGAGTACAGATGTTATTAAGTCAGGCTTTAGACTTAGGTCATAAGAAAGACCTTTCCTTCTAGGAAACATCTAAGAAGTCCCTGGGGTGGTTCTTCTATCCTTTCATCCATTTCCTTGTGAAATAACAAAGACAATATGTATCTGTTTTCAGAAAAAAAAGATTTCCATTGAGAAATTCTGTTCTATATTCAACTGATCTCTAATGATAAAATCTTTGAGGCTTTTAAAAGGGTTTTTGAAAAGTTCTTTATTATCAGTGAGAAACTGATTGATTTGAGGATGCTTCCTGTGGTTTCTTTTATATCTTGTAAATCATATAAAAAAAGTCATTGGTAGCTTCCTAAATAGGTACCTTGAAATCCCATGTTCATTTTCTGGATAGTGGAGAGCATTCCTTTGGTTGCTAGAGGGGCCAGTCCCTCATTCCTCAAAGTCATATAGACTATTGGTCTGTACCAGACTGTGGTTCCAACTGCAGTATGACCCAAGAATATGTTTTTCTACACAATGGAAAATGTCTATTTATTCCAGTGAATCTCTGTTGCCATTGCATATCTGGCAGGAGATTTATGTCTAGACTGGGAAATTTTAATGAAGGCATACTTCAAATTAAAAAAAAGGCTGGGACTAGAACGTGAGATTGCTAAAATTGGAATCTGTGTAGTTTTTGCCTGGAAAAACCATCTAAGAGTGTGATAAGGAAACATCCTAGTTATAGTGTGTATGATAAACAAACAAGTCTTCTCTACATTTACCTGAAATGTTTTGGAACTGATGGCATTTCTGTTGAGGCTGCTGAGCTATGTAATTGATCAAATGAAAGTGTAAGTCTGTATACATTAGGGTTTTTCAAATATAAAACAGTTTTTCCATGCACTACACAGCAGTATGCTTCACAGTTGTGATTTCTCTTAAAATACTGTGTTAGCCAACCTATGGATTGAATAATGCCCACGAATTGCATTTTGTATATAAAAGAGGAGGTTAGTTTTTTTGTTCTGGAAGATAAGTCTTGGAAATTTATTTTTTATATATATAAATGGAGATAGAATCATGTACTAATAAGTTACTATTTTTACTTCTTTTTAGAATGAACAAATATCCAGAGATTTGTTCATCAAGAGTATGCTAAATAGTTGTACAGAATTAAATCTTGAAAGATACAGAAGCCAGGCAGTGCAGGTAGTCCAAGTTTTTTTTAAAAAAACAAAACAGAATAAATATTCATTAAAGATTTATTCATGGATTAAATAATTTCTGATAATTTTGTTGCTGTGAAGATGGCATCTTCTATATAACACCTCATTTTTGTTTACATACTATATAGTTTCACTGTTGAATATATATTGATTAGCAGTGTTTTCAAGCATTTATTCTCATTTACCAGAGTCTTAATGAAAATTCTAATACTAAAATTCCTAAATTTCTGATTTCATGTCTTTTTTCTTTTCTTTAGAATGAGTACCTTACCAATGAATTAAGCATGAAAGAGAAAGATTTGGAGAGGAATGAGGCTGTAATAGTCAAATTTCAATCTAAATGTAAGTTGCAACCTGTTCTAAAACTCTGTAATATTATCAGGTGCTTGTAGATAATTTGCTTAGTTAGTTGTTCTGCTTTTTAATTATGACCACAAATACCTGTCTCTACAGTTTTTGTTTTAAGAGCAGTTTACTTTTGTATCTTCCACAGTGATTGAATTTGCTGTCTGTGTACATAGAAGATTACAGTTATTCTGATACATTTCTCACATTAGAAATGTAGAGTTGTGAATTGGTCCAGGTGTGAACACAACGATTCCAAAACAATGAATGTAAATGTCATTTATCAAATTTGAATTTCTTTGAATTCTCAGTAGTGACTTCTTAAACATTTTATGTTTATATTAGTGTATATCCTCATATGCATTGTATAAATACATAAAAATAGATTGTTGT
Organism: Calypte anna; assembly: GCF_003957555.1. Taxonomy (NCBI): domain Eukaryota; kingdom Metazoa; phylum Chordata; class Aves; order Apodiformes; family Trochilidae; genus Calypte; species Calypte anna. The sequence goes on from NC_044244.1 coordinate 93,002,735, forward strand.
GCTAATTTCAAGCTTAAAATTAAATAGATTCTCCAGCAGAGATTTTAGCAGGTCTACTGTTAGCTTCCTAATTGTGGCTGTCTATAATATGAACATTATTTTTATATGTCAAATTAAAGAGCATTATGTTGATATGTCATAGGAAACCTTGACTCATTTTTTCAAAGCTGTTAAACCTGTCTTTACAATTTTAATTACAGTAAGAGAATTATCAGAAGAGAATAAACAACTTGAACAAGGAATGAGAGACATACTGCAAGCTGTCAAGGAAATGCAGAAGGATCCATGTGCAAAGGAAGGAGAAACAGCCTTAATAATCCCTAGTCTGGATCGTTTAGTTAATGTGAGACTGCTTTATAAAGTATAATTTAGCCTTATAGGCTGGTAGACCTTTTTTTGTTTTGCCTCAATTTTTGCATTGTTTTATAATTAAATTTTAGCTTCTTTATACACATAGTTCCATAGTTAGAAGTAGTGTATAGTTACAAGTAGTCCATAGTTAAAAGTAGTTACATAGTGCAATACCTCTTTAAAAATGCTATTTAAAAATAAACAGCAACAAGAAATTGCCAATAAAGATAAAAATATTTTTTTAAAATCTTCAGCTGGTTAGAATAAAATTGTCTTTTGCAAGTTTACTGCCCAAATCATAAAGCTTAAGTAAGAGGTTTTTTGCATGTCTTTTATCTCATGGGACCCACAGGAAATGTTTGAGAAAAGTCCTTTGTTTTAACAACTTACCAAAAAATATGTTTTAACAGGAAAATTTAACTATTTAAATTACAGCCTATTGCGAATATACCATCAGGAAATAGATAAATAGATTTTAAAATGTTAACATTTCATGCCTTTTGCTGTTTTTGTGTGGTTTAAATTTGAGGGCTCCAGTTTGTTATGAAAATAACTAAGCTTTATCTGTTTGGGGTTTTTTCTGTCCTGTTAATTAAATGTTTACTGCATTAGGCAATGGAATCAAAGAATTCAGATGGAATCTTTGATGCTAATGTGCACTTGAAAGCTCAGGTTGACCAGCTTACAGGACGAAATGAAGAATTGAGACAAGAACTGAAACAGACTCAGAAGGAGGCAACAAATTTATCTAATCAGCTGGCAAGTGCAAATGAAAAGGTATACAATTTAATTGATACCATTTATTTTGTACTTGAAAAGTAGCTGCTCTGATAATAGAGAACAAAACCACACAGTGCATAAGATAGTGAATTTAGCTTATGTGAATAGTGATTTATATGAATTTTACTTAAAGGTGTATATTGGAACTACCAGTTTGTCCATTTAAGTTCAAATCTTACTCCTCTTAGTATTACTTCATGCTACTGAGAGATTAAGTGTTTTAAAATAATAAATTTTTCTCTAAAATCCTGTATCTTGCTTGAAGTTGTACAGTTGAATCTGAGCAATGCTTCTTCCATGGCAGGAAAGAGGAGTGGACTGTTATCTTACCAAAAGTTGAGTGTAAATTTGCCTTTGGTGGTGTGAAAAGATTTACCAGTAACTAATATTCTAGAATAGTGTTTTATGTACCATTAGAGTAGAGAACCAGAGAGCTTTTAAGAATTTAAATGAAAAGGCAAAGATTTGTTTTGAATAAGCCATTAAATAGCCAACACAATCTGTTCAAGACTTCATCTTTTTAAAAATAACAGAAGATGAATCCTTAGATATGAGAAACTGCCCTGATTGCTGCAGTAATTTTAAAAAGTGGCTGAAATATTATGAATTTAATGATTTATGAAGTCAGCATTTTTTAAAGATACTTTAAAGACTGTTTGAATGCTTTAAGAAATAAGTGGAAGTGGAAAGGTTGTTATTAACAACTGATGTAGCACAGGAAAACAATATACTTTTTATCAGTGGGTTATTATTTTTTAGTTGAATGGCAAGAGCTGCTCCTTTATGGTTTTCTTTCCTTTGTTTAGATTGCACAACTGAAAAATGAGATTTGTGTATTACGTCAGTCAGAAGGTGCCAGTATTGTCTTCCAAACAGTGAATCTTCCAGAAGGAATAGCTCCTTCAGGTGTTAATATGATTAATTCTCTGAATGAATATTTAATACATCTTATCCAGGTAAGTCATTTACTCCTTAATAGCAAGAATATTTGTAACCTACAGTTAATTCCTCCGAAGTCTAGTACCATGCCACATATGGACAGGAGAGGATGCTCTAAAATTATTTTTAAGTTCTGACATCTAGTAAATTCTTTAGGTGGTGTTTTAAGTATTTTGATGCATTTTAATTCTGGAAGCTAATACTTCATAAAATTTTTAGCAACAATTCAGATTTTTTCATTTCAAATCTGAATTTTGATCTAAATATTTGCCCACTCTTCCTTGTAGTTCTTCAGTTGCACTCTTTCTATGAGAAATTCCGTCTTACTGCTTCTTTGCCTGTATGTGCACTTTTTCTGTATGTAGCAAAGGTGTCTACTTATTTACCATATGAATTTTCAGTCCATTATTTGTCAGAAATACGTCAGTATAAATATGTCTGTAAAGAGGCATAAATACATTGAAACTGAAGCTTGTGATTCCCATGATAAGCATAGCAGTCAAGCATATAGAAAAGAATTGATTATTTGAAAATTGGATTTAAAAGAACTTACCTTTTTGTTACGGTTATTTTGTTCTCTCGATCACTTTATTTTTGTTGATTACAGAATGCTTTTCAACTGTATGCTATTATAAAGATTATTTGGGAGCACGAAAAGAAAACATTGCTTTTCAGTTAGAGATTAAATTAATATTCTCTGTGGGCTAGCAACGTGTCATGGTGTTTTTCACCATGAGAGCTATAATCCACAGTGCAATTATAAACTATTGCCAAAGGTTATTGGGCTTCTTTTCATCTGTTGCTTCTAAAGAAAAAATACATATCAGCAGTACACAGTTTATGACAGAAGCAACTATCATGAAAAAACACAAGGGAGAACTGGTGTTTTGATTAATCCTTTAATGTTTAAAACATATATTAATCACTTCAATATTTTTATTTGGAAAATAATCATTAGGAACTGGAAAATAAAGAAAAGTTACTTAAACAGTTAGAAGATGCAGTAGAGGACTACAAGCGAAAATTTGCAGTAATTCGTCATCAGCAAGGCTTGCTGTATAAAGAATATCAAAGGTATTGCTCACTTTTCTGAATTATGGAAGCTTAACTAAATATTTAATAACTTTGATTACAAGATTTGGTGCTGTGTTGAAGTAATTCTTTAGTTAATGTAATAAATACTGCTGCTCTTGGATATGGATTCCGTATTTTCTTTTAAAGATTCATAAATCTCTTGTAAAAACATTATCTGCTGGATTATTTCATATTGCATACTTTATAATGAGGACTGCATTATGCTTTCTGCATCATGTGCCTTGTATTTTACTAGAACCTGGCATTATGGACTCCTCAGTCACATTTCTTTTGCTTTCAATTATTGGCCCTAACAATCTTCCTGAGGGGAAAAAAATGAAAACTTATTCAAATTCAGTCAGAGATTACTCTTTTAAAATTTCAGATCATCATGACTTCATAGCTGGTTTTCTTTCAGACTCTTGGTTCCTTTATATGCCTCGTTGAATCAAATTTTTATAAAATTTCTTTTTATGGTAAAAAAGAGAAGGATTTATATCTGTTAGGAGCATAGGACTGAATATGGCAATTTGGGTTCTTCATTGAAAACACATTTAGTTGTGTCCTCTCTGTCTTTGGATTGGGATGAACAGTCACGTTCCAATTAAGTCTACTGCTAGAAATAGGTAACCTGGTTTGCAGCATTTCAGGGTTACTGTTTTAGTTACAGTTTTTAAAATCATTAAGTCTTCCATAATTTTAAATGAAAATATCTAATTACTGTTTTAGTCAAAAGGAAAGCTGGCAGAAGGAATCAGAAAGTATAAAAGAGGAAAAGAAAAAGCTGGAAGAGCAAAAAGAACAAGATGCTACAAAAATAAAGGCATATTCTGTAAGTAATTTTATTACATCTTATTTATATATACCTGTTAATATGTAAGTATTTCACAAACACAGGAAATGGCATTCATCTTTCTGTTTCACTTTAGTTCTACCTAGACTGAATTCTGTTAAGACAGGTGAAAAACAACTTTTACAGAAGGTACTGTTTCAGAGTTCCTGGAATTAACTGATTCAGGTGCCTATTGTCAGACGTAATGCAATTTTAGATGGCTTTGGAATCTGCTTTGTTGAGCAGATTCCAAAAGATGCCAAACGTGACAGAAGACAGATAAGACACACCTGTCCATTTAGATAAGCAGAGAAAGGTGTTGCAAATGACTATTGCTGCTTATGTTTTAATAGGCAGCTGAGTTCTAACCCTTTTCTTCTGCTTTGGAGTGACTGTAGTGGTATGTAGTCCTTTATAATAATGTTCATAACTGTAGTTCATTTGTAAATTAATTTTATCCTGAGACAATTAAGCCTAAATATATTTCCAGAAAAGTGAAATTGAAATGTATTTGTAGATGTTTTTACTGTATGTTTAAAAAAAAGAGGGCTTAAAAGAAGCACACGCAATCTTAATTTGTTCAGTGTCTTATTCTGCGTTTCCATTGTTACAGGAGCAGATTGTTTTTTAAATCTTTAAAATATAATGGAGTTTTATGAGACATTTTTAAATGTCTTTAAAATATAATGGAGTACCACTGAAGTATTGCTGAGCTCTTTTCAGAAATTACTTTTTCCCAATAGCTTTATTTTCCATTAATACATCTATCCAAAGATAAGAAATATGTATTGTTATTTAATATTAATTTTTATTATGTTGTTTTGGTTAGAATCAGGTTAGCATTTGCAAATGAAACATTTCACTGAAATTAATTCACTGTGAATGATCATTGAAAATTAGTTGCTTGCTCTTAAAATCTTAAGAAAAACAAGCTTCTTGATTAAAAAAGTCAAATCTTTGCCAGTTGTCACAGAACAAGAGGTTTTTCATTGCTTCAGTAATGAAAACTCCATGACTGGAGTTTTTTCCTAGCTACCTGATCATTCTTCTTCATTAGGCTTATATATAGGAATATGGTAAACTCCCTGTTTCCTTGGTAAGCTGATGTGTGCATCAGCAAAGCTAAAGCTCTCGTGCTTTTAGCAGCCGGAGCTGCTGTTGTTCCCTCTTCCCTCTCTCTGCCCCCCCTCAGATTTGCACAGAGATGGAAACACACGTGTGCACACATGTGCACAAACAGAGGCATGTTTCCATAGGAGGGGTCCTGTGCTTACTTTACAAATTTAGTCCTCAAAGTAGGATGTTGTTAGTGTTTGTTAGGAACACCAGGAATTCTGTTTGTTTTGATTCTGGTAAAAGAGGGGAAACACTACTGCCAGTGAATGCAGAGAATTATTTTTGTTCTAAATTCTGAAAATATGAGCATTAACTAAAATTCCAATTAGTCAGATTATTTAGCTTTTATTTCTTGATGATTTCAAAGAGTTATATTTTTCTTGTAATAGAATATTGTATCCTTGTCCATGTATTGAGCATGTGAATATGTTTTATTAGCAAAAAGTTATTTCAGGCAGATTAATGGAATTTTTACACTTAAATTTTAAAAATTTACAAGAAAGCTTGCTGACGTTGTTGAGTTTTGCCATACTTATGTACGGGTTTCTACTTTACAGAATTTACTCAGTGCGCTTCAGCTGGATCCTGATGAAACAAAAAAAGTACTTGCAGAAAACAATAGAAAAATAACAGTTCTACGAGTTAATGAGAGGTCACTAACAAGGCAATATACCACTTTGCTTGAAACGGAACGGCATCTTAGAAAAGAAAATGAGAAACTAAAGGACGAAATAACATATATGGAAACTACAGTTACAGGGAAAATTGGAGACTTGCAACGATTCAAGGTATAGTTTATAGTAGTAATAGTGCACTTTTTTTAAACAATTTGGGAAGAAAAACAGTTTTTTTAAACGGAGATAGTAATAACTTTTTTTAATATATTATCAAAATGTTAAATGCTGTTACAAATTTTGTCAAAACATCCTTTGCATTTAATTAACCATCATAATGAAGAGCCTGTCAGTTTTGCCCTTCTGGAGTTGCTTCAACAAGTTATTTTTGTTGAAAGTATCATATGAAACCAAATCTTACTTTGCTAGGTTGCTAGGGCTCATATATTAACCCCTCTGTATAAAATATGCCTTTGACAATGCCTTGAGAGGCAACTGTTGATAAAGTTACCCACAGAGTTGGAATACCAGAGGAATGTAGGCAATGTAGAAAGATGGACAGTAATTTAGTAAAATAACCCAGTGTCATGTTCAAAAGCATCATATTAAATGGTACTGGTTTTCTGTCGAGTAATTTTATTTTTTCTATTTAAAGATCTAGGAGACCTAAGTAACCCATTGTGTTGATTATTTTCATAGGAGATGGCTAGCTTTAAGATTGCAGCTCTGCAAAAGGTGTTGGATGGTAGTGTGCCATTGTCTGAGCTAGAACTAGCCAATAAGCAGTATAATGCATTAACTGCTAAATACAGAGATATGTTGCAAAAAGATAATTTGCTCGTCCAGCGGACAACAAACATGGAACGCATGGAGGTAACATTTGTGTTATATTTGAGCCCATTTGTTATGTCTTTATACATTTGCTTTGCATTGGCCTTTTTTGTTTTCACTTAATAGAAAGTTCTTACGAAAGTCCTGATGCTAGAACTGCTGTTTATAGCAGTGCCATGGTGGGTATGAGATGTCAGAGCCTTCTTACTGTTGCAGTCCAATTTTAAATTGCTTACCTGGTATTTTTGAAATGGGTTAAGAAATATATACAAAGTCCCTGATTTTATCTCTATAGATATATATATAAAAGCATTTTGTTTAATAATTTTGGTGGATTTGGCTGTTTGAGCATTTTTCTTTGTTAGTTTGCTTTTTAGGTTCAGCTGTGGCTATGTTCCCTCAAGTATTTTTAGTTCTTTGGTTACCAAAACAAGGTGAACAGAAGGAATATTTGCTACCATTTTCAGTTTTGGTGGTCACAGGGACAGTAGAATGGGTGTAAACACTTTCAAAACTTTGATAGTGAGATACAGTGTAACAAAGACTAGCATTTTTACACTTAGGAGGAAACTTAAATCTTTACTTGTGTTTAGGTAAGGTTAAATCAAGACGTTTTGTAGATACTAAGCATCAAATCTGCTATAGTTGGATAGTCTGCTGTTATGTTGCAACTTTTTTTTCATGCAGCATGAGAATGAATCCTTGAAGGCACAGATAAATTTATTGAATAAGGAACTGGAGATCACGAAAGAGAAACTTCACACTGTAGAACAGGCTTGGGAACAGATGACTAAACTGGGCAAGTATGATAGTTATATTGCCACATTAATAATCAAATGGTATGTCCTGTGTGAAAGTCATATTCTGAAGTGTTACAAAATTGGTATATCTCAAAACATAAAATAAGAGTGAAAATTATTTTGTATCTTTTGTTAACTCTTAAATCTTTTGCGTGAATTTTTCTCCTTTGCTTTATTTTACATATTTGCTATTTGAGCAAAACTGGTATTTCCGTCTGTAAAATTCCACGTTGACTTTTCTTGGGTTACTAGGTCAAGGGTTTAAAAACTGGAACTTGTAAACAACATTATCTGTTTTAATAAGAGGCAATGTTTTTAACTTGCTCATCAGTCACAGTACTTAATGATTTGTCAGGAAAATACTGTCTTTTTCCTTGTTTCATTCTCTGTAACAAAGTATTTTTTCTTGATATGTTAGGCTTGGTGCACAGTTTACATTCCCATTATTCAAGAAGAATCGTCCACATATATTTCTTTTAGAGATTTTAAATTAAATTTCCCGAAGATTTACCAGCTGAATTAAGGATAAATTGAAAGCCTACAATGAAAATAGTTATCAGTCTCAATAAGCATGATACACCTATTTATATTTTATAATATTTTACCGAAATTAGATATTTTTCAAACATGTAATAAGTCAAGAGATAATCATGCCTCTAGTTTAACAAAGTGTTTTGATAACATTTATCTGACTGACACAAAGCAAAACTCATGTTCTGTTTCACAGTGCATATAATTCTTATGTTTGAAAGAGCTTCTGTATTCTGTAACTTAAATATTTTTTTTAATGTAGGGGATGACAATGCCATGGACAAGGCCACAAAAGCAATAACCAACAGTGAAATTTTGTCTATTTCTAAGAAAATCACAATGTTGGAAATGAAGGAACTAAATGAAAGACAGAGAGCAGAACATTCGCAACGAATGTATGAACACTTAAGGAACACTGTAAAGGAAATAGAACAACGTAATTTTGAATTGGAAACAAAATTTGCTGAGGTAAATATTTTTAGACTTAATTTGATTAATCTCAAAAGCGTATTTTTGATCTTTTCTTAAAGTATTAAACTATTTTGTATCATGACTAGCAAATAAGCATATGATGCAAAATATTAACTTCCTTTAAGAGCTGCAATTTTGCACACAGAGAGCAGCTGTAAAAAATTAATTAATTAATTAAAACTAATTAATTTGTCAGTAGTTTACTTCAAACATTGGGTTATCTCTCTAAAGCACATGATGAGCTTCTGGACAGATGGTTTGCTAGTTTTCCATCAGATTACTAGAAAAAAGTCTGGTTTTGGACTTTTGCTTTTTGTGTCTAATTTTTATAGTACCTTAATTTTCCTTCCGTTACAAATGATTTGAAATATACTAGACCTTTGCATCCCTTTTGCAAATGACAATGTAATGACTGTTATACACTGGCTATGTCTTCTGTCACATGCCAAACATTATCTGTAATAGAGGAACAGAAGAGAAGTCATGTCTCATTGAAGCTGATGGTCCTTAGTATTCCTGTCATATCAGTCTTTAATTTTATTATATTTTTTTTTTGTCCCCACTATTCATACATCAAGTTTATTCCGTAAATTAATTATTTAGTAGTAAGAAACTTTATAATTTTCAGTCTAAATTTATTTTTAGGCGGTTGTAGGCATTTGTTCTTTTGCCTCGATTGGACTGTAATTTAAACAGAAACTAAGAAAAAGAATAGTTATGTTGTCAGGAATGTTGATGGACTGTCATTCCCTCACCTTGTGCTGTGCTTGACTATTAACCTAGTTATTTTGGGTTGCTGTTATCTGACTCTCCATTTCTTTGTTTTTCTAGTAGTTAGTTGTTACACTGTTTGGGACATGAATAAAATGAGAGTTATAAGTGAAAATCAGTTATTTTCTTAAGGAATGGTATTCAGATTAATCTGCTGCATTTGTTTTCACTAAATTGATTTCTCTGGTTTCTTTATGTTGCCTATGTGTTTCCATTTATCAGTCTTTACTTAATTCCCTTTGGTTTACAGTTGAAACATTGGTTATTCAGTATTCCATACTCAACTTGAAAAATCAGGATGCTTGAAAGAATAGCACTTTATTATGAAAGTAATGTTTAGAAAGAACAAAAGAACTCCACTGTTGGAGTCTTGGCACTTACAACTTGTGTTTGTATTTTTAATCCTGATATACTGTATAAATATATAAATAAGACTGTTCGTATCCTAAAGAGTTTACAGTGTTATTATTTTTTTCTTTTTTTTTTTCTTATTTTAGTTTAAGAGCAAGTTATTGCAGCAACAGTTTTAAGAAATGGACTAATAAAAATTATATTTAATTTAAAATCCTGTTTTGCGTTGCTCTGTGTATCTTTTCCAGTGTGTATGCAATCCTGCAAACAAAAAGACATTTAAGGAGAGAGGAAAAGAATACAGGTGGACACTATTTTGTAATGAACAAAAAGGAAAATATACTTTTGGCACAGCTTTTTCTTTGCAGTGTTGGGAGCAGTACGGTGCTTAGGATACCATTTTGTTTGTTTCTGGTTTTTTTGCTTTTTTTTTAAGCTCACCAAAATCAACCTTGAGGCACAGAAAGTGGAACAGGAATTAAGAGAAGAGCTGTCAAAGAGTGTAAGTAAGGCAGTAAGTGATGCAGATAGAAGGCAAATCATGGACCTAGAGAAGCGTGAGATGGAGCTCAAGATAGAAGTATCGAAGTAAGTGCTGAAGTAGTAAGTTTTAAATTCCAATATGTTCAGATGCATGCTAAGATTCAGGCTATGTAATACACTCCTTATGTATTCCTAACAGATAATTGTCAAAAGCTAATTTTTTGTCATTTATATATGCCAGAGCACTTCTTGAGCATTTATGTTCTGAAGTAGGAGCGAAATAGAGGACAGAGACGCTTAGTTTTAGTAAAGAAATAAGGCCTTGTTTTACCAGAGCAGGTTACTGCTAGCAAATTTACATATAACTTAGAGGAAATAGTCCTGTGAAAAAGTCTTCAAAAGTTTTTATATGAGGAAACATACTAAGCATCTTCTTAGCACGTTCTATGTAGAAAAACTTAATAGGTTATTCGGTGGTTTCACATGACACAATCCTCTTTTCCCTGCAAGGTTAAGAGAACTGTCTGATGTAGCAAAAATGCAAGTTGAAGCTCTGAGGGCACGCCAGCAATGCAGAGATAAAGAAGTGGAATCACTTAGAATGCAAATTTTAGACTATCAGGTAAAATTCAAACTTTATTATAAACACTGCTGTTTGGATTTTTTTCCCTGAAGCAGAAGAAATGAAGTCATTTTTCAGGGAATTAGGAAACTGCAAAAGCATTAAGAAGGATCTTAGCAAGCTGGTCCTTTTAGTGGCCACACTGTTACAAGAGTTCTCCATTACATTAATTATGCCTTTCTCCATTTTTCAGTTTCTAGATGTATAGCTATTGTAGGGCCTGAGCTTTTTTTTGTGTTAATTAGGTAATATTTATTCTTAAGTGATTAATAGCTTGTGCTAAATATTTAAATATAGGAAAGTTTGGTTTTTACTAAGCAAACAATGGCATGTAAATCTTGAAGATTTTAAATAAACACATAGTATTGCTCTGTTATTAGCTGAAACAATTTATTGGGATTTATTATTTTTCATGTTGTAGAATGGTTTGAATCCCTAAAACAACACTTTGGTCAGCTTCTGTATTACTGTATTTTGTAAGTTTAGGTATACATACCTTTCTTGTTCTGTAGTATTTTGGAAAGATACAACTTTTAAGACCAGTATCTGAAGAGGTGTACTTCTAAAACATGGTGTAGAAACAATGGTGGAAAAATAAGCTGATTTTAGAGGCTAATTTTTGCTCTTATCTCTGGAGTAAAATACATGCAGTATACAAAATACAAAAAAATAGCTTCTTATGGTTATGTATATACTGCATTAAACATATTAAAAATGAAAAATAACTCTGTTCTGTATATTTTTTTGTTAGGCACAGTCAGATGAAAAAGCAGTCATTGCAAAACTGCATCAACATATCATGGCCCTTCAAGGTAGTGAATCTGTTGCTGTAGGGAAATTGGAGACACTTAAACTGAAACTACAGAAGGTGGAAATCCAGAATCTACGTTTAGAGCAGAAGCTTGATGAGAGAGAGCAAGCCTTATATTTTGCCCGACTGGAAGGAAGAAATAGAGCCAGACATCTACAACAGACAGTCCAGTCTCTGCGGCAGCAATTTAGTGGTGCTTTGCCTTTAGCACAGCAAGAAAAATTCTCTAAAACAATGATTCAGCTACAGAATGACAAACTGAAGATCCTGGAAGAAGTTCAGCATGCCCAGCAGGAGCGTCGAAATGCAGAAAACAGAGCATTAGAGATGGAGTTAAAACTGAAGAGTTTAGAAGAACTAATAAGTGCATTGAAGGACACAAGGGGAGCTCAAAAGGTTTGCTATTTTACAACTTTTAATAGCTTTGTTCATCTGATCTGCATTTAAATTACATTTCAGTTCACCTTGTTCCTCAAATGTCTGTTTTAATAGAGAACTTAATGATTTCAAAATACATTTCGTTAGAATGTGACAGCTATCTTTTTTTTTCCTATTTTAAAAAAAGCAATATATGATTAGTTACTTGCCCTGTAAAAGTCAGTGCAGTCAGATTTACTAATTTTCTTTTGTTCCCAATTAAGTGGCGTAGGAAGCAGAGGCTAACTATGAATTCAGTTATGTTAAAATGGATTAGATTATTAATTTAATTTAATTGGTAATTAAAGCAATTAAAACACAGATTAGCACTCTGATGTTCTGTTTCATGAGCTCGTATTGAAATCTTCACTATAACTCTGTGACTTTTTAAGTAAACCAGGGGCCATAATTTAGGCAGTGTGGTCAGAAATGTTATTATACTCATGTAATTCTACTGAATTGTATTTTGCTATTGGAAATGATATTGCCTTGGAATTTGAATGAGGCTTTTTCATTTTTCTTCCTGATTACTGTTTATTATACAACATGGTTCTATTTGCCATTACTAAAGGTGCCCGTTACTGGCATATGCACGTTTTTGAATATATATGGGTTTTAATGGTCTTGAAAATATGTTAATGTTTTAGAAAAGTCAGCCAAACTTCCTGCATGCTTTTTTTGTTCAGTCTAGACAGATGCTTAGAGTATAGCCTAGTTAGGTCATTTGAAAATTATTTGCCATGCACTTCTGTTAGTGTAGGGGAAACCTGTTGCCTCTCCAATTTTATGTTGTACTTTTCAGTAACTCCTTTTGCAGTTTGATGCTCTTGCCTTGCATCCTCACTGAAAAGAAGTGAAAAAGCTAAAAAAAGCAGAACAAGTTGGATAACCAGTTAGATGAACTGCCACACTGCCTCAAAGAGTGTAGCTGCATCTAGTTGGCTTGTAAAAGGCTTGGTGAAAGAATTCTGTGTATCATTATTTATTAGGTAATTGAATGGCATATGAAGATGCAAGAACTCCATCTGCAGGAACTTAAACTCAGTCGAGAGTTAGTCAAGCAAAAGGAAGAGGTGAAGTATATGCGTAATATGATTACTGAATATGAATGTACAATCAGTAATCTGGAAGAAGAAGTTGTACAGCAGAGAAAGGTATGTAGTTCTGCATGCTTTTAGAAAAACTGCCTATTCCTTATTTCACTAAGTGATTCTTAGTATGTATTAGTATTCCTAGTATGTTTTTAACGTAGATGTTTGGATCTTGGTTCCTAAATGATTTTCATAACACATTGAAGTATTTCACATTTTGGCATCTTTTTTTTTCTAAGCTAATTATAAAATTTGCATTGCCTTCAATAAATGAAACACCTTTATCAAACGTTTGTTACAGTTTCACGAAGAGAGGCAAATAGCTTGGGACCAGAGGGAAGTAGAACTACAGCGCCAATTGGACCTGTATGATCGTCAACAAAATGAAAAACTGAGTACAGCTCCAAAGGTACGTGCACTGAATTAGCTAAAAATAGACTCATAAGCACATTTTTCAGAGCTGTCAGCTTACATGAATATTAATCTTTCTATGCAGTTGGAAGAGGCTACAGGATCAGCTCCAGACCCTAGTTTGCCACTCCCACAACAACTTGAATTCGCTTTGAGAAAGAACCAGGAACATGTTCAAACAATCCTGGAAACTAGGGCAACCTGCAGATCCCTGGAAGAGGTAATAAAATGCACAGATTATTGTAAGAAGGGATAAAGTTTGTATTTCTGTGCCCTTTACATTTTTTTAATATAGTACATACCCCTTTAGAAATGTCGCTCAAATGTGTCCTGTCCCTTAAAGGTATTAAATACAGAGAAAGAGTAAATGAAATAGTCATACCATGAATAAAGTGAAATATTTTTCATTTGGAAGAAAGTACAGGAGAAAATATTTGAATATTTTAGAATGTTCATGTAGTGGAGTGAGGTGATCTTGCTGTACAAAATTCAGTTGAGTGTAGCTACTTAAATACAGCATAACATTACACTGTAATGTTAAGAACAGTGTAACAATACAGTGTAACATTACGAAAGTACAAAAGTAGTACAATGTTACAAAAGTAGTATAGCAAAAAACCTTGTATCTTCGGTTTCTAAATGGAATGTCTGTTACAGAAGATACTTTGTGGTTCTTAGAGATTTGAAAACCACCATCTTCTTATATTAGTAGCAGAAAATTAGTTTCTTCCCTGTCTTATGTCAAGTGAATAATACATAAAAACACCATAGGTATATACTGGGACATTTTTTATCTATTAGTAATCCCATATGGCTATAACTGAATGCAAGACATTTTGTGTTTATAAGTCAATTTAGACAAACATTTCAGGTATGTCTTTCAAGAAAAAAGATCTTTTTGCGATGTTTGAATTCTGGAACTGCAACAATTGTTTTTCATTGTAGAAATTAAAAGAAAGGGAAGCTGCTCTGTGGGAAGCTGAACAAAATGTTTTATCAAGAGACAGAGTTATAAATGAACTAAGACTTCAATTACCTGCAACATCAGAAAGAGAGAAAATCATGACTGAAATAGGCAAACAAGAAGATGATCGAGAGCACCATCATGCCATAAAAATTGCTCATCAAACCATTACAAATATGCAAGCAAGATTAAATCAAAAGGAGGAGATGTTAAAAAAATACCAACACTTGCTTGCTAAAGCAAGAGAGGTAGTTAAACTTCTTGTATAAAATTTCTTCTATTTTTAAGTTGGTTTTGTTGATTCTTTATCTCATTGATAGTGAAATATTAAACAAGTTCTGACTTCAGAGGTATCAGAACAATGACAATTAGGAATTTTTTATATGGGAAGTTCAAGTAGAATTTTTTAACCTCTCAAAATATGAGGCTTGCTCAGTCAAGAGGGTATGTATGTAATATCCATCTAGGAATTTAATGTAAAACTAAGAAAATGAAAATTTTGCTGTGAGTATTGGCCTCAGTATATCGTATATTTATATAGAATTTTCCAGTACTTGCAACAATGATCTCTGGATTGCATCTTGTAGCAAATTTGAAACGTTCAGGAAAGAACGGACATAAACTATGCATTTTTTGGACATAAAATCCTTAAAACATATTAAATTAAAGCATATTTTAAAGGGTGAACAGTGTATCTAAGCATAGTTTATATTAGTTAAGCAAACTTTAGACCCTTGAAGCATATTTTAAAGCCTAGACTTTATGTCTAAGAAATACTTAAAGACTAAACATGCATCAATTTTTGTGTGCTTGGATCAGGAGCACATTTCCAAAGCAGATTTCCCTTCATCTTCACTTTGTGTTCTTTGGTTAACATATGTAGCGATTTCTTCTGATAGAAATCAAGTTGGGGTTTGTGTTGGATTTTTTTGGAACTAAACCAGAAGAAGCAGACAAAATCTGTCTGCTAGCCAATATGCAATCCATGGGATCACAGTTCAGTCTGAAGCAAACAGACCTGAAAAGTAAGTGGTATGGACATCACTATCCATATTGAGTGTGGTACTTGGTGTGGACCAATATCAGCTGCTTTGCTCTCCAGCTTCTGTTCTTCTGCAACATACTACTTGCTGCACAGATTAAAATTGAAATATTAGCTTCTATTTTCCAATAGTGTTAAAAAGGAAAAAGAATAAATCATTGATTATAGCAAGAAGAGAAGAATTTATAAAACTGTCAGAATTGGAGGAAGATTGGGGAAGCAAAACTGTGCAGTGAGTGAGCAACCAACAAGTTAAGATACTGTAGTTTTATGACTTTTTGGAATAGTGTGCATCAGTAGAGTTACATTTTATTTTGATCTAATAGGAGCAAGAGGAACTAGCAAAGAAGCATGAAGAAGACCTTAGAGTTCTACACCAGAAGTTAAATCTGCATACTGACAAGTCCCTTAATAAATTCAAAGAGACTGCTTTGGTGAGTTACGTGTTTTTGTGGGATTAGTGAAATTGTTCCTGCATTTTTAGAATTGTTGCTTAAAAGAACAGTTCTGCAGTCAAAACAAAGTAATAAACCCAGGAAAAATAAAAGAGTGGTTGATACAGAATTCCATTGTTTGTGACAGAGTTTGCAAGAGGTGGATTAGAAGCCAAATGTAAAAAACGGGTTACCACCTCAATATATATGAACATTTTTCAAATCGTGGTAATTTATGGAGGCTTCCAGGGGAGGGAGAGGTATATTTTGTTTTTCTGTTCTTTTCATTCAACCTGTAGTTATGTTAAACTAACCTACTTCAGTATAAACTACCTCTTGACACTTTATCATAAAGTGAAACCTGTGTCTAACTGGCTACCTGCTGATCATTGGAGTCACAAAGCTCTTTGCAAACCAGTGTGATTGCTTTCTCTGCAGACTAAAGAAACACACCTCAGTCAATAAATGTGTTAGATATTAATGCTTGGTTATATAAAGGATTGAGTTCCAAATGCACAACTAATGCTTATGCTTGATTTAAAGCTTTAAGTATTTATCAGATGCATTTGTTCTTTTTTTACAGGAGTTAATGAAAAAGACTTCGTTACCACTTTCCAACAACGATTACTTTCTCCGCATAGCTGAAATGGAGCAAACTGTAGCAGAACAGGATAATTCTCTTGCTTCACTTGTTGAAAAATTAAAGAAAACATCATCTGAATTGGAGAAACAAAAAGAAATCACTTTAATGAAAATAAAAGAGTTTGAGGCTATCAGAACCCAGTAAGTTTTTAGATTGTTGGCAAAAGTCGCTGTTGAACTGGATCGAGTCAATTAGGTATTGCTGCTACAACACTTGTCTACCAAACTGAACATGTTTTTGCTGAATTTAAGATTTAGCTGAAAAAAGTAACTCAAAAGACTTTCTATGGTTGGTAATTGTAAATTATTTTTAATTTATAGCTCTTATCAGAGCTAATATTGAAAAACTGTCTTCAAAAAAAATGCTTTTCAGTTGTTATCTTTGTGCTATTCAGAGAAAAAGAAAGTATTCTAGGAGTTCTTGGTTTGAGAGTTTTCTTTAAGATACTGTGGTACTTGCGGATTTATGCTTTGTGTTACTTTTTTTCTCACAGTACATCCTTTTGAGGTTGCTGCCTAACAAGTTTAAACTCAAGAAAATTTAACCTCTATTTAAAAAGAGGAAAGAATTATGCTTTTTGTACCTTTTAGGACCTGGAATTAGAATGAACAATGCTCTAATATAATTTTTCTGATCTTGAGTAATTTTTGTATTAAATTCAGGTCTTCCTTGCAGAGTCACTCTTTGTTTTGCTGTTTCTAAATCTATGCATCATGTGCTTTAAAAATAATAAAAAAATAAAATTGTAACATTTGCTATTTATTTGAAGTTTGCTAACTTAATTATTGCAGTGTACTGTATTAATGCTTATTTTTTTATTAGGCTCCAGGAAAAGCACACGATTGATAAGGAACAACTAAAGGATGAAGCAAATGAATTGAGAAATATGTTATCTCAGATGGAGAAGGAATTAGCAAATGTAAAAACTGAACTAGAGGTCCAAAAAGAAGCAAATAATAGAGCACCCACAGCAACCCTGAAAAACCTGGTGGAACAGTTGAAGAGCCAGTTAGCCATAAAAGAGAAGCAGCAGAAAGTTAGTCAACAAAAATTAATCCCTTTGTCACATAATTGTTTAGTGTTGCTTAATTATTTAGAATTCTATGTATAATACAGCAGGAGGTAGACTATAATCACATAATGTAAAATAGTAAATATAAATTGCTTTTTCTTGGTTTGTAATGTTCGTATTAGCAGCTCCTTCACTTAAAAGAATTTGAATTTATTATTTTCAGGCTTTGAGTAAAGCACTTCTGGAACTGCGAGCAGAAATGACGGCCAGTGCTGAACAGCAGATAATTGCTGCTGCATCACAAAAAGAGGCATACATGAACGTCCAGGAGATTGTTGACAGAGAAACAAAGGGGCTTACGGTGAGTATTAGCTAATACAGTGACTGGATTGTTGTATTGTTGATAATCCTGGTTTGGGGGTTTGATGTTTTGGTTTTTTTTTCTTCTAGGCAGAGATAGAGGAATTAAATAATCAGATTACAAAACTTACAGATAATCTTAAAATAAGTAAAACCAGGGAAAGTTCTCTGTCTGATGAAAAGGATGAGTTGAACCAAGAACTTCAGAAGAAACAAAAAGCATTTGCTAAAATGTTGAGAGAAAAAAATGAACTAGAAAAAGAAAACGAAGAACTGAAGAAACGGATTAGGCGGCTAAGCAATAGCATTCAGGTAAAAGTTACTTTAAAAAACATATTCAGTCTCGGTCAAGTTTCTGTGTAGATACGTTGGGTTTGGGTGGAAAGATTAAGTACATTTGGAAGGCATTGAGATATATACTTGACTTAAAAATTTATGTTTGCTCATCAGCTGAGCATAAATGTGAGCTATTTAAACTGTTAGAAGCATGCCTCAAATGAAAGAAATAGACTGAAAAAATAGTTGCTTCTTGAAATACATTTGAAAGACTCTGAGGAGTTGAATTACTGCTTTCAAAGCTGCTTAGAAAAATGGAATTTTGATGACCAAGGATAGAGCAAGGATGCAAGTGGGAGCAGAGGAGGCTCTGTGTAAACATAAGAAGAAGCTTTTTCATGGTGAGGGTGACAGGGCACTGGCACAGGCTGCCCGGTGAGGTTGTGGAGTCTTCTTCTCTAGAGACATTCAAAACTCACCTGGACATATTCCTCTGTGACCTGCTCTGGGTGGTCCTGCTCTGGCAGGGGGGTTGGACTCAATGATCTCTTGAGGTCCCTTCCAGCCCCTCACACTGTGTTTTCTGTGGTCTTCTTGGGGGTCCTAATTTCGCCTTTCAGAAGAAAATGAAAGGATGTAGAGTGGAATTTTCTGAACATTTTTTAAATTTGACTAATTGCTGCTGATTTTTCAGTTCAGAGTGTTATATTTCAATGCTTTAATAATCTAAAGATAATTTTTAAAAGGTTATTTAGGTTGTAGACTAATACTGCCAGTTGGAATTAAAGTAATTTTTTGTGTGGAGAAAAATACTTAAGTAGTGGTCATTAAACTTCAAAGTTTGTAAAAGTTTGTAATTTTTCAGAGCAAAGCTGATGAACAAAATCTGACAGATGCACTTCAGAAAAAAATTAAAAAATTGGAAAATGAACTTGAGAAGAAGTGTGAAGAAGCAGAAAAAAAAGGTGTGAGAGAAGTCAAGGTAGGTGTACTTAGATCATGGCTTGGAACGATGTTATCAGCCTGGGTCTAGGCAGTTCCGCTCTCCTCCTTGCCTCTGAAAAAGACCAACCAACAAAACTTGATCAGAAGAAAACTGATTTCATGACTGTAACTTTCCCATGCTCTTTTGTTTTGGCTCTTGTTGCTTAGTACTGGTATATAACTGTTTTCCTACCCTTATTATAGAGCTGAAGATCCATTACAGACCTTACAAAACTAAGATATTATAGGTACAAGTGTAATTGATTACATATGCGCTATCAAATGCCCATTC